>NC_090299.1:32565267-32869285 GCF_039906515.1 Pseudorca crassidens | reverse complement strand
AGCTAAAAATCAAAACAACACTGAACAAAACTAGTCTTTGACTGCATATAACTTTTTCTTCCCTTTCCTACCACCTCCAACACTATGGTTGGCACACTGCTTCTTACACATTCTAATCACTTGCAGAGTTATAATATTGGCCAGCATTTATTAAGCAATGACTGCACCAAGCACATTTGTAAGTACGTTATAAATGTTTTCTCATTAGTCTCATTTTCCAGATATGGACATTAAAGCATAGGGTGGTTAAGTGTCTTGCACAAGTTCACAAAATTGGCAAGTGTGACTACGGAGTGTAAAAGCCTAACCTTTCTAGACTGCAGCTGCTATGCTCACTTCTGGTTCCTGGTTGAAGTATGGGGATCTCCTTGTAACTGATTAAGGCAAAGCTGTCAGTCCAAAGCAAAGAATGTTTCCCCAGGAGCTCAGTCGTGTTGTATCTGTTTGCTTTATGAGAAGCAGGCTGGGAAAAATTCCTGTAAAGAAAAGAATATCATTAGTTTTAATAAGGTATGTTTATAAGGTGCTAACAAACCCATTTAGAACTACATGAAAAATGCCAGTTGTGTCTCTTTTCACTTAAATTTATTTATAAAAGGACCTGACCTTTCTGATAGGGGTTCTCCTTAGGAAAACTTCAGAGTGGGGTTGGATGGTATTGATGGTAATTAAAGGCACCTGCAATATGGATGAAAAGGGTCTATGGCAGGTCGGAAGAGGCCTAGCTCATTTATACTTAAATAAATACAATACAGCTTAAAATATGACTCTATTTAGATGAATTATTTTTTCCTTAATTCTGATATGTAGAAAGTGATTACCCTGAAGCACTCATCATGCAAAATCACGCACACCAACGGTGATGGTTTGGATTCTGGCAGCTTTGCTATGAAATTCCTCCTCCTTTTAAGATTTTATACCCCTGATGTAGAGTATAAAATACATAATGGAAGGAAATATCACATATTCTTATACAACTTGAAAAATATGCCCCTAAAATTTCTACCAATAAAGCTTGCATTAGATGCTTCTCTGTTCATAATATAAAATACTCACCTAGAGATCAGAAACTACTTTAACACATTGGGAGTTTTCTTTTCCTAATCTCTTGAAAAATTGAGTTCTGCTGTGTCAACTTGGCTAAGTCTACCCTGGGCTACTCTTGATGATGGAATTCCTAGAATAAACACCAAGGATGATGAAAGGTAACCTGAACTGAATTCTTCCTGAACTAGAATGAGGTTGAGAGATCACTCTGCAAATTCTTTCCAAGCTGAAAATTCATTTCAGTTGCTGCTATTATTGTGATCTATCTATACGTAAGGTGAGAGGAAAATTTATGGCAAAAATGACTAGTTTATAAAATAATTTGAGGAAGATGAACATTTGGGGAGACCGCTACTAAGGTCTATGGAAACGTTGTGAGATATGTTACAAACATAGACGCAGCATTGATTTGTGTTAATGAGAAGTGCTTTTGAGAACTTCATTAGTAGAAGCCATCCACTAACATGCATATCTGTCACTTGAAATACCCCGGGGGTAAATCTGAATAAAACTAAAGGAAAGAAATTTTATAGCTGAACATTTAGGCAGTATGTCTCTAGAGACAGGCACTAGAGGAAATGTTGGTCATTGGAGTTCCCTCCCTTAATTTGTATTGAATCTATTTGAAAGTTTTGTTAATAGAATATTGAGTTTTGTTGAAGTCACTGTTTATTACATTGCATTATGTAGCTCTACCTGATATTTTTCTTGTTTATTCATTCTTTCTTCATTTATTTGATTATAATCTATTTTCCTCTACTAAAATATAATCCTTATAAGAGCAAGACTTTTCAATGCATTCCCTCCAATATCCTGAGGGTCATAGGAACCATGATTGATACCCCTCAGCATGGGGAGGAGTAGGGCATTTCCTCCCAACATTACCTAGAACACTAGCACAGAGATTTGTACATTGAAAGTCATTAAGTATTCGTCAGGCAAACTACATAAATAGGGATTATTGCATTTCTGTCACCATCAGTGTTAACTGCATGTTGAAGATAGAAAAATAACTCCAATGAGAAATGTATCCCAGAAGAAATCAATGAATACTTAGGCTTGAGTTTGTCCTTTACACTATAAGCCACTAAAGTACAATGCTTTGCAATCAGAAGGGTGGGGGGAGGGTGGTCATCAATAAATACAGTGGTCCCTGGGTATCCGTGGGGATTGGTTCCAGGAACCACCACTACCACCACCCCCGCCCCCATATCAAAATCTGTGAATGCTCAAGTACCTTACATAAAATGGTGTAGTACAGTCCACTCTCTGTATCTGTGTGTTTCACATCCGCAGATTCAACCAATCGCCAATGGAAATTGCCATCAGAGGATGGTTGAATCCTTCCATGGGTGCAAAACCCGTGCAGCAAATTTGGCAGGTCAGAGGACCGACTGTATATTTATTGAAAACAATCTGCATTATAAGTGGACCTGTGCAGTTCAAACCCTAGTTGTTCAAGAGTAAATGGTAATACTGACTCAGCAACTTCTTTGAACAAAAGAGTATCTGAGTGGCTACTGTACATGGGGTGGCCATAGAAGGCATTTATGAAGAGATGAAGAGAAGTGTTTATTCTAAGATCTGAAAGAAAAGAAGGAGACACTGATAAACATACTATATGAAAGAGCACTCCCTATAGGGGCAGTAGCTAGTGGAAAGGCCTGGTGAGAATTAGAGGTACATTTGAAAAACATGAATTTTCCTTGGATTTTATTACAATTGCTATCAGAAACCACTGGAGAGTTTTAATAATATGAATAGTGTGATATAATTTAGGTTTATAAGATCACTTTGACTGGTGCATGGTCTAAGAGTTGTAGAGGGTTAAGAATAGAAGCAGAGAGACCATTTTGGAGACTGTTTTAGTAGTGCGGGTGAGAGAAGATGGTAGGGTGGAATTGAGTCCTAGTGGCCTGGCTGAGAGGAAGTAGATTCAGAATAGATTTGGAGGTAGAACCAATAATGTAGCTTGATTGGATGTGGAAAGTGAGGGAAAGAGGAATCCAGGAGAATACTTAGGAATATGTAGGATTGGAGGTTGTGTGTGAACTCTGCAAATGGCAGTGAAAAATCTGGGAAACCTTGAGAAGAGAATATCAGGAGGATCAATATGGAAATTACAGAGACTAATCAGAGGTGAAATACTAAAACACTAGTAGTAAACATCTATTGAGTTCTTACTGGGCATAGAACTAAATAAATACTTCATGTATGTTATCTCCTATATTCTGAAAAAATAAAATAAAAATCATGTGAAGTGTATATTATCAGTTTCATTTTATAGATGAGAGAAGAGAGACTTAGATAAGTTAATTAACTTGTCCAGATCATATGGATGGAGAGAAGATAGGTAAAAAATCCTTCTGGACACTAACTGCTCACTTTCTCAGATACTCTTGGACTCTCGCTCAGGGAAACATATGAATAAGTGCTCTGAGAATGAATGAGAAATTTCATAAAAGAAGCACAGGGAAAGTTGCTGTAGGGACTTCCCTGGCAGTCCAGTGGTTAAGAATCCACCTTCCAATGCAAGGGACACGGGTTCAATCCCTGGTCGGGGAACTAAGATCCCACATGCCGTGGGGCAACTAAGCCTACCACGTACCACAACTACAGAGCCCGTGTGCTCTAGATCCTATGCGCCACAACTAGAGAAGCCCACGTGCTGCAACAAAGAGCCCGCATGCTGCAACTAACCTGATGCAGCCAAATAAATAAATAAATAGTTTTAAAAAAAGAATGACCCTGAATTCATTCTATTTTCAATACACATGTTTGAGAATATTATGGAATTACTAATATGTACACTTTATATTGTACACAGAGGAAAGCACTGGAAATGTTGTTATTGAAAGGGTTGGAAACATGAAGAAGACACTACTTCCAAGAACTTATAAGCAAAAAGTGAAGATGTGTAACAACAGACTGGGATGTAGAAGGCATTCAACAATGTGAGTTGAATAATTAAGAAAAAAAAAGCTGAGATTGTTAGGAAGGCAATCATCAGAGATCAGTGAGCATTTGAGAGTGTTGGACAAGGCTTCCAAGGTAAATAGGAAATACTCTGATTAAAACAGCAAGGGAAGTCTTCAGGTAGCTGTGGGGTAATTATTTCCATAACCCTAGCTGAATTATCATGGCTCTAAGGGAGAGCCATGATTCTATTTCCTAGGCATAAACTTCACAGTCTTGAACTGATAATACTTTGCACCGTCCCAATCTTGGCTTCACATAATGGTGACAGCCTGTCTAAAATGTTAAGCAAACTGAAAGAAAAAGCAAAGAGCTTGTGAAGCAAATTGAGATTGGGCAAAGTTGTATAATTTTGTGAACTTTTGTATGACTTTTTCTTTCCTGAGGTATTGCCATTCTTTCTCTGGCTCAGTCAGCAGAGAATTCCCTTCTCTTCCTGGTTCAGGTAAATGTCCTTGTACAGGATTAAGGATGCCTCCTGTTCTTGGAGAGAGATAGTTGACATAACCCAAGATTATTGGATATCCTCTTGGGTCTTGCTAAGATTTCATTGAACCTGCTTTTCAAAAGCAAGTCACTTTCAACAGGAATCAGTGGCCGTGTTCAGTCACAGGAACAGCTTCTTCTTTTACAACATTTTATTATTTCATTTGTGATCTACATCAGCATTCATGAGCTACTTTCTGGTTAGGTTAAAAAAAATCCCGTTTTCTATACTAAGGGGTGGAGGGCAGAAGGGAAATTGGCAAGGGAGAAATTTGGTGTGATCCAGTGACTCACAAGTTCATCCCTAACTTTTATTGTCAGAAAATGTTTAAACACTTATTGCTTTTGCTTTGTCTCTGGGATCATTTGTAATTTTTGTTCTAAAATCCTTGCATCATTTACCTCCCTGTACATTCAACATCTTCTTCTCTAACTTCTGCTGGGAATATAAGATGTCAACAACATGCTATTTCGATGAAACTCTGTTATCTTTTCCTTTAAAGGGTTTGTCATTTCCTGTTGTCTGTCCAGACAGATAACCACGCCTACAGGGCTTTCAGTTTAGGCTATATTATTACTTTCCTCTTTTACCTCTTGTCCCAGTATCAACAGATACAGATAGACTTGTTTGTAATATTATACCTGGTTTGTAAGATAACCAGTTCTTCCTAGATAACTCTTCCCAGGGTTTCTGACTTTCCTTGGGTTTGCGGCCTTATCATTTAAAAGCCAAGATTTTTGTTAGTTTAAGGTCTACTTGTTCAATCTAAAAAAGCAAAGGATAGGATTTTGCTACTATATCTGGGGCTTCTGTAAATTTAATGATTTCATTAAAATTATCTCTCCTATATGAAAAAAGAGGTTCCTTTTTTCTTCCAGAAAAGATAGACTTCTGTTCTTAGTTTGCTTTTGGAACTCAGCATGTTCACAGTCTTCAAACTGTAATTTTGATTTATCACTGTGATCAGATTTTCCTTATTGGAGTCAGTTGTAGATGATTTTCTCAAGACAATTATGGTAAAATTGAGAAGTAATCTCAGAAACAAGGTACTTAAGGAAGAGAATTTGCTTTCTGAAGAGAGGAAGAATACTTAAGACACTATATATTCTCTTATGGTTCATGAGTAATTGTTCAATATAAGTAAGCAGTAATTTTTTAAAGCATACAGATATCCAATTATCAATTATAACTTGCCCTAAGGTGAAAAGTAAGTGTATGTCACAGTGTCTCTTGAGTTAATTTACTATCTCCTAATGAACCAATTCACACCCCAGTAAGTCCATTCTTGTTTTTCTTTTTCTTTTGCTGGATTATATGGTAGTTTTATTTTCTATTTTTGAGGAACCTCCATATTGCTTTCCATAGTGGCTGCACCAATTTACATTCCCACTAAGAGTGCACCATAGTCTAGTCAGCACTTTTTATCTCGTGCTTTATTTTTTAATTTTTGAATTATATTTTATTTTATTTTTTTATACAGCAGGTCCTTATTACTCATCAATTTTATACACATCAGTGTATACATGTCAATCCCAATTGCCCAATTCATCAAACCACCACCCCAATCCCCGTGGCGCTTTCCCCGCTTAGTGTCCATACATTTGTTCTCTACATCTGAGTCTCAATTTCTTCCCTGAAAACCAGTTCATCTGTACCATTTTTCTATGTTCCACATATATGCGTTAATATACGAAATTTGTTTTTCTCTTCCTGACTTACTTCACTCTGTATGACAGTCTCTAGATCCATCCACGTCTCAATAAATGACCCAATTTCGTTCCTTTTTATGGCTGAGTAATATTCTATTGTATATATGTACCATATCTTCTTTATCCATTCGTCTGTTGATGGGCATTTAGGTTGCTTCCATGACCTGGCTATTGTAAATAGTGCTGCAGTGAGCATTGGGATGCAGGTGTCTTTCTGAATTATGGTTTTCTCTGGCTATATGCCCAGTAGTGGGATTGCTGGATCATATGGTAATTCAATTTTTAGTTTTTTAAGGAAGCTCCATACTGTTCTCCATAGTGGCTGTATCAATTTACATTCCCACCAACAGTGCAAAAGGGTTCCTTTTTCTCCACACCCTCTCCAGCATTTGTTGTTTGTAGATTTTCTGATGATGGCTATTCTAACTGGTGTGAGGTGATACCACATTGTAGTTTTGATTTGCATTTCTCTAATAATTAATGATGTTGAGCAGCTTTTCATGTGCTTCTTGGCCATCTGCATGTGTTCTTTGGAGCAATGTCTATTTAGGTCTTCTGCCCATTGTTGAATTGGGTTGTTTGTGTTTTTAATATTGAGCTGCATGAGCTGTTTATATATTTTGGAGATTAATCCTTTGTCCATTGATTCGTTTGCAAATATTTTCTCCCATTCTAAAGGTTGTCTTTTCATCTTGTTTATGGTTTCCTTTGCTGTGCAAAAGCTTTTAAGTTTCATTAGGTCCCATTTGTTTATTTTTGTTTTTATTTCCACTACACTAGGAGGTGGATCAAAAAAGATCTTGCTGTGATTTATGTCAAAGAGTATTCTTCCTATGTTTTCCTCTAAAAGTTTTATAGTGTCCGGTCTTATAATTAGGTCTCTAATCCATTTTGAGTTTATTTTTATGTATGGTGTTAGGGAGTGTTCTACTTTCATTCTTTTACATGTAGCTGTCCAGTTTTCCCAGCACAACTTATTGAAGAGACTTTCTTTTCTCCATTGTATATCTTTGCCTCCTTTGTCGTAGGTTAGTTGACCGTAGGTGCATGAGTTTGTCTCTGGGCTTTCTACCTTGTTCCATTGATCTATGTTTCTGTTTTTGTGCCAGTACCATATCTTCTTGATTACTGTAGCTTTGTAGTATAGTCTGAAGTCAGGGAGTCTGATTCCTCCAGCTCTGTTTTCTTCCTTCAAGACTGCTTTGGCTATTCGGGGTATTTTGTGTCTCCATACAAATTTTAAGATTTTTTGTTCTAGTTCTGTAAAAAATGCCATTGGTAATTTGATAGGGATAGCATTGAATCTGTAGATTGCTTTGGGTAGTAGAGTCATTTTCACAATATTGATTCTTCCAATCCAAGAACATGGTATATCTCTCCATCTGTTGGTATCATCTTTAACTTCTTCCATCAGTGTCTTATGGTTTTCTGCATACAGGTCTTTTGTCTCCTTTGGTAGGTTTATTCCTAGGTATTTTATTCTTTTTGTTGCAGTGGTAAATGAGAGTGTTGCCTTAATTTTTCTTTCAGATTTTTCATCATTAGTGTGTAGGAATGCAGGAGATTTCTGTGCATATTTTTTTATCCTGCAACTTTACCAAATTCAGTTATTAGCTCTAGTAGTTTTCTGGTAGCATCTTTAGGATTCTCTATGTATAGTATCATGTCATCTGCAAACGGTGACAGTTTTAATTCTTCTTTTCCAATTTGTATTCCTTTTACTTTTTTTCTTCTCTGATTGCCATGGCTAGGGCTTCCAAAACTATGTTGAATAATAGT
Source organism: Pseudorca crassidens (assembly GCF_039906515.1). Taxonomy (NCBI): domain Eukaryota; kingdom Metazoa; phylum Chordata; class Mammalia; order Artiodactyla; family Delphinidae; genus Pseudorca; species Pseudorca crassidens. The sequence goes on along the minus strand of NC_090299.1, from coordinate 32,861,287 downwards.
GGTGAGAGTGGACATCCTTGTCTTATTCCTGATCTTAGAGGAAATGGTTTCAGTTTTTCACCATTGAGAATGATGTTTGCTGTCGGTTTGTCATATATGGCCTTTATTATGTTGAGGTAGGTTCCCTCTATGCCCACTTTCTGGAGAGTTTTTATCATAAATGGGTGTTGAATTTTGTCAAAAGCTTTTTCTGCATCTATTGAGGTGATGATATGGTTTTTCTTCTTCAATTTGTTAATATGGTTTATCACATTGATTGATTTACATATATTGAAGAATCCTTGCATCCCTGGGATAAATCCAACTTCATCATGGTGTATGATCCTTTTAATGTGTTGTTGGATCCTGTTTGCTATTGTTTTGTTGAGGATTTTTGCAACTATATTCATCAGTGATATTGGCCTGTAATTTTCTTTTTTGGTGGTATCTTTGTCTTGTTTTGGTAGCAGGGTGATGGTGGCCTCATAGAATGAGTTTGGGAGTGTTCCTTCCTCCACAATTTTTTGGAAGAGTTTGATAGAATTCACCTGTGAAGCCATCTGGTCCTGGACTTTTGTTTGTTGGAAGATTTTTAATCACCATTTTAATTTCATTACTTGTGATTGGTCTGTTCATATTTCCTATTTCTTCCTGATTCAGTTTTGGAAGGTTGTACCTTTCTAAGAATTTGTCCATTTCTTCCAGGTTGTCCATTTTACAGGCATAGAGTTTCTTGTAGTAGTCTCTTAGGATGCTTTGTATTTCTGCAGTGTCTGTTGTAACTTCTCCTTTTTCATTTCTAATTTTATTGATTTCAGTCCTCTTCCTGTTTTTCTTGATGAGTCTGGCTAATGGTTTATCAATTTTGTTTATCTTCTCAAAGAACCAGCTTTTAGTTTTATTGATCTTTGCTATTGTTTTCTTTGTTTCTATTTCATTTATTTCTGCTCTGATCTTTATGATTTCTTTTCTTCTGCTAACTTTGGGTTTTGTTTGTTCTTCTTTCTCTAGTTCCTTTAGGTTTAACGTTAGATTGTTTATTTGGGATTTTTCTTGTTTCTTCAGGTAGGCTTGTATAGCTATAAACTTTCCTCTTAGAACTGCTCTTATTGCATCCCATAGGTTTTGGATCATCGTGTTTTCATTGTCGTTTGTCTCCAGGTATTTTCTGATTTCCTCTTTGATTTCTGTAGTGATCTCCTGGTTATTTAGTAATGTATTGTTTAGCCTCCATGTGTTTGTGTTTTTTACGTTTTTTTCCCTGTAATTCATTTCTAATCTCATAGCATTGTGATCAGAAAAGATTCTTAATATGATTTAAATTTTCTTAAGTTTACTGTGGCTTGATTTGTGACCCAAGACATGATCAATCCTGGAGAATGTTCCATGCACACTTGAGAAGAAAGTGTAATCTGCAGTTTTTGGATGGAATGTCCTATAAAAATCAATTAAATCTATCTGGTCTGTGGTGTCATTTAAAGCTTCTGTTTCCTTATTTATTTTCATTTTGGATGATCTGTCCATTGGTGTAAGTGAGGTGTTAAAGTCCTCCACTATGATTGTGTTACTGTCAACTTCCTCTTTTATAGCTGTTAGCAGTTGCCTTATGTATTGAGGTGCTCCTATGTTGGGTGCATATATATTTATAATTGTTACATCTTCTTCTTGTATTGATCCCTTGATCATTATGTAGTTTCCTTCCTTATCTCTTGTAACATTCTTTATTTTAAAGCCTATTTTATCTGAGTATCGCTACTCCAGCTTCAGCTTTCTTTTGATTTACATTTGCATGGAATATCTTTTTCCATCCCCTCACTTTCCATCTGTATGTGTCCCTAGATCTGAAGTGGGTCTCTTGTAGACTGCATATAGATGGGTCTTGTTTTTGTATTCATTCAGCAAGCCTGTGTCTTTTGGTTGGAGCTTTAATCCATTCATGTTAAAGGTAATTATCAATATGTATGTTTCTATGACCATTTCCTTAATTGTTTTGGGTTTGTTTTTGTAGGTCCTTTTCTTCTCTTGTGTTTCCCACTTAGAGAAGTTCCTTTAGTATTTGTTGTAGAGCTGGTTTGGTGGTGCTGAATTCTCTTAGCTTTTGCTTGTCTGTAAAGCTTTTGATTTCTCCATCGAATCTGAATGAGATCCTTGCCAGCTAGAGTAATCTTGGTTGTAGGTTCTTCCCTTTCATCACTTTAAGTATGTCATGACACTCCCTTCTGGCTTGTAGAGTTTCTGCTTAGAAATCAGCTGTTAACCTTATGGGAGTTCCCTTGTATGTTATTTGTCATTTTTCCCTTGCTGCTTTCAGTAATTTTTCTTTGTCTTTAATTTTTGCCAATTTGATTACTATGTGTCTCATTGTGTTTCTCCTTGGGTTTATCTTGTATGGGACTCTCTGTGCTTCCTGGACTTGGGTGGCTATTTCCTTTCCCATGTTAGGGAAGTTTTTGACTATAATCTCTTCAAATATTTTCTCTCGTCCTTTCTCTCTCTCTTCTCCTTCTGGGACCCCTATAATGCGAATGTTGTTGCATTTAATGTTGTCCCAGAGGTCTCTTAGGCTGTCTTCATTTCTTTTCTTCTTTTTTTCTTTATTCTCCTCTGCAGCAGTGAATTCCACCATTATGTCTTCCAGGTCACTTATCCGTCCTTCTGCCTCAGTTATTCAGCTATTGATTCCTTCTAGTGTAGTTTTCATTTCAGTTTTTGTATTGTTAATCTCTGTTTGTCTGTTCTTTATTTCTTGTAGGTCGTTGTTAAACATTTCTTGCATCTTCTTGATCTTTGCCTCCATTCTTTTTCCGAGGCCCTGGATCATCTTCACTATCATTATTCTGAATTCTTTTGCAGGCAGGTTGCCTATCTCCACTTCATTTAGTTGTTTTTCTGGGGTTTTATCTTGTTCCTTCATTTGGTACATACCCCTCTGCCATTCATCTTGTCTATCTTTCTGTGAAGGTGGTTTTTGTTCCACGGGCTGTAGGACTGTAGTTCTTCTTGCTTCTGCTATCTGCCCTCTGGTGGATGAGGCTATCTAAGAGGCTTGTGTAAGTTTCCTGATGGTAGGGACTGGTGGTGGGTAGAGCTGACTGTTGCTCTGGTGGGCAGAGCTCAGTAAAACTTTAATCTGCTTGACTGCTGATGGGTGGGGCTGGCTTCCCTCCCTGTTGGTTGTTTGGCCTGAGGCAACTCAACACTGGAGCCTACCCAGGCTCTTTGGTGGGGCTAATGGCAGACTCTGGGAGGGCTCACGCCAAGGAGTACTTCCCAGAACTTCTGCTGCCAGTGTCCTTGTCCCCACGGTGAGACACAGTCCCCCCCACCCCGCCTCTGCAGGAGACCCTCCAACACTAGCAGGTAGGTCTGGTTCAGTCACCGCTGGGGTCACTGCTCCTTCCCCTGGGTCCCGATGTGCACACTACTTTGTGTGTGCCCTCCAAGATTGGAGTCTCTTTCCCCCAGTCCTGTCAGAGTCCTGCAATCAAATCCCATTAGCCTTCAAAGTCTGATTCTCTAGGAATTCCTACTCCCATTGCCAGACCCCCAGGTTGGGAAGCCTTACGTGGGGCTCAGAACCTTCACTCCAGTGGGTGGACTTCTGTGATATAAGTGTTCTCCAGTCTGTGAGTCACCCACCCAGCAGTTATGGGATTTGATTTTACTATGATTGCACCCCTCCTACCATCTCATTGTGGCTTCTACTTTGTCTTTGGATGTGGGGTATCTTTTTTGGTGAGTTCCAGTGTCTTCCTGTCAATGATTGTCCAGCAGCTAGTTGTGATTCTGGTGTTCTCGCAAGAGGGAGTGAGAGCACTTCCTTCTACTCCGCCATCTTATTTCCTAATCCATTCTTGTTTTTCTGATAAAACTGGGTTGAACACAGCAAAAAACTCACTCATCCAATCACTCTTTACAATAAAAAGTCCTTTATCTCTCAGCTCTGGATTCAGCTGATCAGACTTGTTGGTTTATAACAAAACATTATTAATGTAAATATAGACTCTTGTTTACAATTCTGGCTTTCTTTGATTCTGGCTGGCCAAATGCTGTGGCAGCTGCCAAGAAGCATTTTTTTTTTTTCAGTCTAAATACAATTCTGACTTTTCCACCCAAGCTGTGGTAATATAATAGGAAAGCAATTAACAAGAGTACCTCAAAAACCTTAACCACTGCTGTGGACTGAATTGTGTTCCTGCCATATTCACACGTTAAAGCCCTAACCTGCAAGATGATTGTGTTTGGGACAGGGCTTTTGGAGGTAATTTAACTCAGATGAGGTCCTAAAGGTGCAGTACTAATCCAATAGGATTGGTGGCCTAAAAGAAGAGGAAGAGAGAGATATCTCTCTCCCTCCATTCACATGCATTGAGAAAAGGCCATGTAAGGACACAGCAAGAGAGTGGTGTCTGTAAGTCAGGAAGAGAGCTCTTACCAGAAACTGTGCTGGACCTTGACCTGGGACCTCTAGCCTCTAGAACAGTAGAAATAAGTTTCTATTGATTAAGCTGCCCAGTCTATGGTATTTTGTTATGGCAGTTTGAGCAGACTAATACAACTACCCTTAGAAAGAACCACATAAAAGGGAGGACACAATTCCTCTAGGAGTGAAGCATACAGTTTTAATGAAAATGAAGGGGGCAGGGCAGAACCTTTAAAAGACTGAAGATATGACAAGAACTGGTTAGAACCAATTAGGTCTAAGATGGCCACAGATTTGACTTGAGTCTCATTATACACTCATTGTAATACATCAGGTATGCTAAATGACACACCCACCAGTGCTATGACAGTTTGGAGGCTAACCATAAAAGGCCAAAAAGTGGGCAGTGGCCCAATTCCTGTATATCTCTGCCTCTTCTCCAAAATAGTTGTAATAATCCCCCCATTCATTAGCCTATGAAATTACCCAGCCCATAAAAACTAACCACCCCATATTTCAGGGCCTCTCATCTTCTGAGATGGCCCACAATTTGTCTGTGGGATGTGTTTCTCCCATGGCCGCTCTCGCTTTCCAAAGTTATCCCATGCCCTGGGGCCACTCTCGCCTTTTGAGACAGACTGCATTCTTGATAGGGATAGAATAGGACAGTTATACATGTAGTTGTAGAAGTCCCAGTAGGGGATTATAGATAGAAAGGGAAGGAAACCTAGGGAACTTTGGGAGACCACTGTATGCTAATGATTGCACAAGAAATGTCATGGAATGAAGCAGGCTTGCTAAGTGAAAGAAAAGTGTAACCACCATTCTGCTGATTTGAATGAGCGCTATGACGGTCCTAGTTTGACCTCATAAGGTCAGACACTCTCCTGCCTGATATGAAGGAGGAGCTAGTGATGTAAACCTGACATCTACTTGAAAAATGAGGAAGAAGGCGATCCTTTCCCCCTCCCCCACTCTCCTTTGATTATAAAAATGTAACCCACCGAATCCTCAGGGCAGAGCCCCCTGACCTGCAAGCTTGCGTCTCTCAAAAATGTCCCATATTAATAAGTCTACGTCTTGCCTCTCACTGTGCCTCCCACTGAATTCCTTTCTGCACTGAGACACAAAGAACCTGAGCCTCAGTAAGTCCAGACACCAGGTGAGTGATTCTAATTAAAAGACCATGGGTTCAAGTCACGATCAGAGATACATGGTTTCATTCTGCCTATGGAATGTGGATTTCTTTAAATAAATCCACTTCTTACCTATCACTTTGAGTCTCACTGAATTCTTTCTGCGACAAGACATAAAGAACCTGATCTTCATTAAGTCCTGAGACCAGGTGTGCGATTTCTATTAAAAGATAGTGGGTTCAAGTCCAAAATCTGAGTTGTGTGGTTTCAAAAACTTTCCTTAATGTTTTCCATGGGGACTTGTCTTCTGTCCCTTCTCTCAGTATGTATATTTAACTTATCTAATGGATACGATGTTCATAAAATTTATCATCTAAATCAGTACAGTTTTTATAACTATAGGCTGGGATCATCTAGAGCAAACTGAGACAAATTGTCACCCTTCTTATAGAGAATGTCTGCCCATTCCTAGGGCCATCGTAAGTGGACTATCCCATGTTAATTGTCCAGTGATGACTTTGGTTGGTGATACTGGGTCATTATCCATTGGTTACTCCCAATCTTTGTCTTCCTGCTGTTTTCAGATGTTACCCATGTTCGCTGCTTTCCTTCACTGCCTAAGTACAAATAGAGCCAATTTTCCTTTGATGCCAGATTAGTATTTACAGAATCTTTGATTTATACTGTCTCCAACTATAATTTAAGACAAGTCCTCTGAATTTCATGATAATTTATTCAAAGATATCTTATATATCAGTTCAAAGATACAACATTTAGGCCATTTTTTCCAGAGGCAAAGATCAGGCAAGAAGCATGATATTCATTATATAAATAAATGGATTTTTAATATAAAGAGTAATTTGTAGCCTTGCTATTCCTACTTCTCTACCAATTCCAAGGAGCATGGGTAGAAGAGGAGAGGAAAGAATCTCATTTATTGAGCTCAAGGTCCTTAACAATGTCTCTAGGTGGACTGTGGTCTCTATAGTCCAGTCTTGAAAGGTAAGACAGTTATATGGGGTTCTTTATGACAGAGTAGTGTTTTTAAAAAATAATAGCTTCCTCATTTCCTCCTAAATAATGGAAGTTCTCCCACTGAATGACACATAAGTGGGATATATTTTTATTATTAACATATTTGTGAATTTTCTATTTCTTCTACATTAAGCAATCTATTTTTAAAATATATTAGAGGATATTGAGTGGAAAATACACTCTGTCCCAGAGTTGTGGTTAAGGCCTCAAATTGTGGACAAGAGGCACAAAGTATCCTACTTTGAAAGCCAGTATGTAATAGAAGCCAGCCATATTCCCACAGGACTTGTTAAGAGGTGAAAAGTACATACCACCCCCTGCCAACAGTGACTAAGAAGAGAACTGGGGACGGAAAAGGGAATCATCAGCCTTGTAGGGTGTGCTAGTTGAGAGTGATGCTAACCGCTATAACTAACAAAGACCTATATTTCAGAATAAAATAAAATTTTATTTTTCTCTCATGCAGTTGAACGATGTGGGTGTTCCCGGTTGGATGGTTTTCCTTTAAGCACTCTTTCCAGCTTGTAACTTTGCCACTTTCAGCACATGGCTTCCAACTTTGTCCTGGGTGAGTGGGTGGGGGTCATCTCCATTCCATCCAGCTAGAAAGGGAAGACATGGAGGATTATTCATGGGAGGGTTTTATGGGCTGTACTAGCTTGGTAGGGCAGCCATAACAGAATACCACAAACTGGGTGGCTTAAACAACAGAAATTTATTTTCTCACAGTTCTGGAAGCTAGAAGTCCAAGATTAAGGGGGCAGCAGGTTTAGTTTCTTGTGGGGCTTCTCTCTTTCACTTGCAGATGGCCACCTTCTGGCTGTGTCCTCACATGGTCTGTCCTCTCCATGTGTGCATCCCTGGTGTCTCTTTGCGTGTCCAAATTTCCTTGTCTGATAAGGATACCAGGTTGGATTAGGGCCCACCCTAATGGGCTCATTTTAATTTAATCACTTATCTCCAAATATAGTCACATTCTGAGGTACTAGGAGTTAGGGCTTCAATATATGAATTGGGGGAGGATATAATTCAGTAACATGGGCCAGCCATTAAAGTCATATAAATTACTTCCACTCAATGGAATCCTTGGCTAGAACTCCAACTCCTGGCTACACCTAAGTGCAAAAGGAACTAGGAAATGTAGCCTACCTGTGTAGCCAGGAAGAAGAGAAAGGAAAATGAATGGGTTTGATCAGGGAGCAGAGTCTTCCATAGTCCGGTCACCAAATATCCATTTCACACTTCTTACTCATGGTGTTTACCTACCCTGCCTCCACAGATTCAATGTGTATGATCTCCAGGTGGTGAGCAGTCTTACTATAATATCCAGATATAGCTTCTGCTGGTCCAGTGACTATGAATTTAAAAGACAAGTTACCTCCTCACCTCCTGCCTCCATACCTAATATATAATAGTGAAGCAGGAACAGAATAACAGCAGTAAACTGTCCAAATGAGGAAGAATGAGAGAGACACAGCAGTGTCTGGTACATAGCAATAATGAACTCCTGTAGGGCAGGCATTATAGGGTCCTTTGCTCTGGCATTTCTTGATTAGATCCTTATTCTGCCCTCTGGGAGGACCATTCCTGATCACTGCTCTGTGAGGCCACTGGCTCTACTTTTTGTGAGATTCATTCTTGTCTATTATCCTCCATGGCCACATCTCAAGTGCACTTTGGGCATATACTCATTGGGAGTTGTTCAGATTTTGCAGTCCACTTCCTGGTTAGGTAAGTTTGGGCACCCATGGATTGGTTGAAGATTCAGGAAGTCAAAGGCATATATAATTTCTTTGGTAAGACAATGCTCTCAACACCTTAGGAAGACTTTTACCTACTTGCTTCTAATCAGTTCCGCCATGCCAATAAGCTTACATGAAATTCTTTCCCAAATATAACTCTCAAACCTGGTTTATGCCTTTGCGGCCTCCCTTCCATGCTTCTCTCCTCTTGGAAGCTTAAGGGAAACTACCTTGAGTTCATATGAAACAATAGTTTGTGGTGGAAATACACTATCCTCAATTCAATCTCAAAAGCAGAGCTGAGTTCCTTGTTCAGTTAAGTCTTATGGGGCCTCTGTTATTCAAAGGCCTTATCAATTTCTTACTATTTAGAATCTAGAAAAGTTAGCTTTTCTTAATTTTTGAAAGCCAGGATTTCTGGATTCTTTCTATACCCTTTCATTTCTGTTTGCAGACTGTGCAAGTCTTTCCTCATCTTATTTCTTTCTTGTGATACCTTGTTAAAGGCATTGAGTAAAAGCCAAGATTCGCACGCCTGTAAACCACTTCCCCTAGAATGACTGGTTCAGGTGCCATTGTTTTACCTTCCACGCAGGAGGTGGTTTTGCCAGATATTTTGCCATGCATAATGTCTGCATCTTTCCAACTCCAATATTATTATTTATTTACTTAATTTGGATCTTCGTTGCAGCATGCGGGCTGGGCTCTTAGTTGCCACATGCAGGATCTAGTTCCCTGACCAGGGATCGAACCCACGCCCCCTGCATTGGGAGTGCAGAGTCTTAACCACTGAACCACCAGGGAAGTCCTCAATATTATTTTTCTTACCCCTTGCTGCCTTTGTTTGAGGCAATATTCCACCCCAGTACCAATTTTTATGTTAGTTTTGATAGGTTAGCTACCATGATAGACAAACATAAAAACTTTGGAGAGAAGAATAAAAGTTTATTTCTGTTTACTTAGCAATAATGTGGGTCAAATTTCGGGGAAAGGGGTGTTGGGACTATGTGTTCATTTGGGGGCCCAGCTTGTTGGAGGGTCTGCTATCTTCTGCGCTCCTCCTGGGCATTGATAACCAACCTGAAGCTAAGGGAAAGACATCGAAAATTATTTCTTAGAGATTTTAATGGTCTCAGGCTAAAAGTAGTACACTTTACTTCTGCTCTTTGCATAGAACTCAGTGTCATGGTCACACAAAAATGCTAGCAATTCTGGAAAATATAGACTAGTTTTGTGCTCACTGAAAACATATTTGGTAATCAGACAGTTGTCTGTGCCACTGTGGAGTAAAATATTTGTGGGAAAAAGGTCTTTCCTAACTTCCTTACTGAAGCTAAGTGAAGGGGAACCCAAAACGATAACTCATGAAGACTGGTGGTGTCTTTAAGAAGGGGAAACTGATTTCTCTTCCCTTAACAGGTACTTTCTGAGCTTCAGTCCTCCAGAGGATAGAACATGGTAAGAGATTTCTGGGGAGAACTTTAGGGGGCCCAGGAGCATAGCATAAATTCTTACTAAATTCTTCCACTCCCACACTGGAAAGGAGAGAGTTTAAGGGCCTACGTAGTAAACAGGGACTGGCATCTACTTTTTTGAAGACAAGAGGCTCCATGGAGTAACAGGGATTGAGGGACGAGTGATATACAGTAGTTTGTCTGGAGAAGAAAATTAGGACAATTGCTTCCCAGTGTCAGGTCTGCAAGGCTTGTGAGATGTGGCTTCACATGGAAGAGCACAGAGGGTGGTGAATGGACAACTTTTATGTATTGCATAGGTAGCCACTGAGAAGAGTGACAAAATGCCCAACCAGAGAAGTTGTGGGGAGATGTGTCATTACCGGTGAAGCCAAAGGGACACATAGCTGCTCTTCTAAGGAAGTCTCTTGAGCAAAGGAGGAGGCTTAAGTGAAAGTGTACACCAGGCGGAGGAAACCATGAATACCACGCACATGCAGATCCTAATATCAGTAAAGTCCCCAATAACAGATGAAACCAGAAAACCAGAATGTGATCGGGAGTACCAGTCAACTACCAGCAAGCAGGAAGTTGTACAGACAGACCATGCTCCTCTCTTCCTTATCCCTGCCCCACACTAGAGGAAATAGAACCTTCTCCCCGACACTATCTATTCCATGCATCTGAGTCTTCTGGTTTAGTTTATGTAGGTGGTAGAGAGGAAATTAATTTTGGATCTAGTTCAAGTTTGAAGTTTCAAAATGAATAAGATTATTTTTTTGTTTTTGTTAACAGCTTTATTGAGGTACATTTGACATACAATAAGCTGCATTTATGTAAAGCATGCAATTTATATATATTGGATATCCTCTTTCTTCTCTCTCTCTCTCTCTGTATATATACACACACACACACACACACACACATATATACACACACATATATATATACACACACATATCTGAGAAATCACCCCAAATCAATATCCATCACCAGCAAAAATTTTCTCATGTCCCTCTGTAAAACTCTTTTTTGCCTGTCTTCTTTCATCCAGCATACTTGTTTTGAGATTCATCCATTTTGTTGTGGCAATAGTTCATTCCTTTTTATTGCTGAGTAGTATTCCATTGTTTGAATGTTCCATAATTTGCTTATCCATTCACCTGCTGATAGACAGTTGTACTGTTTTCAGATTTTAGCTATTACAAATAAAACTGCTATGAATATTTTTGTACAAATCTTTTTATAGATATGCTTTCATTTCTCATGAGAAATACTGAACAGTGAAATAGAGGGTTGATATGGTAGATGTATGATTAACTAACTCAGAAATGGCTAGACTGCTTTCCAACATGGTTATATCATTAAATATTCTCACCAGCATTGCATAAGAATTCTATTCCTCCATGACCTTGCCAACACTTGGTATTGTTCATCTTTTTAATTATAGTCTTTCTGAAAGCATGTTGTTATATTCATTGTGATTTTAATTTGCATTTCCTTAGTGACTAATAAGTTTGGGCATCTTTTCATGTATTTGTTTACCATTTATATGTCTTTGGTGAAGCGTTCAAATATTTGCCATTTTTTTATTATTAAGTTTTGAAATTTTATATTCTATATATAAGCCTTTTGTCAAAGATAGGATTTACAACTATTTCCCCCAAGTCTGCGGCTTGTCTTTTTATTCTTTTAACAGTGTCTTTTGAAAATAGAAGTTTTAATTTTAATAAAATGCATTTTTTCTTTTTATGAATCATGCTTTTTTTGTTGTAATTAAGAAATCTTGACCTAATCCAAGATCACAAATAATTCTTTCTGTATTTTCTTCTAGATTTAGCTTTTTAACTTAAGTATGTAATTCATTTAAGTCAATTTTTGTACATAGCATGAAGTATAGACCAAAGTTCTTTTTTTTTTTTGCACGTGGATTTCTAATCGTTCCAATATAATTTGTTGCCAGACTATCATTTCTCCTCTACAGTATCTTTGGACATTTTGCAAATATCAGTTGTCTATATGTGTATGTGATCATTGATCTATTTGTCTATATTTAAACAAATACCACATTGTTTTAATTATTGTAGCTTTACAATAAGGTTTGAAGTCAGGTAGCATAAATTCTCTGACTTTACCCTTCATTTTCAAAGGTGTTTTGGCTCTTCTTTATCCTTTGCATTTCCTTTCAGCTTGTAACTTCCTACAAAAAAGCCTGCTGGGATTTTGACTGGGATTGCATTGACTTTATATATCAATTTAGGGAGAATTGACATTTTGACATTACTGAGTCTTCCAATCCATGTGCACAATATATTTCTCCATATTTTTGGACTTTCTTTAATTTTCCCCAGCAAATTTTGTAGTGTTCAGTGTATAGGTCCTTTACATCTTTTTCAAATCTATCCCTAAATATTTCATCTTTATGATGTTATTATAGGTAACTTCAAAAATTTTAATTTAAGGTAGTTTCTATCATGTAAAAGTAAAATTGATTTTTGGATATTGACCTTTTATCTTTGCTAAACTCACTTACTAGTTCTAGTAGCTATTTCATATATTTCATCAAATTTTCTACATAGACAATTATTTCATCTGTGAATTAAGACAGTTTTACTTTTTACTTTCCAGTCTGAATGCTGTATATTTCTTTTTCATGCTGTATTGCAGTCAAGTGCCAAAACCTCCAGTGTGATGATGAATGGAAGTGATGAGAGGTGACATCCTTATTTTATTCTTTATCTTACTAGAAAAATGTCAGTTTTACCATACATGTGCTATTAGCCAAAGGATTTGTCATAGGTGATCTTTATCAGGTTGAGAAAGTTCCCTCCTGTTTCTTGTTTGCTGAGAGTTTATTTATTTATTTTTAAATCAGGAATGCATGTTGGATTTTGTCAAATGCTTTTTCTGCACTTATTTAGATGATCAAGAGTTTTTAATCTCAATATGTTGAAGTATTTTGATTGCTGTTTGAGAAAAATTACACTTTTCCTTACATTCCTGAGATAAATCCCTTTTGGTTGTGATGTATTATAATTTTTATGTATTTTTAGACTCAATCTTCTAAAATTTTGTTTAGAATTTTTGCATCTGTGAAAATGAGAAATATTGTTCTATAGTTTTATTGTGATATATTTGTTTAGTTTTGGTGTCAGGGTAATGCCGGCTTCATAGAATGAATTGGTAAATAGTTCTCCTATTCAATTTTCTGGAAATGTTTGTGTAGAATTGATATTTTTTATTTCTTAAATATTTGTTAGAACTCACCGTTGAAGCCATCTGGCCTGGAGTTTTCTTTGTGGGAAAGTTTTTGACTACAAATTCAATTTCATTAAAACAGAGCTGTTTAGATTATCTATCTTCTTGGGTGAGCTTTTGCAGTATCTTTCCAGGAATTCGTCCATGCCATTTAAGATGTTAAATTTATTGGCATAAAGTTGTTCATAATATTCCCCTGTTATACTTTTACTTACATGAACATGTTCTAGTTGACCTCTCCCATTCCTGAGAGTGGTAATTTGTGGCTTCTGTTAACTTTTTTTGCTAATCAGTCTGGCTAGAAGTTTATTAGTTTTATTGATTTCAACAAATCAGCTATTTGTTTCACTGATTTTCTCTACTGTTTTTTAATATTAAGTTTTAAATGTGAAAAATAACCATAACTGAGAAAGGTAATTTGATCAAGATGTTGTGAAGGGATCTGCTACTCAGTGGGAAAGCAAGATTTGACATTTGAGAGCAGTAATTGGAAAAATAAAATCATTTCATAGTAAGACTCCTAAACTGGTTACATATGTTTAGTATAATTACATATTAATACTATCATTCAAATATAATTTGATTGTTAACATGCATTATGTATTTTGAATGTCAAATAATGTAGTGCAGTATTTCCCAAGAAGGGGGCCACTGGACATTACTTCCCTGAATATTAATGTTTGCTAGTGAAAAAAATATTTAGTCTTCAAATGGTAGGAAACAATGGTTAAACTGAGTTGGATAAATTTCTGTAGTTTTTCTCATACTTTTAAATATTACGTTGTGTATCTTTAATCTCCATGAGAGGGATATAGAGCACAGTATTTCCCAAATATATTTGACCTGGGATCCTTTATTTTTTTTCTTTAATGGATCATCTAGAAGGACAAGAATTTAACAAAACATCTTTTGGTGAATGTTAATAGGTTGAATGAGCTTTAAAGTGAAACAAACCTAGGTTTAAATCCTTACCCTGGGGGATTCCCTGGTGGTACAGTGGTTAAGAATCTGCCTGCCAATGCAGGGGACACAGATTCGAGCCCTGGTCCAAGAAGATCCCACATGCCACGGAGCAACTAAGCCTGTGTGCCACAACTACTGAAGTCCGTGCGCCTAGAGCCCGTGCTCTGCAACAAGAGAAGGCACCGCAATGAGAAGCCCATGGACCGCAACAAAGAGTAACCCCGCTCGCCACGACTAGAGAAAGCCCGTGCACAGCAACAAAGACCCAACGTAGCCAAAAATAAATAAATTAACAACAACAAAAAAATCCTTACCCTGGAAGCAATTTGATCTTGGTCAAGTAACTTAAAGCCCGTGAGCCTCTGTTCATCTTCAAAAGAGGATATTAAGAGTTCCCTTTTGGGGTGTTGGGATGATTAGAAATAATGACTATAAAGCACCTGGTAAAATGCCTGACACATAGGAGATGCTAAATTATTGGTATCAATATTAATGCTAATAACTTAATCTCCAATAATACAGGATGCTAAAAGAGAAAAGGTGCTTTACTTCCATTACTAGAGCTGACATAAGAGCATTTTGTACAATTTGGAATAATGATTTTTGTATTAAAAAATTATAACACACCTATCTTTATTCCTGAAATTACATCCAATGAAAAACATAATGTTAGGGCAAAATTGAATTGAATTCAGGAAGAATACCATGAATTTCAGCGTTTCTGCCCATCACTGATTCCTTACGTGATTATGAACAATTTAAACTCTCTTAAGCTTTGGTTTCCTCATTTATAAACTGTAGCATTTGTACTGGAATTTTCATAATGGTTTACTTTTCAATACTGATAGATATTTATCCTTGAAAGATGTACTACCTTAAATTTAATCTCTATTTATAGGGTGTTTTGTTGTTATCTCTAACCCTTATTCTAGAAAAAGAAACATCAGCTTAACTTGATTTAGATTTTCAATCTCAAATCCTTACCCTCTGAGCAATGCTTTACCCACTTTTACCCTTAACCTTTAGCCTTTATAATTCTAATGCAGTTACTGTAAAGACAACACTTTTGGTTGTCTGTCCATGATTCACTTTTTCCCTTCTCCCTAATAAAACCTGAACTTATTCAGGTATACAGTGCTCCCATATGCAGCCATGTGCCCCCAAGAGAAGGTGGGTGACCCTGTCCCAGCTACAGTAGTATATGTAACTAGTTTGCCTAAAGGTAAGCTGATTATCCTTGCTAGTCATGGGTCCAAGAATGGAAATGTGACCCAATCCTAGCCAATGAACTGTGAAATGAAATCAGCCAGTACATTTTCTGGAAAACGACCTCAATCCTAAGAGATATCCACATCAAATGATGGTATATTTCTTTTTATTGTCTGAATTAGGCATTTGGTCCTGCTTCAGCCATCTATCTAATTAGCCTGTGAATCAGCTCAAAGCAGGGAGGGGAAAAAGGAGAGATTGTAAGAACCTGTGTTTAGATGACATTGTTAGAGTACTTAAGTAACTTGCCCTGAAACCTGAACTTTCTATGAGTTTCTATTATGTAAGATAATAAGTTTTCTTTGTGTTTAAAATTCCTTAGGGTTTCTGTTACTTGTGGCCAAAAGCATACTTTCAAATATTTAGACTCATAACCTGATAATTTCTAATTTTATTTTTAATACTTCTTGTTTGCATTCTTTTTTTTAAGGAATCTAGTTTATTTCTTTTTAAAATTTATTTGTTTATTTATTTTATTTTATTTTTGGCTGCATCGGGTTTTAATTGCAGTGTGGACTTCTCTCTAGTTGCAGTGCGTGGGCTCCAGAGTGCATGGGCTCTGCAGTTTGCTGTACACAGCCTCTCTAGTTGAGGCGTGTGGGTTCAGTAGTTGTGGCAGGCGGGCTCAGTTGCCCCTTGGCATGTGGGATCTTAGTTCCCCACCAGGGATAGAAATGCACCCCCTGCATTGGAAGGTGGATTCTTAACCACTGGACCACCAGGGAAGTCTCCCTGTTTGCTTTCTTATGCTAGTAAAACTCATAAGAGCTGAGCATTTCAAATGCAAGTTGCAAATTTGAAAAGGGAATATCCATGGTAAACAATTGTTGGGGTTAACAATCATGGAGTGTTATCTTGTTTCCTCCAGGTAGTAGATGTGCTTTGTGATGCTGCAACAAAGTAATATTTATGATGACAGGCAGAGAAGCTAGGAAGGACAATCTGTTTAATTATTTCCTTATCAAAGAACCCTAGTATTTTACTTTAGAGATTTTTTAATTTGGTAAAATTTTATTAAAACCCCAGTTTTGACATTAGTTTTAATATATTTTTTCTTCTAAAAAATAAAACTTTTTTTAGTGAAGACTATTGGAGAAGTAACTTTAAGTTTTTGGCCAGAATGAATGTTTCCATAAACCTCTTCTTACCTCCAAGAAAAAAAGGCCTTTGGTATTTGAAAATACTCTTCATTGCTATATAGAATCAGCAAACAGCTCCTGTAAAATGAGTAAGTTTTAGAATCCAGGACTTAGGTCTGATGTTGATTAGCTATGAGGAAAGAAGTGAATCAAATAGGCAATTATAATGAAAAGGAATTTTACAGCCACATTATATTTCACAGGAACAATAGTCTAAAATTTGATTTTAACCATATTGAACATATATTGGATTAGTATTTAAATGTATTGGTATAAGACAAATTTTCCATGAATCCTGTTATGGAAGAGGTTGCCTCTGAGGTAGCTATAGCCTTGAAACAGTGACTTGACTTATGAGGGTTCCAACGGCACATTCCTCAAGGGTTTATGGTTTATGCCACTAACTGACTGCATGTGGAGCTGGACTCTTTAGGTACTTAAATGATTCTCACTTAATGCCTTTTTATGAATTATTGTTTACTTGGTATAAACTATAAATTGTACTTTGCCAGTCACTGGCAAAAACTCACCCACTCTTTGGGAAAGGCTCCCTTTATCACAAAATATCTTTCACTGTCAGGTGGTGTTGAGTGACTGTTACGCCAAGAATGAACAGGATGCCTTGGTAATAATTCTGGATTTGCCTGTTGTAGTTCACTCTGAGAGTGTAAGCTAATCCACCAAGAAACATGCTTTGATTTTCATCCTCATCATTAGGATGGATGAGTCATGTAAGAGGTCTGAGGTACTTTATGATTAAATCCAGGAAGGTTTGGAAGCATCATAATTCCATGTTTCCCATGATAGACATAGCCAGATTTCTTAAGAATTTTTGGAGTTTTTAAAGAGGTGGGTAGCTGACCAAATGTTTCAATGCTTATTCTGTTGGAATTTCAGGATTTAGTTAGCTGATTTTTTTTTTCCTTTTCCTTTTTCTCTTTCTACACTTAGAGGAAAAGAAACATTCCTCAGGGTCTGGGTTTAATATTTGGTTGGGGGTCTAGATTTACTCTATGACTGCTCTTGACAGAGGGTAGCTCCTAAGTTGAGGTCCCTTGTTTTCACCTAGGAACCTAGACTGAGACCTAGAATTTGGGATAACACCTACTTTTGGAGTACACTGTTGGTCTTCTTCCTTTTGGAGTAGTTTGAGTTTTTTTATTTCAAAATCTCAGTTGAGATATAATTTTCTTCTTGGTCTTTGGACCAATCGCTTTGCAATGCCAAGAACATTTGCCTATGTCTAATTGACTTGTTTTGAGGGGTTGTGCCAGAGACCAGGGTCTGCCTCAGCTGTAGAGTTGTTTCACTCAAGATCATTCCCTTCCTGGAAACACTTGCATCCAATGACCGGTAGAGGTGAGTCCATAAAAGTTTTTTCCACTTTAGTTTGATGAAGGATGGTGCTAATCAGCAAGAGTTGCTCCACGTGGTCCCCCAACCCCTCACCCCCCCACCCAGATTGACTGAAGCTTTGTTAGACCGTGTTGTGTCAAGGTTCAGCTTTTCACTCTGCCCAATCTTAATTCTGCCCCCTTTGTCTCATAGGTGTAGATCCCTAATAAACCTCCGCGGCACAAAATGGGGCTTAAAAGGTGTGAAGAGGTTTGGTTGAGGAGCGTCTTGTTGGTTTGTATTAAGGAATTTGGGCTTCATCTGAGGGTGATTGGAATCTATTGAAGGGTTTTAATCAGAAGTATTATGTGATTAAATTTGCATTTTAAAAAGTCACTTTATCTGCAGAAAGGAGTAGATAAGAGTGGAAATATTCTTAATGCCCTGGAGGTACGGTCAGTGGAACTGTGTGCAGGGAGGCCAGCTACGATGCTGCTGCAGAAATTTAAGCGAGAGATGAGTTGGTTAGGACTAATAATGTGACAATGGCCGTAGACTTGTTATTTATTTATTTGTTTTATTGGTTGAAGGGGTGCCAATGAAGGAGAGTCAAGGAAGACTCCTGGTCTCTGACTTGAGCAATGAGAATTCTTCCTGTAAAGAACATACAATTGAATGGCTGTCTATATAGCCAGTAGGGCAATTTCTAGACAGAAAGCCTTTATTTCTAAGATGAATAACAGTATAATAACAGTTATGTTATACTGTGTTTTGGTGTCAGAGTTTTTGTTCTTCGGTGCTGCCGTTACTGACTTAGCCCTATTGAGTGGTAAGTTACATGACAAGATTTACAGTAAGGAAGCCTTGCCTCAAAATGACTGTGGCTGAAGATCTGCTTCCTTTCCCAGTCCTGTTTTGCTTCCATATCACACTGTCTTGGCTCTGGGCATCAAAGTGTTACAATAGAAAGATCACTTGTATTGAGAACTATCCCCAACTAGCCTTATATGATTCTAAAGAGATTGTTTCTTTTTAATCTTCATAAAGACAGTATATCTGAATTATAATTCTACATCTGACCCATTGGTCTCAAATCAAACTTTGATGGAGTTGAGGTCAAATTTACCGTAGTAAATTATATTACCTTCTCTGAGTATTGACCGATGATGAACAGACTATCTCCTTAACTGAATGTCAAGAATTTTTGTTTTATAATCTCTATCTTGGAATGCCTTCATCATATTTGTTTCAATTCTTTTTAAATTTATTTCAGAGGCTGAGGAAATTAGATGGAAAAAGAAGTGCTAGAGGTGGCAGCCAATGGTATATGTAGAAAAGTACTTTTATAGTCTCCCTGAATACTAACTTTGTTGGTACCAGGCTGGAATGAGAAGAGAGGGATGGATGTCTTTGATTTCAGTGTTGGATTTCCAAAAGAGAAAAGCTGACGATTTCTTTAGATGTTAAAAGCCAGGAGTCATTATCATCCAGAGTCTCAAGGAAAGACCAAGTGATCCATTAAAAAAACAAAATGTTCCATACAGTAGCAATAAACACCTAATATTTTAGGTATGTGTGGCATGAAACAGTCCATGTAAGTGATTTTTCCAGATAGCATATCTGTGTTAAAGTGCTAAAACTTTATTTTTTTTCAAGGAATCTTTTTAAAATGTGTTACACATTTCCTTAGTTTTTTTCAAAGAAAAGGTATTTGGTATTATTTAAACATTTTCTCACTGTCTCAGTTCTATTGTTATAAATAATAGCTAATGGGCCATAATGTGACACACTAATATTACCAATGATTATCTCATTTGGGTTGTTTTATACTGAAGAGCTTCAGGTTACTATGCTTTTCAATTTTTTTACCTCTATTACTTTTAGTTTTTCTTACTTTTTTGAATTATATAAACATAACAATGAACAGAGTTTCTTGTGAGTGAGAAACAGACTTAAATTATAGATTTGTTACATATCTTTGGCTATTTATTTGTTCATTGTGTATTCTTTCATTCATTCATTCTTTCTATTTCCTTTTTCTTTTTTTTTTTACTTGCTGATTCTTACAACATTACTGGTATAGGTTATGAGATAAGAGAGCCAAAATACTCTATTGATAAGATCACACTTTGTCCTAGTTGAGCTTAAAAAAAAAACAAAAAAACCCCCCAAAACCCCCCAAACCACCCCCCCCCACCAAATTACAAATGTCCTGGCATCAGATTTTGTCTTAATTTATATTATGAAACTACAAATAGGGTTAACATTGTTTCAGGCATGAATTTTAACATAATATAAGGGTTACTTGAGCCTGTGCCACTTGTGCCCACGAACAAAATCCCTAAGCAGTTAACTGGCCTTTTTTTTAAAAAAAAAAAAACTGGCCTTCTTAACCCCAGGTGTTCTCTATCAAGTTCAATTCTTGAGGAGCAGGGAAGGAAGCTGTTGGGGAAGGGCACTGTCATAGCAGTCAGTGATTCATGATGTATATTTGCCAGGGGAGACAGTGTATCTTGAGTAGAGCATGGGCTGGAGCTCAGAGGAGTTGGAAGATAGCAGAAATGACCATCACAAATGGCACCTGGGGCTCAGATCATCTTCAGTCATTGCAGGGAGAAGTTTTTGTAGTTGATTTTTTCCTGCCTTTTTTGGGGGAGGGGAATGGGAGGATCAGGAGATACCTTTTTCTGTAATCTTTTGTTTTCTCTTGTGTATTTTTTTCAAAAGAATTTAGTAAAACAAACCAACCAAAACCGGGTGGTTCAAGATCTCATGGCCAAAAGCTTTGAAAAAGAATTCCCTAGTGATTGTAAAGCTGTTGCAGCTGAGAGCAATAAGGTCTGAGCTTACTGCTCTTGAGAGCCTAACAGACTTGGGCTTAAGTAATGCTTCTGCTCTTCCAAACCAACTGACCTTCAAGAA
The DNA here is from genome assembly GCF_039906515.1 of Pseudorca crassidens. Taxonomy (NCBI): domain Eukaryota; kingdom Metazoa; phylum Chordata; class Mammalia; order Artiodactyla; family Delphinidae; genus Pseudorca; species Pseudorca crassidens. The sequence goes on along the minus strand of NC_090299.1, from coordinate 32,840,632 downwards.
ATACTTAACCACTTCAAATTACAGTATCCTCACCTGTGAAATGGAGGTAATAATATCTACCTCATAGAGTTGAGAGGATTCAATAAGATCATATACCTGGGGAAAGCATTGGAAGAATTGTAGCATTTATAAGTAATGTACTAATAATATTCAACTTTCTTGTCTTGGTTTGTAAGTTCAAGTTCCTTTGTAACTAATAGATCAATAGTCTTTACAGACTGCTTTTGCCAAAAGAATTTTAGTTTTATCTGGGTTTCATTACCTTCCATTTTATCCTCCTTTTAGGAAGATGAAAACGTGTTTTGGAATATTCTCTGTGGTTTTAAAGCAGGAAATTGGGAGAGGGAAAGAAGATATTCAAGTTCCTTATCTTTGTTATAGCAAGTCTTGGATTTGCAATAAATATTTTGCATGGGAAAAAATGATTCTTGGACAGTTTTACAATGCCAAAACAAGTCCTCTGGATTCCACATTTGTTTAGTTTCTTAAAAATTGTACTCTCATTTGTTATAATAATTCACATGTGCATATTTGGTATGTATGATGTATATATATTTTTCTTTACTATCTTTTAGTATAGTACCAATAGAAGTCAAGCCCATCACCTCAAGGAATCTAAATCTAAGATGTTATTTAACTCATGTACATTCGAGGGACTATGGTAGGTGCTGGGCATACTTCCATGCAAAGATTTTAGTACATTGTTCAGCACAGTGGACCTTTACCAAGGTCAGACATTTGAAAATGAAAGAAGAAACAACTTCAGTGTTTCATCAGTAGAGAAATGGTTAAATAAATGATAGTAAATCCATACAATGGAATGCTGTGCAGGTGTTAGAAAGAACGAGGAAAAGCCGTATGCACTGAGTTGGAAACATCTCTAAGATGTATTAAATAAAAAAAGCAAGTCTGAGAACTATGTACATGACATGACTCCATTTAGGTTAAAAGATATCCACATATACATATGTAATATGTATATGTCAAATATATACATTTTATTTATAGATTTATACCTATCCCATAGACAGAAACTAGAATACCCATCACCTGTGACCTTGGGGAAGGGAGCAGTTAAGTCAAGGAGGAATTTATTGTTTTGCTCTAACAATTGTGCATCATTTGGATCACTTAGAATGTAGTATTCTTGTTTACTTCCATGCATTTTTAAAATGATGAATGGACAACACAATTGGAGTAAGATCAAGAAAACTTATATAAATCTTTTTAAAATTATTTCTAATTATGATAAAATTTAAATGACATAAAATTCACCATCATAACCATTTTTAAGTGTACAGTGCAGTGGCTTCAATTACATTCACATTGTTGTGCTACCAATCAACAACATCCATCTTCAGAACTCTTCACCTTGAAAAACTGAAACTCTGTACTCATTTAGCAATTCCCCATTCGCCTCTTCCCCTAGCCCCTGGCAGCGACCGTCCTACTTTCTGCTCCTATGATTCTTTTTTTTTAAAAATACAACAGAAAGTTTAAATCTTAGTTTTCTTTCATTAGGGTAACACCATTTCCCAAGGAAATTATACAATTTAACACATTATTTCACAGCCAAATGCACTACATCTGCCTGCTTGTGCTTTGGGTTCGTTTTGTAACAGCTGAACCGACTTCCACGCCTCTTCACTGGGTGAACCGTCCTTGCGGCGCCTCTTGATGACGTGCCTGGTTTTAAATGCCTGCGCCGGCTGTGGGCGCAGCAGCAGGAGGTTGGAGAGAAGCGACCCCTGGCTGTGCTGGGATTTGTGCCCAGTGCGGGGGGGCGGGGACCGCAGCACAAAGGGGCTCCCGGCAGGAGTGTGGAGCGTGTGTGAGGTTTCCTCGTGCAACAACTCTGACTTAGCGGAGGTTTCATGTGCAGAAACTACCATATTCCTTATAAAGACAGTTGCCATGTTGTGGCTGAATCTGCACAGACGGAGGCTGCCTGGCCGACAGCGTTCGGAACCTGAACCCGCCTGCGCCCTGGGGAAGATGCCGTCCCTCTGAGTGTCCGCAAGCTGCTGTTGCTGTAAATTTGACTGCCTCAAGTACTTCATGTAAGTAGAATCGTATAATATTTGTATTTCTGTGCCTGGTTTATTCCACTCAGTGTGTCCTCAGCTGCTAGGTCATGTCCTCAGGGTTCATCCATGTTGAATTTCCTTCCTTTTCAAGGCTGAATGATATTCCTGTGTGTGTATCACATTTTGTTTATGCATTCGGTAAATCTTTTAAAAGTGATGTTTCAGTTGGCTATAATACATAATAAAAATGTGGATAAGGATGACATTATGTTTAAAGAAAACTGAAAATCAGAAAAGAATTTAAGAAGAACTTATAAAGTTACTGTTGTCACAGAGCTGGTAGAATAATCTCTCTGAGAGTTGCCCCTCCCCCCTTTTTCTTGGTCTTAGGGAATATGAATCAAGAAAGAATTGGAAAATTAAATACTTGCTCCTATAGATTGGAAAATGTAAGTAAGTAAAAATCCAAGTAAGACCAAATAGGGCATAATTTCACTATTTGAGTCTTACCTCAAACATTTTGTTACATGTAAATTCGTTAGTGCCATTCTATTTAAACTCCTGAAGGAACCAATTAAATGGACTTTAAGGATATTTTAAAAGAAGAGTAATTAGGAACACAGGGCTTTAAACTTTTTTGCCTAATTTATTCTGTATCTGGAGGCATAACTAAAACTTTACTATATAAAAGAATGGAGGAAATTGGAAAAGGGATTGCAGGATGTTAACAAAACATCATCCCTGTACACGTAATATTTATATTGCCAAATGCCAGTAGGAATTCCTTTTGCATTTTATTTTTGCCTAATTACTTATGTCAGGAATTTCTGAAATGATTAGGAGCCAAAAAGGAAAGAAGAAACTTTCTTAGTGTTCTTCTCTTTGTTAAATAGTTGCAGAGTAGGTGTCTCTTATCCACAAGTGTCCAAAGGATATGCTCCAGGTGTTCCTCAAAAATAATTTAAATCTTTTTTCTTTTTGTGTTAATATGAAACACACATAATAACTTACTTTCACCAATCAGGTTATTATGTAATTTCAGACAAGAAATGTGATAGCTTTAACAAGGTCATTGTCAGAGTTCAGGAAGACTAGAGACCCATGTCTTTTTTCTCTGTGGCATATGCCACCTCCTTTTCCTTTGCCCCATTTCCCTTCTTATTCTGTTCTGTCTGTATTTCTCAGTTTAGTAGCTATATATATATATATATATATATGTATGTTTTTTTTTTTTTTTTGCGGTACGCGGACCTCTCACTGTTGTGACCTCTCCCGTTGCGGAGCACAGGCTCCGGACGCGCAGGCTCAGCGGCCATGGCTCACAGGCCCAGCCACTCCACGGCATGTGGGATCTTTCCGGACCGAGGCACAAAGCCGCGTCCCCTGCATCGGCAGGCGGACTCTCAACCACTGCGCCACTAGGGAAGCCTAGTATTATACATTTTTAGGCTGTGATTTTCACTGGCAGTAATAGAGTAATCTTTCACTTGTTTTGGCTTAAGTTCATTCTGCATTTCAGACTCACTTATTGTTGTATCATTAATAATTGTAGCTTTTTCCACTCATGGCAAAATGCAAGGAAAACAGTAAATATATTGTATAGACATTTTTGTGACTATAGGTTTCTGGTTAAAACAGTCTTTTTTTTAAAAAAAAAAAATTTATTTATTTATTTATTTTTGGCTGCGTTGGGTCTTTGTTGCTGCGTGTGGGCTTTCTCCAGTTGTGGTGAGCGGGGGCTACTCTTTGTTGTGGTGCACAGGCTTCTCATTGCAGTGACTTGTCTTGTTGTGGAGCACAGGCTCTAGGCACGTGGGCTTCTGTAGTTGTGGCACGTGGGCTCAGTAGTTGTTGCTCACGGGCTCTAGAGCACAGGCTCAGTAGTTGTGGTGCATGGGCTTAGTTGCTCCGTGGCATGTGGGATCTTCCCAGGCCAGGGCTCAAACCTGTCTCCCGTGCATTGGCAGGCGGATTCTTTACGACTGTGCCACCAGGGAAGCCCAAAACAGTTTTTTTTCATATTTGTTCTTTATTATATAATAGTCTAATAAAGGAATGATGAGTGAAAAATGTGGACATATATACAATAAATCTATAATAAATAGTGTTGCAATATGCATATCCATCATCAGTTAATGATACAACCCCAAGTGGAACATGTTTCTCAAATTTCAATACTGAGCTGATGAACAGATATTCACTAGATAGTCAACAGATGTATATTAAACTAAACTGATTTGTAAGTCAGAGGTTATCTCTTTATAATTACACTTAATAGCTCCATATAAAACAATATGATTAGCAATGTATAGAATGCATTCTGATCTTAAGGTTATCATTACAAGAAAAAAAATTGTAACTTGTATGGATGTTAACTAGACTTATTGTGGTGATCATTTTGCAATATATACAAATATCAAATCATTATGTTGTACACCTGAAATTAATATGATGTTACATGTCAATTACACCTCAATTTAAAAACAATGTGATCTGAGCTCTTTATGAAGGAGTTAGGGGAGTTTTTCACATCTCCCCTAAGGTACATTGGGATGTACACCACACTCTTTCACCAAACCTAGGGAATTGGCAGTTCTCCTTGATTCCACCTTAGTCTCAGCATTGCACTTGCCTCAGGTCCATCAATCACATTTCTTAATTCCATGGTCCAAAGTGCTCACAAAACAGCCTCTTCTTACTCCTACTTCCTTATTTCAGGTCCTAATTAACTCCTGGCTGAGTTACTGCAGCATCCTCTGAACTCAGCTTTTTGCCTATATTTTATTCCATTCTTAGCGTTCAAAGTGAAAATATGGCCATGCTACTGCACTGTTGAAAGCCTATCAAAGGTTGTCCAATGATGATGCCAATATTTTCCATACTTTTCTTATTGCACAGTCCTGTTGATCAAAATGATAAAAGATACTTCCAAATAGAAAAATGAGAGGATAAAAATTCAATGTAAAATATTTGTAGAAGGTTTACCACTCTTATTAGGTAATATTTCAAGGTAAACTAAATTTAGAGCAAGATTAACTACTAATGATGGTGGTTACAAGTCCATATTTAAAATAACCTTATTAATTTTAATTTATTTTGCTTGTCTTCATGTCAGATCTTTTTATAGTGAATATATTTGACATATAACATTGTGTATAGTTTGTTACTTTGATACATAATATTGTAACATGATTGCTGTTGTGATATTTATCACGTTACATAATTATAGTACAATATTGTTGTTTATATTCATTAATACTGTGAATTAGATCATTGCAAGTTTGTTCTCTTAACAGCATCAGTCTTATCTACCCATCCCCTGATAACCAGCGTTTTACTCTCTATTTTTTATGAGCTTGGCTCTTTTAGATTCCATGTATAAGTGATATCATATCGTACTTGTCTTTCTTTGTCTGACTTCTCACAGCATAATGTGCTCAAGGTCCATCCATGTTGTCACAGATGGCAGGATATCCTTCTTTCTCACACATGAATAATATTCAACTGTATATATAGCACATCTTTTTTATCCATTCATCCACTGATGGTCATTTAGGTTGTTTCCATATCTTGGCTGTTGTGAATAATACTTCAGTAAAGATGAGAGTGCATATATCTCTTCAAAATCCTGTTTTCATTTCTTTTGGGCATATACCCAGAAGTGGATTGCTAGATTGTTAGATCTATTTTTAATTTTTTGAGGAATTTCCATATTGTTTTCCACAGTGGTTGGACCAGTTTACATTCCCATCAACAGTGTTATAAGGGCTCCCTTTTCACCACATCCTTGCCAGCACCTGCTCTCTCTTGTCTTCTTGATGCTAGCCATTCTAGCAGGTGTGAGGTGGTATCTCATTGTGGTTTTGATTTGCATTTCCCTGATGATTAGTAATGTTGAGCATCTTTTCATGAGCCTGTTGGCCATTTTGATGTCCTCTTTGGAAAATATCTATGTAGTTCTTTTGCTCATTTTTAAATTGGGTGTTTGTATTTGTTATTAACTTGTATGAGTTCTTTGTATATTTTGGATATTAACCCTTCATCTGATATATGGTTTACAAATTTTTTCTCCCATTCTGTAGGTTGTCTTTTCATTTTGTTGTTTCTTTTGCTGTATGAAGCTTTGAATTTGGTGTAGTCCCATTTGTTGATTCTTGCTTTTGTTGTTTGTGCTTTTGGCATCATGTCCCCAAAATCGTTGCCAACATCAATATCAAGGAGCTTCTTCCCCATATTTTCTTCTAGGAGTTTTGTGATATCAGGTTTTATGTTTACGTCTTTGATCCATTTCAAGTTAATATTTTATGAGTAGTGTGAGATAGGGATCCAGTTTTACTGTTCTGCATGTATTTCTCCAGTTTCCCCAGCATTAATTGTTGAAGACACTATCCTTTCCTTATTGAATGCTCTTGGCTTCCTTGTTGAATATTGGTTGATTGTATATGCCAGGATTTAATTCTGGGCTCTCTGTTCTGTTCCATTTGTTTACATGTATATTTTTGTGCTGTTCTTATTGCTCTGGCTTTGTTGTATAGTTTGAAATCAGGAAGCATGATACCCCCAGCTTTGTTCTTTTTTCTCAGGATTACTTTGGCTATTCAAGGTCTTTTGTGGTTCCACACAAATTTTACGATTGTTTCTTCTGTTTCGGTGAAGAATAACTGATATTTTGATGAGAATTGTGTTGAATCTGTAGATGGCTTTGAGCAGCATGGATATTTAAACAGTATAGTTCTTCCAATCCATGAACATGGGATTTTAGAAAAATTGTGTCTTCTTTGATTTCTCTCAGCAAAGTCTTGTAGTTTTCTTCTTTTTTAGGTATCATTCTGATATTTAAAAAAATTTTTTTTAACATCTTTATTGGAGTATAATTGCTTTACAATGTTGTGTTAGTTCCTGCTGTATAACAAAGTGAATCAGCTATACGTATACATATATCCCCATATCCCCTCCCTCTTACATCTCCCTCCCACTGTCCCTATCCCACCCCTCTAGGTGGTCACAAAGCATGGAGCTGATCTCCCTGTGCTATGTGGCTGCTTCCCACTAACTATCTATTTTACATTTAGTAGTGTATATATGTCAGTGCCACTCTCTCAAAGTCTTGTAGTTTTAATTATACAGATATTTCACTTCCTTGGTTAAATTTAATTCTAAGTATTTTATTGTTTATGATGCTCTTGTGAAAGGGATAATTTTACTTCTTTTTCAGATGGTTCATTGTTAGTGTAAAGGAATGCAACTGATTTCTATATGTTGCTTTTGTATCCTGCAACTTTACTGAAACTGTTGATTAGTTCCAACAGTTTTTTTGTTGACTCTTTGGAATTTTCTATATATAAAATCATATCATCAGCAGAAAGCAATAGCTTTGCATCTTCCTTTCTGATTTAGATGCCTTTTATTTCTTTGTCTTGCCTAATTGCCCTGTCTAGGGCTTCCAGTACTATATTGAATAAGAGAGATGAGAGTGGGCATTCTTGTCTTGCTCCTGATCTTGGAGGAAAAGCTTTCAGTTTTTCTCCATTGAGTATAATGTTAGCTGTGGGTTAGTTAAATATGACTTTTATTATGTTGAGTTATGTTCCTTCTATACCCAATCTGTCAAAGGCTTTTTATCATGAAAGCATATTGTATTTTGTCAGATGCTTTTTCCGTGTCTGTTGAAATGATCATGTGATTTTTTGATTTTGTTGATGTGATATATTACATTAATTGATTTGTGTATGTTGAATCATATTTGCATTCCAGAGATGAATCCCACTGATTATAGTGCGTTATCTTTTTACTGTGTTCTTGAATTCAGTTTGCTAATATTTTATTGAGAATTTTTACATCTATGCTCACCAGGGATGTTGGTGTATAGTTTTCTTTTCTTGTGGTACCTGTACCTGGTTTTGGTATCAAGGTAATGTAATAGGGGCAGGGCGGGAGTGTGGCCATTGGTCCATGGCCGTTAGCTGTTCTGCTTTGCCAATGGTCGGCATGGCAGTGGTCCCCACGGTGGCAGTCTCCCTTGGTTGCAGTCTGTGGGACCTGGCCCCCATTTGCCCTCTTGCCCCCTTCCCCAGAGCAGTTGCTGAGTGAGTCCTGACATAGCAGGGTGCTGAGGAGGGGTACAGAAGGGAAAGGCTGCGGCTGCACCGGGCAGGCGCAAATGTTTCAGCCTCTCACTTTGGGTGACTGGGCTGTTTCAGGCGGCCGGGCAGGCATACTGACAGGTGGACCGGCAGACTAGTGGAGGTGGTGATGCTCTGTGTGATCGTCCATTAGGTAGACCCTCTGCTGGTGTGAAAGGCCAGTTGAAGATGCTGTGGCTGGAACATTGTGACCTGACCATGACCTGACCCCATGGACAGTTATAAGGACAAAGGATCTGACACCAAGAATTTTGCAATAACTAACCACGCTCCTCTCTCACCTTGCCTTTAAAAGGGCTTTGCTGAATGCCTTTGGGGAGTTTGGGGTTTTTTAAGGCATGAGCCACCCATCTCTATGCATGGCCTGCAATAAACCTTTCTTGGCTCCAAACTTTGATGTTTCAGTATCGTTTGGCCTCACTGTGTGCAGGGCACACAGACCTGTATTCGATAACAGTAATGCTGGCCTTATAGAATGAATTTGGAAGTGTTCTTTCCTCCTCAATATTTTGGAAGTGTTTGAGGAGGGTTGTTGTTAATTCTTCTTTAAATGTTTAGTAGAATTCACCAGTGAATCTGTCTGATTCTGAAGTTTTCTATGTTGGGATGTTTCTGTTATTGATTCAATCTCTTTACTGATTATTGGTCTCTTTATATTTTCTATTTCTTCCTGATTGAGTCTTGGTAAGTTGTGTTTCTAGAAATGTATCTAGTTCTTCTAGGTTATGTAACTTGTTGACATATAATTATTCATAGCAGTCTCTGATGTTCCTATGTATTTCTGTCTAGTATTAGTTGTAATGTTCCCTCTTCAATTTTATTTGAGTCTTCTCTCGTTTTTTCTTGGTTAATCTACCTAAAGCTTTGTCAATTTTGTTTGCCTTTTCAAAGAACTAGCTCTTAGATTCATTGTTCCTTTCTATTGTTTTTCTGGTCTCTATTTCATTTATTTCTGCTCTGATCCTTATTATTTCCTTCCTTCTGCTAACTTTGGGCTTGATTTGGTCTTTTTTGTCTAGTCCCTGAGGTGTAAAGTTAAGTATTTTATTTGAAATCTTTCTAATTTCTTAATATATGCATTTATTACTATAAACTTTCCTCTCAAAAATGCTTTTGTTGCATTCCACAAGATTTGATGTATTTACATTTTCATTTGTTTTGAGATAATTTTTAATTTCACTTTTGATTTCTTTTTTGACCAATTGGTTGTTTAGAAGTGTGTTGTTTAGTTTCCATATATTTGTACATCTTACCACTTTCCTATAGTTGTTGATTTCTAGTTTGATACCATTGTGGTCAGAAAAGATAGTTGCTATGATTTCAGTTTTCTTGAATTTGTTAAGGTTTGTTTTGTGTCCTGTTATACATCTGTCCTGGAGAAGTTCCATGTGCACTTGAGAAAACTGTGTATTCTGCTATGGTTGGTTGGAATGTTCAGTATATGTCTGCTGCATTCATTTGTTCTAAATTATGGTTCAACTCCAACATTAATTGTTCATTTTCTGTCTAGGCAATCTATTCTTTCCTGATAGTGGGATATTGAAATACAATATTATTATATTGTTGTGTAGGTCTCCCTTAAGATCCATTAGCATTTGCTTAATATTTTGGTACTCAGTGTTGGGAGCATGTATATTTACAATTGTTATATCTTGATGTATTGACCCCTTTTTCATTTTATAATGACTTTATTTGTCTCTTGCTACCATTTTTTGGCTTGAAGTCTGTTATGTCTGATATAAGTATGGCTATGTTCACTTTCTTTTGGTTTCTTCTTGCTTGGAATATCATCTTCAATCATTCACTTGAGCCTATGTGTGTCTTTAGAATTGAAGTGAGTCTTCTGTAGGTAACATACAGTTGGGTCTTGTTTTTTTAATTCATCCAGCCACTCCGTGTTTTTTTGATTAGTGAGTTCAGTCTATTTACATTTAGATGATTATTGATGTGTAAGAACATACTACTGCCATTTTATCTTTTGTTTTCTGGTTATTTTTTTTCTCCATTGTTTCTTTTTCCTTCTGTTTCTGTCTACCTTTGTAAGTTGGTGGTTTTACACAGTGATTAGTTCAGTCTCCTATTTTTTGTTTTGTGTCTCTGCTCTAGATGTTTGCTTTGTGATTACCATAAAGTTTACATAAAACATCTCATAAATACAAGAGTCCTTTTTCTGCTTATAGCAACTTACCTTCATTTGCCTATAAAGGTTCCGTTCTTCTATTCCTTCTTTTCTGTGGTTTGATGTCACAACTTATCTTTTTTTTTTTTTTTTTTTGCGTTACGCGGGCCTCTCACTGTTGTGGCCTCCCCCATTGCGGAGCACGGGCTCAGGACGCGCAGGCTCAGCGGCCATGGCTCACGGGCCCAGCTGCTCCGCGGCATGTGGGATCTTCCCGGACCGGGGCACGAACCCGTGTCCCCTGCATCGGCAGGCGGACTCTCAACCACTGCGCCACCAGGGAAGCCCACAACTTATCTTTTTAAGCTGTGAATTTGTTACCAAATTGTAGTGACTATAGTTATTTTTAATATTCTTTTCCTTTAACGTTTATGCTATAATTGTTTAACACGCTTCTAAAATAGAGTTACAGTTTTCTAATTCCGACTGTGTTTATCATCTTAATCAGAGTTTTGTGTGCCTTTGTCTTCATTTCAACTTGAAGAGCTCCCTCCAACATTTCTTGTAAGGCAGGTCTGGTGATTTGAACTCCCTCAGCTCTTTTTTGTCTGGGAAAGCTTTCATTTTCCCTTCATATCTGAAGGGTAACTTTGTCAGATAGAGTATTCTTGGCTGGCAATTTGTATGTTTCCATAGTTTGAGCATGTCAATCCACTCTCTCATGGCCTGTAGATTTTCTACTGAGAAATCTGATGGTGGCTTAATGGGGGTCCCTTTATAGATTACTTTCTTTTTTTCACTGAGTGTTTTTAAACTTCGTTATCATTGGCCTGACAGTTTCATCATAATGTGTCTTAGAAAAGTTCTTTTTGCATTGAGATACTAAGGTGTTCTGTTAGCTTTGTGGACTTGTATATACAGTTCTTTCCCCAGGTTTAGGAGGTTCTCAGCTATTGTTTTTTAAAATAAACTCTCTGTCCCCTTCTTCTCTTTTCCTTCTGGTGAACCGATTACTTTTATGTTGGATTTTCTAATGGAGTCTGATAACTCTCATAAGGTTTCTTCTCTCTAAAAAAATCTTAGTTCTCTTTCACCTTCCATTTGAATCATTTCTAAATTCCTAACTTTCTGGTTGCTTATTCTCTCTTCCATCTGATCTGCTCTGTTTTCAATGCCTTCTAATGCATTCTTCATCTCTTTTTTTTTTTTGAGTTTTTTGGCTCCAGAATTTCTGTTTAGTTCTTTTTTAGAATTTACATCTGTTTGGTAAAGTGTTAATTAATTTTATTCCTGAGTTCATTGAATTGCCTTTTTGAGTTTTCTTGTAGCTTGTTGAATTTCTTTATAACAACTATTTTGAATTCTCTATCAGAATGCAACATTCTGTGTCCAATTTCACTTGCTGGAGAATTGTGATTTTGTTTTTGTGATACCATATTACCATGATTTTTCATAGTGTTTGATGAAATGTTCCTCTGCTGCTGCATTTGAATTAGCAAACAACTTTTTTATTTAGGTAAGACTTTGTTTTCTTTCATTCTAACAATCCAACAGGTTGGCAATTAGAAGTCTTTCTTTTGTTTTCCAGAAGGTGGTACTATAGCACAAGTTTTTGGTTTCTGTTACTGATGCTAACTTGTAGCTAAATTTGGGAGTGAGCCCATAAAAACAAACAAACAAAAAAACTGGTGACAAGAGTTGGAAGAGGTGTGTTCTTAGCACTTGGGTTCTGGCCCAGTAGGGGGAGTCTCGGAGGGAGTGGAGGAGTCCAAGAGGTTTGTGGGCAGATCTTCTGACATTTTGGGCAGATGGCATGAAATGCATTCCTTCAATTCTCTGCCTTCTTCCTTTTACTTTCCCTCTCCTGGTCATGGAGACCTCTCTTCAGAAATCTGTTTTCTGAAGAGCAACAGGACCCTCTACTGCAGCCCCTGTGGCCAGGCAGACTTTTACTTTCCACGTCCTCTGCTAGAAGGGCTGCCACTACCATTAGTGTTGGTGTTGCTGCCACCACCACTGCCCCAATGCTACTGCTGCTGCGACTCCCTTGACTCTATATATCCTCCACCATGGTCTAATGCACCCACTTTTGGATGCATTTCTGAAGTGTTCTGGTGTGCTCTGCAAAGGAACTTTGATCGGTTATGGATATCCTATTAGTTGTAAATCAAAGTGGAGAGAGAAGAATGACTCACACCAACCACCATGATGCTGATCCCCATCTTCTTAGATCATCATTTTTAACCTCATAATGTGGCTGATGAAATGTCATCTCTACCATGCTTTCATTGCTATGTTTGCATTATTAGCATTATATTTATAGAGGGTTGTTTCTTTTTAAACCACTTATCTATGTTGTGACCCCTAAATATAGTTAATGTTGATAAAATTAGAAATATAATTCATGAATTCAGTTAACTGAGCACACGAACAGTACATCATTTTGAAATACTCAAAAAGTAAACACACAAACTTCTCTGTTTTGGAACTTTCTCTTGTGTTCCATAGGAGATAATTTGATCACCTCACATAGTATGAATTAGGGATCCATTAATCCATCCATTCTGATTATAATTAAAGCTTAATTTATTTTCCATTTTTAAAGAAAATAAATAAAAATATAAATTCTAATATGTTCCTTGTACCTATGGAAAGGTCATCTTTCACATCCACTTTTAGAGACATGTCCTATAAAATACAATTCAAACTCCTTACTGTAATTCTTACTTGGGATTAGTGTTTTCATGATCTGTATTTTCCATCAATTTGCATTTAGCTTACACAAGTGTTTATAGTTAAAACAAGTTTATAGCTTATAGTTGGGTCTTGCATTTGAATTCTAACAATATTTGTCTTTTAATTGGTATTTAGACCATTTACATTTAATGTAATTGTCAATTTGGTCAGCTTTAAATTTACCATCTTGCTATTTGTTTTCTATTTATTCCATCTATTCTTTTTTCTTTTTACCATTTTTATTTCCTTCTTTTGAATGGAGGTTTTAATGTGTGTCTTTAATTCCAATATTGATTTATTTCCTTTTGTCATGGTTCTGGTTTTAAAATTTTATCTTTATTGTATTACAATCTAGTCTCTAGTATTATATTACTTTTTACAGTAGTATACTTTCATTATCTCCTCCCGTTCTAGGTGCCATTGTTGTCATACATTTTATTTTATATTTGTCATAAACCCTATATTATTATTATTTTATTTCAGTCAACTATGATTTAAACCAAAATTTGAAATGAGAAAACATCTTTTCTATTTACCACATACTTAACGTTTTCAGCACCATTCCTTCTTTAGTAGAGTTCCAAATTTTCATGTTATAATTTTACTTCTGCTTAAAATTTTTCCTATAACATTTCTTATAGTGCCAGACAGTTGGTAACAAATTCTTTCTGTTTTTGTTTACCATGAAAAAGAGTTTTCTTTGTTTGTCTTTTACTTTTCTTTTTAAGGATAGTTTTATATGAAAGTTGCTTCTTTTAGTAGTTTAAAGATGTTGCATCTCACCTGGATTGGATATTTTTTGATGAGAAATCTCTGATTATTATTATCTTTGTAGTGTGTTAGTGTTCTCTAGAGAAAGAGAACCAATAGGATAGATAGGTAAATAGGTAAATAGATGGATAGATATATAGGCAGATGGATGGATGGATGGATACATAGATAGATGAATGAGGGAATTTATTGTAGGAATTGGCTCATGTGACTATGGAGGCCAAGAAGTCCCACAATTCGTTGTCTTCAAGCTGGAAGCCTAAGGAAGCAGGTGGTGTAGTTCCAGTACAAAGCTGAAGGCCTAAGAACCAGGAGAGCCAATGATATAAGTCCTAATTTGAGTCCAAGAGTCTGGAACCAGGAGGACCTATGTATAAGGACAGAAGAAAATGGATATCTCAGCTCAAGCAAGAGAGCAAATTCTCCCTTCTTCCATCTTTTTGTTCCACTCAGGCCCTCAGCCAATTATATGTTGTCTACTCACATTGGTCGGGGTGATCTTTTCAATCAACTGATTCAAATGCTAAACTCTTCTGGAAACACCCTCACAGGCACACCCAGAAATAAGTTTTACCAGCTGTCTGGGCCTTCCTTAGCTCAGTCAGGTTGACAGATAAATTAACTTTCACATGTAGGCAAAATGTTTTTTTCCCTCTCACACTTACTTTTTTCTCTTTATTGCTGGCTTTTCATAATTTGATTATGATGTGTCTTAGTATGATTTTCATTGTGTTTGTCATGTATTGGTTTCATTTAGCTTCTTAGTTTTGTGCAATTATGGAGTTCATCTACTTTGAAGAAGTTTTCAGCATTATTTTTCAGTTTTTGTCCTTCATCTCCTCACACGCACACATTTTGCAACTCCAATTATACATATATTAGGCCTCTTAACATTGTCCCATAAGTCACTGAGGATCTTTTATTTTGTTTTTAGTCTTTTTTTCTCTTTGTTATTCAGTATGATAGTTTCTGTTGCTATGGTCCAAGATCACTGATCTTTTCTTCTAAAGTGTTTATGCTCTTACTAGTCATAATTCTTTTGTTTCACTTGTTTTATTTTTCATCTCTAGAAGTTCCTTTTAGTTATTTTCTATATTTCCCATGTCTCTTATGTCTATATATATATTTTTAAGTTATCAAGCATATGGAACATATTTATAATGGCTGTTTTAAGGTCTTTGTCAGCTAATTCCATAATTTCTGCCATCGTTCATGAGAATGTTTCTATTTTCTGATATTTCTCCCAGCGTGTTTATTGGCATAGCTTGTTATTTTTCATTGTGGGGGACATAGTGAATGTTACATTGTTGAATATTTGGATTTTGTTCTAGCATATTAGTTTGCAAATAGTAAAGTTACTTACAGATTAGCTAAAACCCTTTGAGGTTTATTTCTAACATTTTTTAGAGCAGGCTTAGAATAGTCTAGTAAGAGTTTATCCTTTATGCTAAGGTGTGTCCCTTCTGGGATTTCTACTGAATGCTATTAGTGACCAATAATGAATCTCCGCTTTCACTGATCAGAGTTTGAATATCTCCCAGCCCTATAAAAGCTCTTGGAATTGGTTGCTTACCACTTCTTAGTTTTTCTTTGTTCAGTCTCTCAGAATTTCATCATGTACTCAAGTGGCTTAGTATTCAGTAAAATGTCAAAAGACCTCTGAATATTTCTAAAGCATTTTTTTCAGCCTGTAGCTGTATACTGAAACTTTCATCCATAATTCCAACTACTTCACGTTTCTTGATCTCAGACAAGAAAATTCAGTGAGACTCTTGGGTTCTATTTGGGATTCCTCTCTCTGTGCAACATTCTGGAATGTGACTCCAAGCAGAAATCTGAAACAATTGTAACACTCATTTTTTTTCTCTCTCAGTGATCACAGTCTTGCACTTTTGGTTATTAGATGTCTGAAAATAGTTGTTTCATATATTTTGTCCAGCTTTCTAGCTGTTTACAATAATGGGGAGTAAGTCTGTTTCATGTTACTTCTTCATGGCCAGAAATTGATTCAGTTTTGATTGTTTGTTTTTTAAAGAAAGGCTTCATTTTATTTAAGTTTCTTTAAAACGTGTGCAGATACAGATTTATTTTTATCCTTCTTATTACATGTTATGAATTTTTACACATGCAGAGCCATGGTTTTTATCAATTCTTAAAAGTTCTGCATTATCACAGAATCATATCTTTATTCCTCTGTTCTTTTATTCTGTTACTCCGATAAGCTATATGTTAAACTTTCTCATTCTATCTTACTTTTTCTTAAATGTTGTTAGTATTGTTTATGCTTTTGACTCTCAGTGACTTATTTGGGATAATTTCTTCAAATCCTTTTTCACTTGACAAATTTTCTTTTTGTCTTTGTCTCATCTGTTAATTCATTGAATATATTTATTTAAAAATTTAACTATTATATATCTTATTTCTCAGTTATTTGAATTATTTGGTTCATTATCAAATATTTCTAATTATTTTTATAGTGTCCTTTTTACTTTTGACTTTTAAATTTCATTTTATATTTCTTTAAATATTTCTAACATAAGTCTTTTAAAGTCTTTTTAAAAAGTATTTATATTTTGGCTGCATCGGGTCTTAGTTGTGGCATGCGGAATCTTTCATTGTGGTGTGCGAGCTTCTCTCTAGCTGCGGCACATGGGCTGCAGAGTGCATGGGCTCTGTAGTTGTGGTGTGCGGGCTCTAGACTGCATGGGCTCTGTAGTTGCAGCACCTAGGCTCTCTAGTTGTGGCTCATGGGCTTAGTTGCCCCGTGGCATGTGGGTTTCTAGTTTCCTGACCAGAGATCAAACCAGCGTCCCCTGCATTGCAAGGCAGATTCTTAACCACTGAACCACCAGGGAAGTCCCTAAAGTCTTATTTAGCAATTCCATTATCCAAATTGCTTCAGAGGGCAATCTCCTGACTTTCACTTACAGTGGCTTATTTCCTTGTGTAATTGGGACTTAGCGGGAATCCTAGAGTCTAAATCAGTATTAATTTTCTCTGTAGAGGATTTGCGTTAACTTCTTTCTTCTTCTGAGATCCTGGTCGTTCTATGAACCTGGAATTAAGTACCCTTCAACTAGCTCTGCCTAATTCAAGAATGTCATATTTAACTCTTACACATTGTCATAGGCTCTGGGTACTGGTATCAGGGCAAGCCCAGTGTTTTTGTGTGCTTATTGATTATTCTTATTTTTCAAGTTTCAGTTCACTGTTCTTAATTGTTTGTTTATTTTATTCCTGAGATTTCTTTACTCTTTTGTGAGCACCGTAATGTTTTAAAAATATGTTTGTTACAATTTATTTTTATTGGATTAGGAAAGACCTTCTGTGTATCCCAGGTATATTATCTTCATACTGCAGAAAGATGAAATCCCTGCTTCTGTTTCTGGCTTTATCTCTTGAAAATTCCCTTCTTTTACCTTGTGTTCTAGCAGGACCAAAATATGTGATACAGTTTATATGCACTCACATACTTCTTCCTAGGAGTGCTTTTCTACCACTTGTCTACTTGATACATTTTTGTTCAGTTTTCAATATGTAGTTAATGTCTTTGAAACATTCCTGGAATACAATTATGGCTATCTCATTAATATCACTGATCTTTGTGCATAAATCTGAAAACAAATGCACCACAATGAAATGAAGTTATTTAATATGTTTTCATTATATTTTAGTTATATACTTTTTAGCTAGGGTTTATTTATTTTTAAAATTTTCATATCTCTTGTTTAACATAGTATGGGATACAGAGTGAATATTAAGAAATATGTTGAATGGATGGGTATTACTTCAATATAATTGATACCAAGAAAGAGTAATGTTACACCTCTGACGTAATAATACATACCAAGATGAGTGATGGTCTCTATAAGTACGAGAAAAAGGAAAGCCAAAAATTAAAAATTAGTCAGCAGCCAAGTATAATCCAGGGAAAGGTTTCCCTAATTCTTTTTGTCTTTCAGTTATGTAATTTGGTAACTTTAGTTATTAAAGACAATCTATTACCTACTCAAAACAATATTATTCTACCTGCTAAGCAATATCTTAGTAGACATCTGTATATCTATGTAAATTTTCTACATATAGGAGAATAAAGAGTCAAATTGGACACTATAGTTCCACCCTGTTAGAGTTTATATTTTTCATGTAAAATAATAAATAGGTATTCTGAATTTGACTATCCTGATAAAAATGAATCTTATATCTGTGTCAGCTGATAAATTTATGCATGTACAATATTGAAAATCATACCCTAGACTTGAAGTAACCTCACAAAATTGTTTTACTTTATATAAAATAAGATATAATCAAGTAGTAAAATTCTGAGTTCTAGAGCCAAGGGCAACTTTTCTAATGTTATACATGACTTTTCCACAAAGCTGGAGACATTTTTCAGTTAGTATTTGAGCCCAGTGGAATCTACTGTTTTTATTAACAACAACAAGAATACCTGTAAAATGTGTCCCGTTATAGCTTCACAATTCAGAGACAGAGATAAGCTACCTAGAGTGAATATGAGCTAGCACTCAAAGCTGAGAGACAGAGTTGCAACTGCTATCGTACAGAATGTTTGGTGTGGGAGATAGCACTAATCAAGGAACCTGTAGTTAGGGTTAGTTAGAGATAACTAACCTGTATTAGTTATAACTAACCTAGTTAGTTAGAGATATCTAACCTATTAGTTAGAGATAACTAATAGCCAGAGAACTAACTGGCCCTCTATTTAAAGCCTGACACTTGATCACTTACAAACAGAGCTCAAAACAGCTTTGTAATTGGTTTCAAAAATCATGATAGAAAGAAATATCTATTTCAGCCCAGAATGTCATGGGTCACAACAGGTTCTGTGGAAAGATAATACAGAGCTAGATTGTGACAGAGATATTTTCCTTAGCTATTACTGACTAATATTTCAACATTTCCCAGTGAGGAAGTTTGAAATCAGTGCCGAAACCACATTAGCTTGTAGTTTATTAAATACACACACATACATGCACATAACGCTTATGTGTTTGTGCTGAAGTTAAATATTTAGAAAATTGTATATCTTACCACTAAAAACATCCTTTTGTGTGTGTGTGTGTGTGTGTTTTGGTGTTATCTCCGTAAGAAATACACTCAAATGAAAATTTCAAGCAAGAATAGATGCTTTCAGTTGACAGACTTGGTAAGCTGCACATCTGGTGCTAAATAGTTCTCTCATGAACTCCAGCCCTATACATCCAGTGTCACTTGGGTATCTAATGGAGATATCAAGTTTTCTTTCCCATCACACCTGCTTCATCTATACTTTAACCTCTCTGAGTATTTGGAAACTTCATCTTTCCAGTTGCTTGTGTCACAACCTTGGAGTTATACTGAATATTTTTTTCTTTTACATTCTACCTGTAAAATATCAGGAAAACCCGTTGGTTCTACATTTAAAATATAACTAGTATCAGATGACTTATCTCCACTACTACCACCCTTGTCAAAGCCATCATCATCTTTCACCTGGATTATTGAAATAACCTTTAGCTGCTTTCCTTCATTCCATCCTGTTTTATCAACAGTTTCACAAGCACTTAGAACAATGGCACATTATTAGTGCTCAGTACATATTTATAGAGTGAATGGATGAATGAACAAAATATTTTTATTTGCTGTGCTTTATGTAAATAGGCACTCATGGTATCACTTAAGTTCCTCTCAATCATCACTCAGCTGTGACATCGACAGTTAACTTTAAAAGATGGGTAAGTTAAAAATCATTATAAAATATTTATATACTGAAATATAAAGTAACGTGTGTTTAGTTTACAGGAAATAATAAAATATTTAACAAATATTACTAACATATTTGAAGCCTCCTGTTTAGCCTTCCATAACTATATCCCTTTTTCCTCAAAAAGTAAGCCACTGTCCTGAATTTTTATCATTTCTTTGCTTTTCTTAATAGTTTATAACCAGACTCATGCAATTCTGAAAATATAAAATTTAATTTTGTAATTTTTACTTTGTAAAATAGAATTATCTTTGACATTTCTCTGCAGTTTGTTTTGTTCACTAGGTTTAGTTTAATTGGTATGCCAATTGGTATACGCTTAGACTTTGCAAAGGGTATGCTGTCTTGTTAAAATTGATTTGCCTGTAATAAAGTTTTAGATATTACCCTCCCAACTGTGCTTTACCAGAGGGCCCCCCCTTTTTTTCCTTATAAAAGACAGGCACAACCTGTCCTTATAGTACCCTGCAGTGTCAAACCTTCAGGGATTCAAAACAGGAACAGTTAGAAATATTGGACTTGAGAAAGTGAATTAATCTATGTGAGTCTAAAACTGTGGTATCTCTGTCTTCTTCTATGAGCATATGCTTGTACATACACACACACACAATCACAAGACTTCAGGACCAGAGGCAGATTTTTAATTACTACAGAAAATCTTGCATCAGTTCCTTTTACTGCAGTGCCCCATCAAGACTCAATGATTACATATGTCACCTGAGCACATAACAGAGTTTGTACCACAGGAGAGAGACCCTGACATTGTAATTCTAGAAGCTTATGTAGGGCAGCTCACACAATTGGCCTTCCTCCCCTCTGGAGATAGAGGTGGAGACCTTTGCTCTAGAACGTAAGTAGATCCTCTCTGGAAAGAGGAGTGGGTTTTCTCTAGGTTTGCAATCCCTGGAATGTAAACAGATCCTCCAGGAGAGATGTCACTGAATCTCTCTGGAGGTCTCTATCTAACTTGCAAGGCTTGTTTGCCATTCAGTCATCCTTAATCCAGGTTGCTAGTAGGGTAGTTTTGTTCAGAAAGACGTTTCTGTGCAGAAATATGAAAATACTCATAGAATATTGTTTCCTGGCAATATGCTGACTGGACATAAATTATTCTAAATCCTGTTCTAAAGGTCAGTTGTTCCCCATTCTTTGCTTTTAACAAATTTGAGGGAATGCTTGAATTGTCAGCTGATTAAACATAATTTTTTATGGTAGATCACTCTGATTTGGGCATATGACCCAGAAGCCCAGAAGGAGTTCAAAGATTTGAATATTACTATTACAAAGCTCTTTCTGTTCCCATCTGCTTATTTATAAGACTGTGTGCTATCTTATTTGTATAAAAATGAAAAATAGGAACAGACTTGATGCTGATCTATGTCCTATTCTAGCAAAATTTAATATTAATGTATAGATATATGAGCTTATTAAAATGTTTGAGATCTATTTCTAGTGAAATATTGTTTTTAATAATTATTAACAAAATGTTATATACTTGTTATTTAATCAGTTATGTACTAATAATAATCACAGTGATAATCCTATCAAGGAGAAAATTTTTAACCCTTAACTCTTCATTTGTTACCTCTTAAAAGAACTTTTTAAGTAATTCTCCTCTTATCTTCACCTACACACACAACAAATACAAATTCTTTCACGGAACTCATGATACTGTATTTGTTTCTCAATTTGCTTTTCTGTCTTCCTCCTCTTCTCAGACCTTAGTGAGTTCTAGTTTGGTGTCATCAGGGCCCAGCACAGTACCTGACAGAGTATGCATGCAATAAATGTTTTGTTAAAAGCAAATGCACAGAAAGAAGGGAAATCACAGTGGGCTGAAGGAGTCTGGAAGTCATGGAGGAGTCCCAGAAGTGGAACTTATGTTGAACTTATTTTGGAAGCTAAAATTGGATTAATCTGATACTCATAGGGGGAGTGTGCATTTCAGAGAGGAGCATGGACAACTTAAGCTTCTTTCTTGAAAAACAGCAATGGGTGTATAAGGAAGTAAAATCATATATTTGTATTTCACTTCCATTTCCATCATACCCATGGTTTGGTTGGGAATATTTTGGAGGAAAGGAGCTGTAATAGTGTTAGGTCAGTAAAAATCTGCTCCATTTTCACCCAGCCTCAAAGCAGGCATTCAACCGAAGCTCGTTCTTTTATTCCTCTTGCCCTTCAAAAAATGTATTATGGGTCACCTAAATTAACATTTAAGAGAAGCACATGTGGAGATAGATTGTCGTTTAAAAATAAATCGAACTTCACTGAAACCATGAATTCAGTCGTAGTTAGTAGTAGGCATTAAATAATGAACCAAAAAGCAAAAAAAAAAAAAAAAGACTTAATAATGGCCAGAATCCCACTAGTTGAACCAGCAAGTTAATAAAATGGCATCATGCTCATGGCTCCAATTAGTAGTTTACCTACATCTGTGATCAGTTAAGCTAGATCCTCAAATTAAATCCCAGTTGTATTTGTTTATTTCTCTTTAAGGGGTAGTCTGTAAAGTCCGAATTGCAAGACAGACATTTTTTTCTAGGGACTTCAACAGTTGTTTAAATTAAACAAAGTTTGGTTCTTTGATAATAATAATTAAAATGTTCCCATAAATTTATTTATTTTTATTTTTAAAGCTCTACTCCAGGTATCTAGGAAATAGCGTGTACAAACAAAGTGTCTTAAATTTCTTTTTTACGGGGCTTTGATATCAGGATGTTATTATTTTAGTTCCCCAGAGAATGGTCCCCAGAGAATGAATGCAAGGATATTATCATTCTAGCAAAGAAATAGCTCTGCCAGCAATAGAGCTGAGAGAGAGGGGTATACAAACTTACAGGAAAGCAAATACTCTGTTCCAGTATTAAAGGTTCTTTCTTGACCAGCTGTACTCTCTTCTCTTGAGCCTTCTGGCTATGCTAACAAGAACTTTAAGAACAAGGAGGAAAATAAAATGGCAGCTATTATTAACATTGTTAGGATATGCTAACACATTGAAAGAGTCAGATAATCTTATAAAGCAGTATATATTTTCAAATGTAAATATAAATATCAAAACTTGTGCAACCTGCATATTTATTATTTATAATTAACATCAACTTAGTAAATGTCTTATTGATTTATTCACTCATTCAGTAAACGTTGAGTAGCCATTATGTGTCTGACATTTTTACATCTTCTTTGTGTAGGACACTTGCTAGGCTCTTTTAGGTAAGAGTACAAATATGAGACACATTTCCTTCATCAAGGGGACTGCCAATATAGGGCACATACAGTAAAAGCATGCAAGAACTAAATTATAAAGCAGAGTTACACTTGTGTAACTTATGTAATACACTAACATCTCTTGTTAGTGTTACAGGGAATCTGTGTGTGGAGAACTTTCATCTGGTTAGGGTAATCAAAGAAGAATTATGATTATCATATCTCTGAGCTATAGCCTTATCTAACTGTGGACAACAATTTCACATGAATGTGTCAGAAGCACTTCAGATTCCAAAATGAAACAAAACAAAATCCAATGTCGAACCCACAGTCTCCCATTTTAAACTGCTTCCTCCTTCAGTGTTCTTTGGTGGTATAATCTTGTACTCAGTTCCTCGAGATGAAAATCTGGGAATTATCCTTGACATTTTCTCTTCCTACCCCCTACAATCAACCAATTGATTTATTTTCTAACATACTTCTTATTATTTTTTTATTGAAGAATAGTTAACACATAATATTAGTTTCAGGTGTACAACATAGTGATTTGACATTAGTGTATATTACGAATTGGTCACCACTGTAAGTCTAGTAGATATCTATCACCATATAAAGTTGTTACTATATTACTGGCTATATTATTTATGCAGTATATTATATCCCTCAAGTTTTTGAGGAATCTCCATAATGTTTTCCATAGTGGCTGCATCAATTTAAATTCCCACCAATAGTGCATGAGGATTTCCTTTTCTCCATATCTTCACCAATAGTTGTTCATTGTCTTTTTGATAAAAGCCATTCGGAAAGGTGATATGTCATTGTGGTTTTGATTTGATTTCCGTGGTGATTAGTGATGTTGAGCATCTTTTTATATGCCTGTTATCTGTCTGCATGTCTTCCTTGGAAAAATGTCCATTCAGGTCATCTGCCCATTTTTTAATGCAATTATTTGTTTCTTTGTTATCAAGTTGTGTGAATTCTTTAAGTATTTTGGATATTAACCCCTTATCAGACATATCATTTGCAATTATATTCTCCCCTTAAGAAAGTTGACTTTTTGTTCAGTTAATAGTTTTCTTTATTGTGAAAAGTCTTTCAGTTTGATGTAGTCCCATTTGTTCATTTTTTTGCTTTTGTTGCCCTTGTCTGAGGAGAAAGATCCTAAATAATATTGCTAAAACTAATGTCAAAGAGTGTATTTTCTATATTTTCTTCTAGGAGTTTTATGGTTTCAGGTCTTACATTTAAGTCTTTAATCCATTTGAGCTTCTTTTGTATATGGTGTAAGAAAGTGGCCCAGTTTCATTCTTTTGCATGTAGCTCTCCAGTTTTTTTAGCACCATTGATTGAAGAAACTGTCTTTTCCCCATGATATATTCTTGGCTCCTTTGTTGTAAATAAAGCACTCTCTATTCTGTTCCATTGATCTATGTGTCTTTTTGTGCCAGTATCATACAGTTTTGATTACTGTAGCTTTGTATTATAGTTTGAAGTCAGGAAGCATGATAATTTCAGGTTTGTTCATCTTTATTAAGATTGCTTTGGCTATTTGGGGTCCATACAAATTTTAAGATTATTTGTTCCAGTTTTGTATAAAGTGCTATTGGTATTTTGATAGGGATTACATTGACTTTGTAGATTGCTTTGGGTACTATGGACATTTTAACAATATTAATTCTTCCAATCTCTGAGCATCGTATATCTTTCCAATGATTTGTGTTATCTTCAGTTTCTTTCATCAGTGTTTTATAGTTTTCCTAGTGTAGGTCTTTCAGCTCCTTGGTTAAAGTTAATTCTAGGTATTTTATTCCTTTTGATACAATCATAAATGGTATTGTTTTTTAAGTTTCTCTTTTTGATCATTTTTTATTAGTGTATAGAAACACAACAGATTTGTGTATATTGATATTGTATCCTGCAACTTTACTGATTTCATTTATTAGTTCTAATAGATTCTTGGTGGTATATTTAGTGTTATCTATACATAATATTATTCCATTTGCAGACAGTGACAGTTTTACTTCTTTTCAATTTGGGTGCCTTTTATTTTTCTTTCTTTTCTGATTGCTGTGGTTAGGATTTCCGATACTGTGTTGAATGAAAGTGGCAATAGTGGGCATACTAGTCTTGTTCCTGATCTTAAAGGAAAGCTTTCAGCTTTTCATGGTTGAGTATTATGTTAGCTGTTGGTTTGTCATATATGGTCTTCATTATGGTGAGGTATGTTCCCTCTGTACCCACTTTGTTGAGAGTTTTTATTATAATTCGATGTTGACTTTTGTTAAATGCTTTCACTGCATCTGTTGAGATGATCATGATTTTTAGCCTTCATTTTGTTAATGTGGTGTATCATGTTGATTGGTTTTTGAATATTGAACCATCTTTGCATCCCTGGAATAAATCCCATTTGATCATGATGTATGATCTTTTTAATGTATTGCTGAGTTTGGATTGCTAATATTTTTGTTGAGGGTTTTTGCATCTATATTCATCAGGGATATTGACCTGTAATTTTCTTCTTTTTAATGATATCTGTGGTTTTTCTATCTGGGTAATACTGACCTCATATAATCAGTTTGGAAGTGTTCCTTCCTTTTCAATTTTTGGAATGGTTTGAGAAGAGTAGGTGTAAACTCTTCTTTAAATGTTTGGTAGAATTGTCCTGGAAAGTCAACTGGTGTTACAATTTTAATTGTTGGGAGAGAGATTTTTGGTTACTGAGTATCATTGCTAGTGAACAATCTGTTAAGATTTTTTTCTTCTTTCTGATTCAATGTTGGAAGATTGTATGTTTCTAGGAATTTATTCCTTCTAGGTGTCAACACCAATTTGTTGGTATATAATTGTTCATGGTAATCTCTTATGATCCTTTGTATTTCTGTGGTTTCGGTTGTAACTATTCATATATCATCTCTGATTTTATTTGTACCCTCTCTCTTTTTTATTGATGAGTCTAGTTTATCAATTTTGTTCATCTTTTCAAAGAACCAGCTCGTGGATTCATTGATCTTTCCTATCATTTTTTTTAGTTTTTTTTTTTTTTACATCTTTATTGGAGTATAATTGCTTTACAATGGTGTGTTAGTTCCTGCTTTATAACAAAGTGAATCAGTTATACATATACATAAGTTCCCATATATCCTCCCTCTTGCGTCTCCCTCCCTCCCACCCTCCCTATCCCACCCATCCAGGTGGTTACAAAGCAACAAGATGAATCTCCCTGTGCTATGCCGCTGCTTCCCACTAGCTATCTATTTTACGTTTGGTAGTGTATATATGTCCATGCCACTCTCTCACTTTGTCACAGTTTACCCTTCCCCCTTCCCATATCCTAAAGTCCATTCTCTAGTAGGTCTGCATCTTTATTCCCACCTTACCCCTAGGTTCTTCATGACATTTTTTATTTTATATTCCATATATATGTGTTATCGTACGGTATTTGTCCTTCTCTTTCTGACTTACTTCACTCTGTACGACAGATTCTAGGTCCATCCACCTCACTACAAATAACTCAGTTTCATTACTTTTTATGGCTGAGTAATATTCCATTGTATATATGTGCCACATCTTCTTTATCCATTTATCCGATGATGGACACTTAGGTTGTTTCCATCTCCTGGCTATTGTAAATAGAGCTGCATTGAACATTTTGGTACATGACTCTTTTTTTTTTTTTTAACATCTTTATTGGGGTATAATTGCTTTACAATGGTGTGTTAGTTTCTACTTTATAACAAAGTGAATCAGTTATACATATACATATGCTCCCATATCTCTTCCCTCTTGCATCTCCCTCCCTCCCACCCTCCCTATCCCACCCCTCCAGGCAGTCACAAAGCACCGAGCCGATATCCCTTTGCCATGAGGCTGCTTCCCACTAGCTATCTACCTTACATTTGTTAGTGTATATATGTCCATGCCTCTCTCTCGCCCTGTCACAGCTCACTCTTCCCCCTCCCCATATCCTCAAGTCCGTTCTCCAGTAGGTCTGTGTCTTTATTCCTGTCTTACCCCTAGGTTCTTCATGACATTTTTTTTTCTTAAATTCCATATATATGTGTTAGCATACAGTATTTGTCTTTCTCTTTCTGACTTACTTCACTCTGTATGACAGACTCTAGGTCTATCCACTTCATTACAAATAGCTGAATTTTGTTTCTTTTTTGGCTGAGTAATATTCCATTGTATATATGTGCCACATCTTCTTTTTTTTTTTTTTAACATCTTTATTGGGGTATAATTGCTTTACAATGGTGTGTTAGTTTCTGCTTTATAACAAAGTGATCAGTCATACATAAACATATGTTCCCATATGTCTTCCCTCTTGCATCTCCCTCCCTCCCACCCTCCCTATCCCACCCCTCCAGGCTGTCACAAAGCACCGAGCCAATATCCCTGTGCCATGCGGCTGCTTCCCACTAGCTATCTACCTTACTACGTTTGTTAGTGTGTATATGCCCATGATTCTCTCTCGCCCTGTCACAGCTCACCCTTCCCCCTCCCCATAACCTCAAGTCCGTTCTCTAGGAGGTCTGCGTCTTTATTCCTGCTTTACCCCTAGGTTCTTCATGACATTTTTTTTCTTAAATTCCATATATATGTGTTAGCATACGGTATTTGTCTTTTTCTTTCTGACTTACTTCACTCTGTATGACAGACTCTAGGTCTATCCACCTCATTACAAATAGCTCAATTTCGTTTCTTTTTATGGCTGAGTAATATTCCATTGTATATATGTGCCACATCTTCTTTATCCATTCATCCGATGATGGGCACTTAGGTTGTTTCCATCTCCGGGCTATTGTAAATAGAGCTGCAATGAACATTTTGGTACATGACTCTTTTTGAATTTTGGTTTTCTCAGGGTATATGCCCAGTAGTGGGATTGCTGGGTCATATGGTAGTTCTATTTGTAGTTTTTTAAGGAACCTCCATACTGTTCTCCATAGTGGCTGTACCAATTCACATTCCCACCAGCAGTGCAAGAGGGTTCCCTTTTCTCCACACCCTCTCCAGCATTTATTGTTTCTAGATTTTTTGATGATGGCCATTCTGACTGGTGTGAGATGATATCTCATTATAGTTTTGATTTGCATTTCTCTAATGATTAATGATGTTGAGCATTCTTTCATGTGTTTGTTGGCAATCTGTATATCATCTTTGGAGAAATGTCTATTTAGGTCTTCTGCCCATTTTTGGATTGGGTTGTTTGTTTTTTTGTTATTGAGCTGCATGAGCTGCTTGTAAATTTTGGAAATTAATCCTTTGTCAGTTGCTTCATTTGCAAATATTTTCTCCCATTCTGAGGGTTGTCTTTTGGTCTTATTTATAGTTTCCTTTGCTGTGCAAAAGCTTTGAAGTTTCATTAGGTCCCATTTGTTTATTTTTATTTCCATTTCTCTAGGAGGTGGGTCAAAAAGGATCTTGCTGTGATTTATGTCGTAGAGTGTTCTGCCTATGTTTTCCTCTAAGAGTTTGATAGTTTCTGGCCTTACATTTAGGTCTTTAATCCATTTTGAGCTTATTTTTGTGTATGGTGTTAGGGAGTCATCTAATCTCATACTTTTACTTGTACCTGTCCAGTTTTCCCAGCACCACTTACTGAAGAGGCTGTCCTTTCTCCACTGTACATTCCTGCCTCCTTTGTCAAAGATAAGATGACCATATGTGCGTGAGTTTATCTCTGGGCTTTCTATCCTGTTCCATTGATCTATCTTTCTATTTTTGTGCCAGTACCATACTGTCTTGATTACTGTAGCTTTGTAGTATAGTCTGAAGTCAGGGAGCCTGATTCCTCCAGCTCCGTTTTTCCTTCTCAAGATTGCTTTGGCTCCTCGGGGTCTTTTGTGTTTCCATGCAAATTGTGAAATTTTTTGTTCTAGTTCTGTGAAAAATGCCAGTGGTAGTTTGATAGGGACTGCATTGAATCTATAGATTGCTTTGGGTAGTAGAGTCATTTTCAGAAAGTTGATTCTTCCAATCCAAGAACATGATATATCTCTCCATCTATTTGTAACATCTTTAATTTCTTTCATCAGTGTCTTATAGTTTTCTGCATACAGGTCTTTTGTCTCCTTAGGTAGGTTTATTCCTTGATATTTTATTCTTTTTGTTGCAGTGGTAAATGGGAGTGTTTTCTTGATTTCACTTTCAGATTTTTCATCATTGGTGTATAGGAATGCCAGAGATTTCTGGGCATTAATTTTGTATCCTGCTACTTTACCAAATTCATTGATTAGCTCTAGTAGTTTTCTGGTAGCATCTTTAGGATTCTCTATGTATAGTATCATGTCATCTGCAAACAGTGACAGCTTTACTTCTTTTCTGATTTGGATTCCTTTTATTTCCTTTTCTTCTTTGATTGCTGTAGCTAAAACTTCCCAAACTATGTTGAATAATAGTGGTGAGAGTGGGCAACCTTGTCTTGTTCTTGATCTTAGAGGAAATGCTTTCAGTTTTTCACCATTGAGGATGATGTTGGCTGTGGATTTGTCATATATGGCCTTTATTATGTTGCGGAACATTCCCTCTCTGCCTACTTTCTGCAGGGTTTATATCATAAATGGGTGTTGAATTTTGTCAGAAGCTTTCTCTGCATCTGTTGAGATGATCATATGGTTTTTCTCCTTCAATTTATTAATATGGTGTATCACATTGATTGATTTGCATATATTGAAGAATCCTTGCATTCCTGGAATAACCCCACTTGATCATGGTATATGATCCTTTAATGTGCTGTTGGATTCTGTTTGCTAGTATTTTGTTGAGGATTTTTGCATCTGTGTTCATCAGTGATATTTTCCTGTAGTTTTCTTTCTTTGTGACATCCTTGTCTGGTTTTGGTATCAGGGTGATGGTGGCCTCGTAGAATGAGTTTGGGAGTGTTCTTCCCTCTGCTATATTTTGGAAGAGTTTGAGAAGGATAGGTGTTAGGTCTTCTCTAAATGTTTGATAGAATTCGCCTGTGAAGCCATCTGATCCTGGGCTTTTGTTTGTTGGAAGACTTTTAATCACAGTTTCAATTTCAGTGCTTGTGATTGGTCTGTTCATATTTTCTGTTTCTTCCTATTCAGTCTTGGCAGGTTGTGCATTTCTAAGAATGTGTCCATTTCTTCCAGGTTGTCCAGTTTATTGGCATAGAGTTGCTTGTAGTAACCTCTCATGATCTTTTGTATTTCTGCAGTGTCAGTTGTTACTTCTCCTTTTTCATTTCTAATTCTGTTGATTTGAGTCTTCTCCCTTTTTTTCTTGATGAATCTGGCTAATGGTTTATCAATTTTGTTTATCTTCTCAAGGAACCAGCTTTTAGTTTTATTGATCTTTGCTATGGTTTCCTTCATTTCTTTTTCATTTATTTCTGATCTGATCTTTATGATTTCTTTCCTTCTGCTACCTTTGGTGTTGTTTTGTTTTTCTTTCTCTAATTGCTAGGTGCAAGGTTAGGTTGCTTATTCGAGATGTTTCCTGTTTCTCAAGGTAGGATTTTATTGCTATAAACTTCCCTCTTAGAACTGCTTTTGCTGCATCCCATAGGTTTTCGGTCATTGTGTCTCCATTGTAATTTGTTTCTTGGTATTTTTTGATTTCCTCTTTGATTTCTTCAGTGATCACTTCGTTATAAATAGTGTATTGTTTAGCCTCCATGTGTTTGTATTTTTTACAGATCTTTTCCTGTAATTGATATCTAGTCTCATAGCTTTGTAGTCAGAAAAGATACTTGACACAATTTCAATTTTCTTAAATTTACAAAAGCTTGATTTGTGACCCAAGATATGATCTATCCTGGAGAATGTTCCATGAGCACTTGGGAAAAATATGTATTCTGTTGTTTTTGGATGGAGTGTCCTATAAATATCAATTAAGTCCATCTTGTTTAATGTATCATTTAAAGCTTTTGTTTCCTTATTTATTTTCATTTTGGATGATCTGTCCATTGGTGAAAGTGGGGTGTTAAAATCTCCTACTATGAATGTGTTCCTGTCGATTTTGCCTTTTATGGCTGTTAGTATTTGCCTTATGTATTGAGGTGCTCCTATGTTTGGTGCGTAAACATTTACAATTGTTATATCTTTTTCTTGGATCGATCCCTTGGTCATCATGTAGTGTCCTTTGTCTCTTACAGTAGTCTTTACTTTAAAGTCTATTTTGTCTGATATGAGAATTGGTACTCCAGCTTTCTTTTGGTTTCCATTTGAGTGGAGTATCTTTTTCCATCCCCTTACTTTCAGTCTGTATGTGTCTCTAGGTCTGAAGTGGGTCTATTGTAGAAAGCATATATATGGGTCTTGTTTTTGTATCCATTCAGCCAATCTGTGTCTTTTGGTGGGAGCATTTAGTCCATTTACATTTTAGGTAATTATCGATATGTATGTTCCTATTCCCATTTTCTTAATTGTATTGGGTTTGTTATTGTAGGTCTTTTCCTTCTCTTGTGTTTCTTGCCTAGAGAAGTTCCTTTAGCATTTGTTGTAAAGCTGGTTTGGTGGTGCTGAACACTCTCAGCTTTTGCTTGTCTGTAAAGGTTTTAATTTCTCCATCAAATCTGAATGAGATCCTTGCTGGGTAGAGTAATCTTGGTTGTAGGTTTTTCTCCTTCATCACTTTAAATATGTCCTGCCACTCCCTTCTGGCTTGCAGATTTTCTTCTGAAAGATCAGCTGTTAACCTTATGGGGATTCCCTTGTGTGTTATTTGTTGTTTTTCCCTTGCTGCTTTTAATTTGCTTTCTTTGTATTTAGTTTTTGACAGTTTGATTAATATGTGTCTTGGCGTGTTTCTCCTTGGATTTATGCTGTATGGGACTCTCTGTGCTTCCTGGACTTGATTAACTATTTCCTTTCCCATATTAGGGAAGTTTTCAACTATAATCTCTTCAAATATTTTCTCAGTCCCTTTCTTTTTCTCTTCTTCTTCTGGAACGCATGTAATTCAAGTGTTGGTGCGTTTAATGTTGTCCCAGAGGTCTCTGAGACTGTCCTCAGTTCTTTTCATTCTTTCTTCTTTATTCTGCTCTGCAGTAGTTATTTCCACTATTTTATCTTCCAGGTCACTTCTCCGTTCTTCTGCCTCAGTTATTCGGCTATTGATCCCATCTAGAGTATTTTTAATTTCATTTATTGTGTTGTTCATAGTTGCTTGTTTCATCTTTAGTTCTTCTAGGTCCTTGTTAAATGTTTCTTGAATTTTCTCTATTCTATTTCCAAGATGTTGGATCATCTTTACTATCATTATTCTCAATTCTTTTTCAGGTAGACTGCTTATTTCCTCTTCATTTGTTAGGTCTGGTGGGTTTTTATCTTGCTCCTTCATCTGCTGTGTGTTTTTCTGTCTTCTCATTTTGCATATCTTACTGTGTTTGGGATATCCTTTTTGTAGGCTGCAGGTTTGTAGTTCCCGTTGTTTTTGGTGTCTGTCCCCAGTAGCTAAGGTTTGTTCAGTGGGTTGTGTAGGATTCCTGGTGGAGGAGACTAGTGCCTGTGTTCTGGTGGATGAGGCTGGATCTTGTCTTTCTGGTGGGCAGGCCCACGTCTGGTGGTGTATTTTGGGGTGTCTGTGGACTTACTATGATTTAGGCAGCCTCTCTGCTAATGGGTGGGATTGTCTTCCTGTCTTCCTAGTTGTTTGGCATAGGGTGTCCAGCCGTGTAGCTTGCTGGTCGTTGAGTGAAGCTGGGTGCTGGTGTTGAGATGGAGACATCTGGGAGATTTTCACCATTTGATATTATGTGGAGCTGGGAGGTCTCTTGTGGACCTGTGTCCTGATGTTGGCTCTCCCACCTCAGAGGCACAGCACTGACTCCTGGCTGTAAGCACCAAGCACCCTTCATCCCCACGGCTGAGAATAAAATGGAGAAAAAGTAGAATGAAAGAAAGAAAGAAAGAAGGGGGGGGGGAGAGAGAGAGAGAGAAAGAAAGGGAATAAAATAAAATAAAGTAAGATAAAGTAAAATAAATTTACTAAAATAAAAAATAATTATTGAGAAAAAAAAATTTTTAAAAAGAAAAAAACAGACGGATAGAACCCTAGGAGAAATGGTGAAAACAAAGCTATACGGACAAAATCTCACACAGAAGCATATACATACACACTCACAAAAAGAGGAAAAGGAGAAAAAATAATAAATCTTGCTCTCAAAGTCCACCTCCTCAATTTGGGATGATTGGTTGTCTATTCATGTATTCCACAGATGCAGGGGACATCAAGTTGATTGTGGAGCTTTAATCTGCTGCTCCTGAGGCTGCTGGGAGAGATTCTTCTTTCTCTGTTTGCACAGCTCCCGGGGCTCAGCTTTGGATTTGGCCCTGCCTCTGCGTGTAGGTCTCTGGAGGGCATCTGTTCTTTGCTCAGACAGGATGGAGTTAAAGGAGCAGCTGCTTTGGGGGCTCTGGCTCACTCAGGCCCGGGGGAGGGAGGGGTGCGGATGCGGGGCGAGCCTGCGGCAACATAGCCCGGCAGGACATTGCACCAGCCTGAGTCGTGCCGTGAGTTCTCCTGGAGAAGTTGTCCCTGGATCCCAGGACCCTGGCAGTGGCGAGCTGCACAGTCTCCCCGGAAGGGAGGTGTGGATAGTGACCTGTGCTCGCACACAGGCTTTCTGGTGGTGGCAGCAGCAGCCTTAGCGTCTCATTCCCGTCTCTGGGGTCCGCGCTGTTAGCTGCGGCTCGCGCCCGTCTCTGGAGCTCCTTTAAGCAGCACTCTTAATCCCCTCTCCTCGTGCACCAGGAAGCAAAGAGGGAAGAAAAAGTCTCTTGCATCTTCGTCAGGACCAGACTTTTCCCCGGACTGCCTCCCAGCTAGCCGTGGCGCACTAACACCCTGCAGGCTGTGTTCACACCACCAACCCCAGTCCTCTCCCTGCGCTCCAACCGAAGCCCGAGCCTCAGCTCCCAGCCCCGCCCGCCCTGGCGGGTGAGCAGACAAGCCTCTTGGGCTGGTGAGTGCTGGTCGGCACCTATCCTCTGTGTGGGAATCTCTCCACTTTGCCCTCCGCACCCCTGTTGCTGCGCTCTCCTCCGTGGCTCCGAAGCTCCCCGCCTCTGCCACCTGCAGTCTCTGCCCGTGAAGGGGCTTCCTAGTGTGTGGAAACCTTTCCTCCTTCACGGCTCCCTCCCACTGGTGCAGTTCCCATCCCTATTCTTTTGTCTTTGTTTATTCTTTTTTCTTTTGCCCTACCCAGTTATGTAGGGAGTTTCTTTCCTTTTGGGAGGTCTGAGGTCTTCTGCCAGCATTCAGTAGGTGTTCTGTAGGAGTTGTTCCACGTGTAGATGTATTCTGGTGTAGTTGTGGGGAGGAAGGTGATCTCTGCGTCTTACTCTTCTGCCATCTTCCCCCTCTCTCGCTCCATTTTATTTAGTTTTGATATCACTTATTTACACTCTTTATTATTTCCTTCCTTCTACTAACTTTGAACTTTATTTTTTTCTTGTTTTTCTAGTTCCTTTAGATGTAAGTTTTGATTGTTTATCTGAGATTTTTCTTTTTCTGTAGCCAGGCTTTTATTGCTATAATCTTCCCTCTCAGAACTGCTTTTGCTGTACCCCATAGATTTTGGGGTTTTGTGTTTCAGTTTTCACTAGTTTCAAGGTATATTTTGATTTCTTCTTTGACTTGCTCAGTGACCTGTTGGTTGTTCAGTAGCATGTTGTTTAGGTGCTACATGTTTGTGTTTTTTTGCAATTTATTTTTTATAGTTGATTTCTAGTCTCAGAGCATTGCGTCAGAAAAGATGCTTGATATGATTTCCTTTTTCTTAAATTTTCTGAGCCTTGTTGCATAGTATGTGATCTATCCTGGAGAATGTTCCATGAGCATTGTCAAGAATGTGTATTCTGCTGCTTTTGGATGGAATGCTCTCTATATATATCTGTTAAATCCATTTTGTCTAATGTGTCTTTAAGGACAGTTTCCTTATTGATTTTCTGTCTGGATAATCTGCCCATTGATGGAAGTGGGGTGTTACAGTCCCCTCCTAGAATTGTGTTACTGTCAGTGTTTCTCTTTCTGTCTTTTAATATTTGCTTTATGCACTTAGGTGCTCCTATGTTGGGTGCATATATATTTACAATTGTTATATCCTCTTCTTGGATAGATCCTGTGACCATTATGTAATGTCCTTGTCTCTTCTTAACAGTTTTTGTTTTAAAGTCTGTTTTGTCTAATGTAAGTATTGCTACCTCGACTTTTCTTTTGATTTCCCTTAGTATGGAATATCTTTTTCTATCCCCTCACTTTCAGTCTGTGTGTGTCTTTAGATCTGAAGTGAGTCTCTTGTAGGCAGCATATATAAGGGTCTTATTTTTGTATTAATTCAGCTAGCCAATGTCTTTTGATTGGAACATGTAGTCCATTTACATATAAAGTAGTTGTTGATAGGTATGTACTTATTACCTTTTTGTTAATTTTTTTTGTAGCTTTTCTTGGTTCCTTCCTTTTTCTTTTGCTTTCTTCTCTTGTGATTTGATGACTATGTTTAGTGTTATGCTTGGATTCCTTTTTGTGTGTATTGCGTGTATCTATTATAGATTTTTGGTTTGTGATTACTGTGATGTTTGTATATAGTAATCTGTACATATACATGATTATTTTATTTTAAGTGGCTGATTTCGAATGCATGTTAATAATGCTGCATTCGTACTCCTCCCTTTCATGTTTAGTGTGTGACATTATATTTTACATCTATTTTTTGTGTAAAAAACTGCTTATTGTGGATATAGATGATTTTACTCCTGTGCTTTAACCATTCTACTAGCTTTATATGTGGTTGATTTACTACCTTTACTGTATATTTGCCTTTACCAGTGAGATTTTTCCTTTTATAATTTTCAGATTTCTACTTGTAGCCTTTGCTTTTTCACTTAGAGAAGTCCCTTTAACATTTCTTATAAAGTTTTAGTGGTGCTGAACTCTTTTAGCTTGTGCTCATCTGTAAAACTTTTGATGTCTCCATCAAATAGGAATGAAAGCTTTGCTGTGTAGAGTATTCTTGGTTATAGGTTTTTTCCTTTTATCACTTTCAATATATCATTGCCACTCCTTTCTGGCCTGCAGAGTTTCTGCTGAAAAGTCAGTGGTAGTTTTATGGGAGTTCCCTTGTATGTAACTTATTGTTTTTCCATTGCTGCTTTTAATATCTTGTATGTAACTTGTTGCTTTTTCCTTGCTGCTTTTAATATTCTTTATCTTTAATTTTTGCCATTTTGATTACAGTGTGTCTTGGTATCATCCTCTTTGGGTTGATCCTGCTTGCAAGTCTATGTGCTTTCTGGACCTGGATGTCTGTTTCCTTTCCAAGGTTAGGGAAGTTTCCAGCTATTATGTCTTTAAATATGTTCTCTGCCACTTTCTTTCTCTCATCCCCTGGGACCCCTGTAATGCAAATGTTAGTACGCTTGATGTTGTCTCAGATATCTCTTAAACTGTCCTCAGTTGTTTTTGTTTTTCTTTTTCTTTTTTCTGTTCAGCCTAAGTAATTTCCACTACTGTTTCTTCCAGTTTGCTGATCCATTCTAATCTGCAGTTGATTCCTTCTAGTGTATTTTTTATTTTACTTACTAAGTTTTTCACATCTGTTTGGTTCTTTATATTTGTTAAAAACTTCTAAGTTCTATCTCTTTATCCAATGTTTTTCCAAACTTTTAAAATATTTTTACAATATAATTACCTTGAACTCTTTATCAGGTCAATTGCTTATCTCCACTTAGATCTTCTGGAGTTTTATGTTGTTCCTTCGTCTGGAGCATATCTCTTTGTCCTCTCATTTTGCCTAATTTGCTATTTTTATTTCTACACATTTGGCAAGTTGGTTATGTTTCCAAACTGTGGAGAAGTGGCTTTTTGTAGGATACATCCTGCATCTCGCAGCAGCACACTCTCCTCAGGTCACCAGAGCTTTATTCTCTAGAGGTGCCCCCTGTGTGAGCTGCATGGTTCCTTCTTTTGTGGCAGGCTGACTAATGTTAGTGTATGGTAGGTGTGGCTGACCTCCTGGTCCAGTTGGTTGCTAAGTTCTGTCTTGTGCAGAGGCTGCTGGCAAGGTCGCAAGGTGACTGGCTATAGATCCCCAGGGGGTCCCAAGGCTAGTGTTAGCCCACTGTTGGGCAGAGCCGGGTTCTGGGGTGGATATTTGCAGAGCCGGGGATCCTGGATCTAGTGTCGACCTTCCACTTGGTGGGGCTGGGGCCCAGGGCTAGTGCCAGCCCACTGGTGTGTGGAGCTTGGTCAATGGGTTGCTGGCTGCATTGCATTGGGGGTCCTGGTGCTAGTGTTGGTGCACTGGTGTATGGGGCCATGTCCTGGGCCCCCTGGTGGACAGGGCTGTGTCCTAAGGCAGCTGTGGGTTCAGGGTGTCTTAAGGCAGCTGGCTTGCTCATGAGTGAGGCTGTGTCCCCACCTGGCTAGTTACTCGATCTGAGGCCTCCCAGTTACTGATACTGACAGGCTCTTGGGTGGGGCCAGGTCCTGGTGCTAATAAGCTAGAGGGAGGATTCCAGAATGTTACTTGCCAGCACTTGTGTCCTCATGGTAGAATAAACTCCCCAAAATGTCTGTCACCAGCATCCGTGTCTCCAGTGTAAACTCTGATTGTCTCCTGCCTCTCCGAGAGGCTCTTAAGGATCAACAAGTGGGTCTGACCCAGGCTCCTTTCAAATTACTGCTTTTACCCTGGGTCCTGAAGAGTGAGGGATTTGAGTGTGCCCTTTAAGAGTGGGATCTGTATTTCCAATAGCCCTCTGGGTGTCCAGAAAGTAAGTCTTGCTGTCCTTCAAAGTCAGACGTTCTGAGGGCTCACCTTTCTGGTACAGGAGCTCCAGGCTGGGGAGCCTGATGTGGAGCTTGGACCCCTTGCTTCTTGGGGAGAAACTCTGCAGTTGTAATTATACTCCCATCTGTGAGTCTTCCACCCGGGTGTATACCACATCTCTGCCCCTCCTACCTGTCTCATTGTAGTTCCTATAGTATGCACATAGGGACGCATATATCTTTTCAAAGTATAGTTTTGTCTGAATATATGGCCATGGGCGGGATTGCTGGATCAAATGGCAATTCAGTTTTTAGTGTTTTGAGGAACTTCCATACTGTTTTCCATAGTGGCTGCACCAATTTACATTCCCACTGGCAGTGTAGGAGGGTTCCCTTTTCTCCACACCCCCTCCAGTGCTTTTTATTTGTGGAGTTTTTAATGATGGCCATTCTGACCAACGTGAGGTGGTACCTCATTGTAGTTTTGATTTGCAGTTCTCTAATTATCAGTGATCATGAGCATCTTTTCGTGTGCTTGTTGGCCATCTGTATGTCTTCCTTGTAGAAATGTCTGTTTAGGTCTTCTGCCCATTTTTCGATTGCGTTGTTTGTCTTGTTGTTATTGAGTTGTATGTACTGTATGTATATTTTGGAAATTAAGCCCGTATTGGTTGCATCGCTTGCAAATATTTTCTCCCAGTCTGTAGGTTGTCTTTTCATTTTGTTTATGGTTTCCTTTGCTGTGCAAAAGCTTATAAGTCTAATTGGGTCCCATTTGTTTATTTTTGCTTTTATTTCTATTGTCTTGGGAGACTGACCTAAGAAAACATTGGTATGGTTATGTCAGATAATGTTTTGTCTATGTTCTCTTCTAGGAGTTTTATGGTGTCATATCTTATATTTAAGTCTTTAAGCCATTTTGAGTTTTTTTTTGTGTATGATGTGAAGGAGTGTGCTAACTTCATTGATTTGCATGTGGCTGTCCACCTTTCCCTATACCACTTGCTGAAGAAACTGTTTTTTCTCTATTTTATATTCTTGCCTCTTTTGTCGAAGATTAACTGTCCATAGGTGTGTGGGTTTACTTCTGTGCTCTCTATTCTGTTCCATTGATCCACATGTCTGTTTTTGTGCCAGTACCATGCTGTTTTGTTTACTATAGCTTTGTAGTATTGTCTGGGAGAGAGTTATGCCTCCTGCTTTTTCCTTTTTCCTCAGGATTGCTTTGGCAATTCTTGGTCTTTTATGGGTCCATATAAATTTTGGGATTATTTTTTCTAGTTCTGTGAAAAATGTCATGGGTAATTTAGGGATTACACTAAATATGTAGATTGCTTTGGGTTGGGTGGCCATTTTAAGAATATTAATGCTTCCAATCCAAGAGCATGGGATATCTTTCCATTTCTTTGAATCATCTTTAATTTCCTTTATTAATGTTTTGTAGTTCTCAGCATATGTCTTTCACCTCCTTGGTGAGGTTTATTCCTAAGCAGTTTTTTTGGATGTTATTTTAAAAGGGATTGTTTACATTCCCTTTCTGAGATTTCATTGTTAGTGTAAAGAAATGCAACTGATTTCTGTAGGTTATCTTATATCCTATTACCTTGCTAAATTCATTTTTCATTTCTAGTTTTTGTGTGGAGTCTTATTGTTTTCTGTATATGGTATCATGTCATCTGCATATAATGACAGTTTTACCTCTTCCCTGCTGGTTTGAATACCTTTTATTTCTTTTTCTTGTCTGATTGCTGTGGCTAGGACTCTCAGTACTATGTTGAATAGAAGTGGTGAGAGTGGGCATCCTTGTTCCAGATTTTAGCAGGAAGGCTTTCAGCTTTTCACTGTTGAGTATTATATTGGCTGTGGGTTTGTCATAAACAGCTTTTATTATGTTAAGATATGTCCCCTCTATACCCACTTTTGTAAGGGTTTTTATTATGAATTGTTGAATTTTATCAAATGCTTTTTCTGCATCTATTGAGAGAGCATGTGGTTTTTGTCTTTTCTTTTGTTGATGTGGTGTATCACACTGATTGATTTGCATATTGTGAACCATCCTTGTGACTCTGGGACGAGTCCAGCTTGGTCATGGTGTATGACCTCTTTTATGTGCTGTTGGTTTTGTTTTGCTAATATTTTGTTGAGAATTTTTGAGTCTATGTTCATCAAAGATATTGGCCTGTAATTTTCTTTTTTGGTAGTGTCTTTGTCTGGTTTTGGTATCAGGGTGATGGTTGCTTCATAGAATGTCTTTGGGAGTGTTCCTTCCTCTTCAGTCTTTTGGAAGGGTTTGAGGAGGATTGGTATAATTTCTTCTTTGTATGTTTGGTAGAATTCATCTGTGAAGCTATCTGGTCCTGGACTTTTATTTGTAGGGAGTTTTTTTTTTTTTTTAATGAAAGATTCTGTTTCATTTCTAGTAATTGGTCTGTTCAAGTTATCTATTTCTTCTTTACTCAGTTTTGGTGGGCTGTATGTTTCTAGAAACTTGTCCATTTTTTTCTAGATTGTCGAGTTTGTTGGCATATAATTGTTCATAGTATTCTCTTATGGTCTTTTGTATTCCTGCGTTATCAGTTCTGATTTCTCCTCTTTCATTCCTTATTTTGTTTATTTGGGTCTTCTCTCTTTTCTTCTTGGTGAGTGTGGACACAGGTTTGTCAATTTTTTTTTTTTTTTGCGGTACGTGGGCCTCTCACTGTTGTGGCCTCTCCCATTGCGGAGCACAGGCTCTGGACGCGCAGGCCCAGCGGCCATGGCTCACGGGCCCAGCTGCTCCGCGGCATGTGGGATCTTCCCGGACCGGGGCACGAATCCGTGTCCCCTGCATTGGCAGGCGGACTCTCAACCACTGCGCCACCAGGGAAGCCTAGGTTTGTCAATTTTTATAGCCATTACTTTTAACTCTTTATCTGGTAAATGCTTATCTCCATTTCATTTATTTATTTGTTTTTTCTGGGATTTTGTCTTGTTCTTTTGTTTGGAAGGTATTCCTTTGTCTCCTCATTTTGCCTAACTCTCTGTGTTTGATTCTATGCATTAGGCATATCAGCTATATATCCTGATCTTGAAAGGGTGGCCATATGTAGAAGGTGTCCTTTGGGACCCAGAGGCACAATATCCCTTGGTCATCAAATCCAGGTGCCTCAGGGGTATCCCTTGCATGGGCTGCATGCACCCTTCTGTTGTGGTTGGGCCACAGTTGCTGTGGGTGTGCTGGTGGGTTGGGTTGGCACCCAGGTCAGCTGGTTGTAAGACCTGGCCTGAACTGCTGTGGATGCCTTGGTGGGGGGGGGTCTGGTCCCAGGCTGGTTGTGTACAAGGCTTTGTTGTGACTGCTGTGGGTATACTGGCAGTTGGGGCTGGCTCTTTGAGTGACTGGCTGCAAGGCCCAGCCATGATTGTTGTGGGTGCACTGGTGTATGGGGTTGGGCTTCCGGAATGGGAACCACTTTGAAGGTACATTGGTGCCAGCCAGGTCTGCTCACTGTGTGGGGTGGGATGGGAGCCATTTGAGGTGGGCATGTT
Source organism: Pseudorca crassidens (assembly GCF_039906515.1). Lineage (NCBI taxonomy): Eukaryota > Metazoa > Chordata > Mammalia > Artiodactyla > Delphinidae > Pseudorca > Pseudorca crassidens. Next base: position 32,799,598 of record NC_090299.1, on the reverse strand, counting down.
GGACAGGGAAGATCCTCAGGGAAACATTATCAGGGTGGGGCACCTGTTATTAGCCAGATTAATGGAGAATGACAGAAATGGTGCCTGCCAGCACTGGGCCAGCTGGGTGGAAGGAGAGTAAACATAGATGGTACCTCCTAGCACTTCTGTCCCTGGAGAAAATTCCACCAGATCCCTGCCTCTTTTGCATATGCCCTAAAATTAGTCAATAAATCTCTGTGTTATATGTAGCATGTGCGTTTTAAGCTGCTGTCTTTGTGCTAGCACTTACAGTGAGTTTGCATGAGCCCTTCAAGGATGGTGTCTTTGTTTCCCACAGCCCTCCAGCTCTCCCAGATATAAGCCATGCTGGTTTCAAAGCCAGATGTTATGGGGGCTCACCTTCCTGGTTTAGGTCCACTGGACTGAGGAGCTGATGTGGGGCTTAGACCCTGTGCTCCTCAGAGGCAACCTCTGCAGCTGTCATATCCCTCCTGCTTGTGGGTTGCACACTTGAGGTCTACGTCCCTGCCCCTCCTATCCATCTTGATGGTGCCTTTTCTTTATATCCTTAGTTGTAGAAAATCTGTTCTGTTAATGTTCAGGTTGTTCTCAGAGATAGTTGTTCTATGTATAGTTGTAATTTTGGTGTGTCTGTTGGAGGAGGTGAGCTCAGGGTCTTTCTACTCTGCTGTATTGATCCAGAACCTCTTTTAACATTTCTTTTTTTTTAAAAAATACATTTATTTATTTTAATTATTTATTTTTGGCTGTGTTGTGTCTTTGTTGCTGTGCACGGGCTTTCTCTTGTTACGGTGAGTGGGGGCTACTCTTCATTGCAATGTGCAGCCTTCTCATTGCAGTGGCTTTTCTCGTTGTGGAGTATGGGCTCTAGGTGTGCGGGCTTCAGTAGTTGTGGCACGCGGGCTCAGTAGTTGTGACTCACGGGCTCTAGAGCACAGGCTCAGTAGTTGTGGTGCACAGGCTTAGTTGCTCCGCGGCATGTGGGATCTTCCCGGACCAGGGCTCGAACCGGTGTCCCCTGCATTGGCAGGCAGATACTTAACCACTGCGCCACCAGAGAAGCCCTTTTAACATTCCTTGAATCCCTTCTCTTCTCATCAGTCTTACTAACAATGTCTCGTTGATTAGAGCGATCTCCTCATTGACCTTCCTGCTCCTAAGTTTTGACTCCTTGATTCATGTGGCACACAGTCATCAGATTGATCTAGTTAAAATGCAGGTATGGCCATGTATTTCCCTTTTTGAAATTGCTCAGTGATGTATCATCTGCCGGCTAACGTTCCATTGCTTCACATTCTGTGTTTTTTCATGAGCTTGTCCTTGTCTTAACTCTCCAACCTCAAATCTTAACAACGATTATACCAAAATTTATGCTCAACAACAGCAAATTGTTTGTAGTATGACTTTGCTCAAAACTCCCCTGTTATTCTCAGTGGTCACCAACTCCAGTAAACCTTCCTGTGGCCACTGCCAATCAGCAAAGTGATGTTGTTCTCTTGTTTCATGAGAGTATGCCGTTTCTGCGTTGTTTTACTATCATATATGATAGTTGAGTATCATGTCTTCCTCACCCACCAGATTGTGAGACGTTTTAGGCTAGGGATGCTTTGGTCAGTTTATACCCCAGCATCTAGTACAGTGTCTGACACAGAGTAAGCACTTAATGAAGTGGGTCTTGTAGAATGGGGAGGATTTTAGTGAAAGCAGCCTTTCCCCTTTCTGTATTGTATTAGCAAGACAGGATGATGTGCCCTGGAATGGATTAGAGGATAAACATTTTTCCTTTGTTCCTAAAAACCAAGGGATACATTCTCTAAAAATAGCTTTAAACCATTGAAGGATAGTCAGAGAGACTGTCATAGTCTAACTTATATTAGAGAATCAGACAGAAATCAGTAAGAATTCTCTTACAATATTGTGATTTATATCATGTTTAATGTGATATTGTTAATTAATTGTTAACGTATAGTGGCTGACAGTCAACTTCACAAAAAAACCATTTCTGGCTTTCTTACATTTGATTTTCTTAGTTCTCCTTAGTCCCTTTCCTAGGGTAACATCTAGGGGGAATAGAAAGTAAAAAAGTGACTTCATTTGCTAATTGTGATTGGTTCTATTCCAAGTGTCTACTTTGGTGGTGAATGTTGAAATTATTTGATTGAACTGGTAGTTAAAATTATTTGTGGGTTTTAAATATCTGAGATATTCCTTCTTTCAGTTACATGATGGGCAGATGTGTCTTTGGGTGTCATATGGCCTGAACCCATATAATATCAGAGGCTATTTTTTTTTCCAGAGGCTATTTTTTTAAGAAAACAAACATAAAATTAAGAATATAAAATTAAGTACACAAACTTCAGAAGGATAAATGCCAGTGAGGAGTTCTATAACTTAAGATTCATTATCTTCATGGTAAATCTGTACATGCTAGAATTTAAGTAGAAATATCAAAGTATTATTCACTTTTGCTATTTCTTGTTTTCATTTCAGTGCTCCCTTCAGACTTGTCTTAGAGGTATCCTGGTGTGAAGACAGCTGAGCTTAGACAACATAAGTGACATCAGTGGATAGGGATTCTAGTTAATAACTAGAATAAAAGTGAACTCATTCTCCCTTAAATCAAGAAATTCTAGCTCTTAATTCCTGTACAACATCTATGATCAGGAATGCTGCTTGCTGATTCCAGAATCTACATCTTCCACATCATGCCAAATAATACCGTATCAAGGCCATATTACTTGTCTCCATTTCCCACAAGTGTGTAAAGTAACCAAAAAGTTTTGGTACTATCCTGTGACATTCTTGAAGTCATGTCAGCTGGGTCAGTCACTGCAAAGCGGTATAATCCATTATTCTAGGATGTGTTCAGCACCTAAACTAATACAGAAAATACCCCAGACATAAAAGAACTCTGCATCTCATCACATTTGCTTGTCCCAATGAACACATCTTTGAATATAGACTTTTTTTTCTATTGATTTATTTTATTTATTTATTCATTTGGTTGTGTTGGGTCTTCTTTGCTGCATGTGGGCTTTCTCTAGTTGCGGCGAGCGGGGCCACTTCACTGCGGTGCATGGGCTTCTCATCGCGGTGGCTTCTCTTGTTGTGGGGAACGGGCTCCATTTGCGCGGGCTCCAGTAGCTGCAGCATGCAGGCTCAGCTGCTCCATGGCATGTGGGATCTTCCCGGACCAGGGCCCGAACCCGTGTCCTCTGTCTGCATTGGCAGGCGGACTCCCAACCACTGTACCACCAGGGAAGCCCTAGAATTTTGTTTTAGAACAGTTCTGAAGATAGTACAGAGAGTTCCCATATACCCTGAGCCAAATTCTTCCTATTATTCACATTAATAGTATTCACATTGGCCTGGTACGTGTATTACTATTAATGAAGCAATACTAACACAGTATTAGCTAAAGTCCATGCTTTATTCGGGTTTCCTTAGTTTTTGCATAATGTCCTTTTTTTAGTTCTAGGATTCCAGCCAGGATAGCACATTACATTAACTTGTAATTTCTCGCTAGGCTCCTCTTGGCTGTGACAGTTTCTTAGACTTTCTTTGTTTTTGACGATCTTCACAGTTTTGAGTACTGATCAGGTATTTTGTAGGATGCCCCTCTATTGGAACTTGTCTGATGTTTTTTCTCATGATTAAACAGTATTTATGTGTTTAAGGGAGAAAGACTACAAGAATAAAATGTTATTCTCATCACATCATGTTAAGGGTATATGCTACAACCTGATTTATCATTACTGATGTTGAATTTCATCACCTGGCTGATGTGTGGGTCAAGCTTCTCCTCTGTAAAGTACTTATTTTTTCTCTCCCTTTCCATCCTATATTCATTGGAAGGAAGTCACTATGTACAACCTATACTTAAGGAATGAGGAGTTATATTTCCCCCCATTAAGGGGGGTAGTATTTACATAAGTACTTCAGAATTTTTCTGCATGGATCAATTTCTCTTATCCCCTATATATTTATTTATTCATTCATTTATATAAATATGGAGCTATGAATATTTATTTTATATTTTGGGTGATTATCTAACACTATACTCAAATTGTTCCAGCTTTAGCCACTGAGATCTCTTTCATTTGGCACCTGTGCTGCTTTGATATACCCTCATCAATGTGAGTTTCTCCCTCCCTCCTTCTTTCTTTCATCTTTTAGTCTTTCTCTGTCTTTCTGTCTCTCTTTTCCAGACACATCTTGTATATTTCTGGCCTCAGTCCTAGAATCAGCCATCTATCCAAGGAGCCCTGGTTTCTTTTATTGGAGAATGGTATTAGAATCCAAAATCTGGGTCTGTGCATTCTCTTTGCCTGTGAGGAATCATTTCTTTTAGGCCCTGTCATCTGACATACCAAAGAAATATATATGTATCTTAACAGGTCTCTATACACAGACCTATAGATAATTCTGTATGTAATCATCTGCATCTGCATGACCCTAAACATGGCTTCTTTTTTTTTTTTTTAAACATGGCTTCTTATTGATGTCTTCAATTCCAGTGCATTACACATGGATCATTCAAGGCTCTTCACCTTGCTTAGCTGTAAATTCCTACTCCAACAGTGAGAAACCTGGCTGTTACCATCCACCATCCATTTACCTAATTGTTCAATTCCAGTACACATGTATAATAGTGTCAGACTTGTTAACACGTACTCCTATGGAAAACAACTTAATAACTAGGATATACTACTTATGTGCAGTTCATTTTGCCATAAGTTTTACAAATTCCATGCATTTCCAGTTACTTAGGCACGTGCAAATACCCTAACCCTTTCAGTGAGTTCTTTTTCCCCCATATATTTGTAATAAACTAGATCTTCCTTTCATAGCTTCATTTCTCTTTGGGATTCCATTACTTCCTAAATTATTATTATTATTTTATTTTTTGCGGTACGCAGGCCTCTCACTGTTGTGGCCTCTCCCGTTGCGGAGCACAGGCTCCGGACGCGCAGGCTCAGCGGCCATGGCTCACGGGCCCAGCCGCTCCGTGGCATTTGGGATCTTCCCGGACCAGGGCACGAACCCCTGTCCCCTGCATCGGCAGGTGGACTCTCAACCACTGCGCCACCAGGGAAGCCTCCCTAAATTATTTTTTATTTGCATACATTAAGGTTCACTTTTTGTGCTGTAAAGTTCTTTTCATTTTGATGCATAATGTCATGTGTCAATGATAGTATCATTCAGAATAGTTTTACCACCACCAATAAGCACATTTTAATAACATTATCTTGTTTTTGGTTGCACGAAATCATTCTATAACCATATTTATGTACTTCGTCTAAGGTTCTGTGAGCCTGGAAGAAAGAAATCTTGGCAATAATTAAAAAAAACCAAATAGAAAGAACTCCTATACACATCCAAAATACAATTGCTTCAACATTAGTGGTCTGAATTCACAAAATAAATAATTTTCACTTCGAAAGTTGTGTTTCCATCTCTTCGTGTAAAACTTCCTCATTTTTCTTTGTAAATTGTGAGCTCCAGGGAGCATTTTTTTGACCACCCTCATATCCAACATGCCCAGAAGGCCAGAAAACCAAAATGGAAACAAATGTACATCGTGTACAAGTTCAAGTTGTTTCTTTACCTTGTAAAAACATACCCAGGTTGGTGCAATACAAATATTGTACAGTGCTCAGCAATTTTTTTCTAATTTTGGAAACAATGGACTAAATATATCTACTGCAACTTTTTTTTTTAAATAATAATAGATCTCAACAAATGGAGAAGTGGAGATGTCACAGTGAGACCCAGTCACTGGTTTATGCTTTACTTATATTAATTGATTTAATAGTCATAATAATTGACTTAATATTCCTAACAACCATATGATGTGGGTGCTACTTCTATTCTCATCTTATAGATAGGGAAACTGAGGAGCAGAGGTTAAGTAAATTGCTCAAAGTCACACTGATATTTGTTTACTCAAGTAAGCAATGGACATGACTACTAGAAACTCAAGTGATTCTCTTATCCTTTCACCAGAGAAATAGTACCCTGGAATTATTTTCTGGAGTAAGAAATGTCTCAGCTTTTGTCTCAAGTAAGACTGTAATGATATGAGAGAATATTTGGGGCAAACAGCATGGCTCCATTGGAATATTGACAGTGTCCTTTGTTTGCCAGATGTGGTTATGGTCTGGAGAAGATTGCACAACATCTGTCGGACAAAACTTTATTTGAGAGAGTGGAACCGGAGAATGGATATATACTAATAACCAGATATCCGGCTTCCCAGAGAATTATACTTCATTGCACAGGAAAGACAAGCAGCTGGCTTTTGCATTGTGCAATGTGCTTATACTGCACTCCAAAACAACCACAAAGACCACAGCATTAGATTATGACAGCTCTTGAAATTTAACTGTCTCTACTAATAAACATCAATTTTTAACAACCAAGTGTTTTTTTTAAAATGTGCTTGTAATAAACAAGTGTGAACATTAATGTATGTGCTGTGGATCAGTGTAAGCTTAATAGTGTATATATAATCCAACCACCAAGCAAGGGGTGTTCCTAAGATTCATTCTGCAAAATGAGTGAAATTTAAATATGAAGAAGAGTATTAGAGAAAGGAGAGTTGCAGTATATGTGGTAAAAACAGTAGAAACCAATGTAAAAGTAGAAGTTCCAACCAGGTAATGATGTTCAGAGAAATCCAGAAATGAGAAGACTCTTAAAATAGTCCTAAAATGCCTTTCTTAAACTTGGCTAGTCACATTGGTGGCTTGGATTTTTATCAAGTATGAATTACGTCAACATACTTTTCTTCCTCTAATTTTATTTTTATCTTTATCATTTTCTTCTACCCTCCCATTGTAAGGGAAGAAATGTATAGAATAATACCATCACCTGAGAAGGTTCCCTCCTGTCCCCTCCTAGTCAATTGCCAAAAAAAAAAACCAAAAAAAACTGTACATTGAGTTCTTATGCCTCTGGGTCTGCTCCTATGGGCCTTTCTTAGACATCTCCTTCTGCTAGGTGAATTCCTAACCATCTTTTAGGGGTCTATCCCCAATATCATCTTTTCTATAAATAGTATTTCCCCTTTCCTAGCTTTGGGAAGGAGTCCTTCCTTTTTTGTGTGCTCATAAAATTTTGTTACCATTAGCATTTTCACCTGGGAAACTGCTAGAAATGCAAATCTGCAGACCTCACCTAAGACCTACCGAATCAGAAACTGTGGGGATGGGACCCAACAATGTATGTTTTTTTAACAAGTTGTTTGTGATCCACACTCAGCTTTAGGAACCACTACTTTAGAGCTCTGTGACTTTGCAAAAGTAGTTTAATTTCTCTAAGCCTCTATTTCATTATCTGTATAAATGGGAATATCATCACCTCTTCATAGTTATAGATATGAGATACTGTATTAGGTAAAGAGTAGATGGAAAAAATATTATTATGTTATTTATTATTAGTTTGTCGTTGAGATTTTTAGACTGTTTGCCAAAACATGTAGTTCAAGAATCCTTGATAAAAAAAAAAAAAAGAGTCCTTGATAATGGGTGAGTGATTTTGTAATGTTTTCTAAATACACAAAGTATCACACCATAAAAGGAAAAGAATGATAAATTGAACTTCTGTATAGCAGAAACTCCATAAATAAATCCAATAGGCAAAAAAATTAACATGCTACCGGTCATATTTCATTAGAGTAAGTTTTGTGTCCCTTGGAGTAAAAGTCTGTGTGTCTCTTAGAAAAAAGTTAGTGTCCGTTAAAGGACCAGTGCTTAGTGTAGAACCTAGTGCATGGTAGATAATCTATAAATATCTTTTGAATGAACAAATAGATAAAAAAATAGGAACACATGAATTATTTGCTGTTTCTGAGCTGGATTCTATTTATCACAGAGTCTTAAAAATTATTTAGTGCCTTTTGAAAATTCATGAAAAAGCACCATTTCTTTGGTAGTTGCTACCATTTCCACCTCTATGCTTAAATGCCAAAACGTGCCGCATATCCTATCCTTTTTCTATTCCAACTCCCTCATGACACTTTGGGATTTCCTAAAGGGAGCCATAGGAGTTTGCTCTAATTTGACCACCTTTAAGGTAGCTGACATAAGGCAGTGCCCAAATGGAGGTGATAAGTTGAGATCTGAGATGCAGGTATCACTGCTCCTTTTCTTCTTCCTGTTTTAACTTTCTAAATGTCTGATAACCACAGAATACTGGGAATATAATTCAACATTATGAATGTCTACCAGCTTGTGTTGTCTGCTTCTCCTTGTTTTGGCTAAACTAGTACTCCTAGTTAGATACTTGTGTATTACTGTTTCAGCTAAAATGATAATAGACAATTGAAAGCTCTATGAGGAGAGTACTTATTATCTGGTTTTTCTAACAAGGAGGGTTATCTAGGGCCTTCAATTTGTGTTGGGAATTTGGGAATGGGGTCCTTTCCTTGAGCTTTAGAGTCCTGTTTGCAAAAAGCTTCTGTTACATTTTTGTTTTTTTTTCCCTCTGGCGACCGATTATCGATTATCATTATAAAGACAAAGACTGTAACATAAGAGGATAGGGAAGAGAAGATTAACCCTAACTAGGGAGATTGAGATAAACTTTTCAGAGGAGGAGTTTTTTGTTGTTGTTGTTGATTCCTAAGTATAGGTAGCTCTTCAACCAACAGAGATAAGAGGAAACTAAAATTGAGCAGAGGAAAGTGTGAGGAAAGTCATGGAGATAGGAGAGAGCGAGGTATGCTAAGGAATGGTGAATAACGTAGTGGTAGGAACGAGACAGGTGTGCTAGGTCATCAGGTTGGAAAATGGGCTCTGTCAGATTGAAGAAGGCCTTCCTTACACATTTACAAATGTGAGCTCCATATGCAGTAAGGAGTCACCAACGAACCGACCATAGGAGTCCTGAAAGTCAAAGAAAGGAGCTTTTGTTTCTAACAGTTTTTCGACATCAGTTTATCTAAACTTTTTAAATTTTTATTATTTTTTCATCTTTATTGGAGTTTAATTGCTTTACACTGTTGTGTTAGTTCCTGCTGTACAACAACGTGAATCAGCTATATGTATACACATATCCCCATATCTCCTCCCTCTCGCGTCTCCCTCCCTCTCACCCTCCCTCTCCCACCCCTCTAGGTGGTCACAAAGCACCGAGCTGATCTCCCTGTGCTATGCAGCTGCTTCCCACTAGCCATCCCGTTTTACATTTGGTAGTGTATATATGTCAAGGCTATTCTCTCATTTCGCAGATGTAGAGAATGGACTTGAGGACACAGTGGGGGAAGGGGAAGCTGGGATGAAGTGAGAGAGTGGCATGCTAAACTTCTGTTCTTATGTCTCTGAGATAGCCTGTTGTAGCCTTGAATGAACTCTTTAAACATGAAGTGGTTTGGATGGGTTTCTGCTCCTTGCCAAAACAAACAAATAAACAAAAATATTTCACTTAGGATACTGTGATGATTAACTTTATGTATCAGCTATGTTGGCCTGAGGGATACCTAGATATCTGGTAGAACATTATTTCTGGGTGTGTCTGTGAGGGTGTTTAGGGAAGAGATTAGCATCTGAATCAGCAGACTGAGTAAAGAAAACCTACCCTCACCAATGGGGTGGGCATCATTCAACTCATTCAGTGACCTCAATAGAACAAAACAGGAGAGGAAGGGCAAATTCTCTCTCTTCTTGAGCTGGAGCATCCGTCTTCTCCTATTCTGCAATATTGGAGCTCCAGGTTCTCGGGCCTTCAGACTTGGACCAGGACTTACATTATGAGCTCGGCAGATCATGGGCCATCTTAGCCTCCGTAATGGCATGAGCCAATTCCTATCATCGATCTCCTCTTTACATATATCTGTATATATCCTGTCAGTTCTGTTTCTCTGGAGAATCCCGACTCATATGCGTATGAGATGGTCCGTTTTCCTGTAACAGCTCATATTCTCTAGTTTCCTTACTGTTAAAAGCATATTGATCAAGCACACTGACTCTGGAGTCAGAATGCCAGTGTTCAAATCCTGACCTACTGCTTACCTTGAATAAGTCACTTAGCTTCTCTGTGCCTCAGTTTCCTCATTTGTAGATGAAGTTTTAATAATTCTTCCCTCCTAGGGTTGTTGTGAAACTTTTAAAATGTATTGTATATTAAGATATTAGAAAAATGCCCAGTACATAGAAACTTTTGATAAACGTTAGCTATTACAATTTAAGGCTACCGAAAGAAACCTTTATTTCAAGAGAAATTATTCTGGAAAAATATTTGTAAAATAAGAGATTGTTCTCTTTTCCTTTTAACTTGTGGTGAATCAGATGACTATTATATTTTGGACTAAGGCAATGTGGTAAAAGACATTCCCACGATAGAAAGAAAAGGATGGTGTGCTGGGCATAAGAAGCAAGGGGTTTGAGAGATGTGAGTGTGAACGAAAGAGTGTTTCAGAGACAACTTTTTTTCCCAAGGAGGAAACAAGCCCCATATGAAGTGTTTTGAAATGTGCAGATGTTAGATCGTGTTTTTATTATGTAATCATACTGTCTTGAAGCTAGAATAAATTGCTTTGGTTGCTTATCTGTTTGTAAAAGAATCTAAACAATATCACCTCTGAACTACCTTCAGGTGTGTCCAAAGAACATCAGTCTGTGAAAATTCTAAGACTGGTTCTATGGTATGTGACATTTGGAAAATGAGGGAAAGACCTTCAGGATTTACCAACTGACCTTCCAAAAGTACCTCCTGACCACTTTGCATCTTAAAACTGTTCGAAGATTCCTTTCTTTTTGGCATAACCCATGCAGCATTCTATGCTGCTTCAATTGTCAGTCTTTCCTTCTCATTGTAAAAGAAAGAGCAATTGGTTTAGGTGCCTTGCAAATAAAAAAATAATTCAATTGGTACGTTTTGGCTTAGTTTTTATATGGATTCTTCAGTTCTAGGTTTTCAGTCCTTTCACATATTTGCCAAATTACCTTGGAAATTCATCCCCACCCCCACCCCATTAATGCAACCACAATTTCTGGTATTTTTTTTATCATAGCAGTGATTTTTGACAGCCATGGGTCATAGCATTCTGAGACATCCTGGACCAATTAATGATGTCTGAGTTTGATTTTAGCCATCTTCGCATGTGTACGGAGACTACTTTTTCTGTCTTTAGTACAGCCATTTTCCTTGACTGCTAAAATGTTGCTTTGTTTTTGCTTTATTACTATTATTACTTTGTTGTTTTTGTTGAAAGGTTACTCACAGGTGGTTAATACAAAAATATGAGATGATATGCAACAAAGGAAGCAAAGATCTAATTCATCTAATATATTCCCACTCACGGCGGATAGAAAAGCACATGGTATAACCCTGATATTTATGGAGTGGTCATGTAAACTAAATGTTAACAAAATCTATAAAACAAGATACCTGTACTCATAGATGAGTTGCTCTTTGTGTTTTTCATTTATTATGAAGTAATTTGTACCATTTCCACAGATAATTTTAGTTGTTTTCACATGGGTACATGCCTATTGGATTTGAATGAAATCACAGAGGAAAGAGAATATAGTTGAGTTATTGTAAGCTTTTCAAGTAGTTTATTGCCAGTATTAAAATTTTTGGAGATAGTATTCCAAAGAACACCAGCAGAATCTGTTCACTTTAAATATGTATCTTCTATGGGACTCTTTGTTATTGTGAATCCTGCCTTATCTTTATACCCTTCTCAGTGTCTGCCACACTGTATATTCTCAGTATATGTAAAATAATTCTGCTTTTAAAGTATAGATCTGGGTTAAAGATAAGGAATTAAGTCAGCAGTTTGAAAAATTCCTCTCTATATCTCTCTGCATTTTATCTGCTAGAGTGAATACAACAGATAATCATGAAGCAAAAAATTGTAAGATAGAAAATAAAGCCAGTGAGTGGACAGAGATAAGGTGTGCTTTACATGCGAAAAATGCTGGGTTGTTTTTTATTTTCTTTAACATGTTTAGGTGTAAAATTTTATAATTTGCTTTCTTTGAGAAGGCATGTGTCAATCAGATATATTCAGAAAGAACATATTATTTGATCTGAGAACTGGGTGACCTAAATAAAATAATAACTCATAGTTCATCTTTTCAGAAAAATTATTTAACTATTTCCATATTAATTGCAGCGTCAGTAAATTCCATATATATATATATACATATATATACACAAATGTAATATTTGACTACATAGCTACATTATAGCTTTATTTCAGCTTACTTTTACTTTCAGAATGGATTTAACCCAATTATCTATGCCTTAATTTTCTATAACACAGTATTAATAATCCCTCTTCATAAAATGATCCTAAGCCCGTACAATATTGAAAAACAGTTTTTGGGTTATGGAAAAACTTTCAATTAACACAGCTACAGTGTAAAATTTATCTTATTGCCTTCTAATTCATTGGATATAGAGGAATAGGGATGATACATATAACAGCCCCTGATAAGGTACTTCGCTTAACTGACCCCTGTTCTTCAGATGTTTTAGATAAGCATTCATTCAGTATACAGACCTGGTCTCTTAATAAATATTTTAAGTCAATTTTATAGGGGTATAATTTATATTCAATAAAATATCTCTATATTAAGTGTGCAGTTTGATAAGTTTGACACATGTGTACCATAATCAAGACACAGAAAATTTCCATCATCATCAAAAGTTCCTTAGGGCTTCTACATCAGTAATACCCCAGTCCCCTCCTGGCCTAGACAACCACTGAGACGCTTCCTTCCTGTCACTATAGATTAGGTTTGCCTTTTCTAGACTTTTATATAAATGGAATGATAAAGTATGTATTCTTTTGGGTTTAGCTACTTTCACTTAGTGCATTGATTTTGAGTGTCATTCATGTTGTGCATATCAGTAGGTTGCTCCTTCTCATTGCTGAGTAGTATTCCATTGTATGGGGGACCTGACAAGACCAAGAGAATGATATAGCAAGAACCTGGATGTCTTGTCATATTTTTCACAGCTAAAGCTATCAGAATATGAAAGGATTTTTGAATGAGGGAGAACAGTTTGTGTGTGTGCAGAACCCTGGGAATAGCATGGACAGACCTAGGGAGACCCAGGCTGCCACTGACACCCTCACAGAGCGCCTGTGACTGTTGGATTTTACCACACTTTCTGAATCCATTCACCATTCACAAGTTCGTAGACACTTGTATTATTTCCAGGTTTTGTCTATTATGAACTCAACTGAACCTTCATGTGCAGTGTCTTTGTGTGGCTATATGTTTACATTGCTCTTGGGGAAATACTTAAGGATGCAGTTGATGGATTGTATGGTAAGTGCATGCTTTACTTTTTAAGACATTGCAAAACTGTTTTCCAAAGAATTTGTGTCATTTTACAATCCTGCCGGCAATTTATGCAAGTTCCAGTTGCTCCACATTCTCATCAACATTTGCTATTATCAATCTTCTAAATTTTAGTCTTATTGTACTTTTCAATTGGCATTTCCCTTATGAGCATGATGATGGTATTTTTTATATGCCTGTTTGTCATTTGTATATAGTCATTTGTGAAGTTTCTGTTCCAATCCTTTGCCCATTTTTCATTTGTTGCTTAATTTTTTTTAACATCTTTATTGGAGTATAATTGCTTTACAATGGTGTGTTAGTTTCTGCTTTATAACAAAGTGAATCAGTTATACATATACATATGTTCCATATCTCTTCCCTCTTTTGTCTCCCTCCCTCCCACCCTCCCTCAAAGATGAAGTAAATTGATACTTTGGCATCATTCACATTTGTCTTCTCTCTCTCTCAGATATATATACATATGTATGTGTATGTATACACACACACACACACACCTTACACATATTTATGTATATTATGTATTTTTGGACAGGAAGTCATTCATGAGAGTACTGATGTTGGACTCAGGATACATATATTCTGACTCTAAACTGGTAACATATTGTATGCACAATATATTATAGCTCCTTCCATTTTTTTCTTGATTTCTAGAACTTTCTTCAAGCCCCAAATAACCTTGACCTTTCTCACTACAGATGGTTGTACTTAGGGACACTGGCAGTGAACTTGGGGATACTGGTTTCAAATGTCACCTCTGTAGAGGAAAGGAGGAAGGTTCCAAAAGAAGAATGAGGGGCCTACAGTCTTTTAAAACTTGAACAATTGACATATCATGACAAATCCTTCCAGATGTTTTTAATTTCTAAAAATACATGGGTTGGTACCACAAAGATATTTATTTATTTACATCTTTATTGGAGTATAATTGCTTTACAATGGTGTGTTAGTTTCTGCTTTATAACAAAGTGAATTAGTTATACATATACATATGTTCCCATATCTCTTCCCTCTTGCGTCTCCCTCCCTCCCTCCCACCTCCCTAGCCCACCCCTCTAGGTGGTCACAAAGCACCGAGCTGATCTCCCTGTGCTATGCAGCTGCTTCCCACTAGCTATCTATTTTACGTTTGGTAGTGTATAATTGTCCATGCCACCCTCTCACTTTGTCACAGCTTACCCTTCCCCCTCCCCATATCCTCAAGTCCATTCTCTAGTAGGTCTGTGTCTTTATTCCCGTCTTACCCCTAGGTTCTTCATGACATTTTTTTTTCTTAAATTCCATATATATGTGTTAGCATACGGTATTTGTCTTTCTCTTTCTGACTTAGTTCACTTTGTATGACAGACTCTAGGTCCATCCACCTCATTACAAATAGCTGAATTTCGTTTCTTTTTATGGCTGAGTAATATTCCATTGTATACATGTGCCACATCTTCTTTATCCATTCATCCGATGATGGGCACTTAGGTTGTTTCCATCTCCGGGCTATTGTAAATAGAGCTACAATGAACATTTTGGTACACGACTCTTTTTGAATTATGGTTTTCTCAGGGTATATGCCCAGTAGTGGGATTGCTGAGTCATACGGTAGTTGTATTTGTAGTCTTTTTTTTTTGCGGTACGCGGGCCCCTCACTGTTGTGGCCTCTCCCGTTGTGGAGCGCAGGCTCAGCGGCCATGGCTCACGGGCTCAGCCGCTCTGCAGCATGTGGGATCTTCCCGGACCGGGGCACGAACCCATGTCCCCTGCATCGGCAGGTGGACTCTCAACCACTGCGCCACCAGGGAAGCCCTATTTGTAGTTTTTTAAGGAACCTCCATACTGTTCTCCATAGTGGCTGTACCAATTCACATTCCCACCAGCAGTTCAAGAGTGTTCCCTTTTCTCCACACCCTCTCCAGCATTTATTGTTTCTAGATTTTTTTTTTTTTTTTTTTGCAGTACGCGGGCCTCTCACTGTTGTGGCCTCTCCCGTTGTGGAGCACAGGCTCCGGATGCGCAGGCTCAGCGGCCATGGCTCACAGGCCCAGCCGCTCTGAGGCATGTGGGATCTTCTGGACTGGGGCACGAACCCATATCCCCTGCATCGGCAGGCGGACTCTCAACCACTGCGCTACCAGGGAAGCCCTATTGTTTCTAGATTTTTTGATGATGGCCGTTCTGGCTGGTGTGAGATGATATCTCATTGTAGTTTTGATTTACATTTCTCTAATGACTAATGATGTTGAGCATTCTTTCATGTGTTTGTTGGCAGTCTGTATATCTTCTTTGGAGAAATGTCTATTTAGGTCTTCTGCCCATTTTTGGGTTGGGTTGTTTGTTTTTTTTGTTA
The DNA here is from genome assembly GCF_039906515.1 of Pseudorca crassidens. Taxonomy (NCBI): domain Eukaryota; kingdom Metazoa; phylum Chordata; class Mammalia; order Artiodactyla; family Delphinidae; genus Pseudorca; species Pseudorca crassidens. Next base: position 32,783,938 of record NC_090299.1, on the reverse strand, counting down.
TTGAGCTGCTTGTAAATTTTGGAGATTAATCGTTTGTCAGTTGCTTCATTTGCAAATATTTTCTCCCATTCTGAAGGTTGTCTTTTGGTCTTGTTTCTGGTTTCCTTTGCTGTGCAAAAGCTGAAGTTTCATTAGGTCCCATTTGTTTATTTTTGTTTTTATTTCCATTTCTCTAGGAGGTGGGTCAAAAAGGATCTTGCTGTGATTTATGTCATAGAGTGTTCTGCCTGTGTTTTCCTCTGAGAGTTTGATAGTTTCTGGCCTTACATTTAGGTCTTTAATCCATTTTGAGCTTATTTTTGTGTATGATGTTAGGGAGTGATCTAATCTCATACTTTTACATGTGCCTGTCTAGTTTTCCCAGCACCACTTACTGAAGAGGCTGTCCTTTCTCCACTGTACATTCCTGCCTCCTTTATCAAAGATTAGGTGACCATATGTGCGTGGGTTTATCTCTGGGCTTTCTATCCTGTTCCATTGATCTATCTTTCTGTTTTTGTGCCAGTACCATACTGTCTTGATTACTGTAGCTTTGTAGTATAGTCTGAAGTCAGGGAGCCTGATTCCTCCAACTCCGTTTTTCCTTCTCAAGATTGCTTTGGCTATTGGGGGTCTTTTGTGTTTCCATAGAAATTGTGAAATTTTTTGTTCTAGTTCTGTGAAAAATGCCAGTGGTAGTTTGATAGGGATTTCATTGAATCTGTAGAGTGCTTTTGGTAGTATAGTCATTTTCACAATGTTGATTCTTCCAATCCAGGAACATGGTATATCTCTCCATCTATTTGTATCATCTTTAATTTCTTTCATCAGTGTCTTATAATTTTCTGCATACAGGTCTTTTGTCTCCTTAGGTAGGTTTATTCCTCGATATTTTATTCTTTTTGTTGCAGTGGTAAATGGGAGTGTTTTCTTGATTTCACTTTCAGATTTTTCATCATTAGTGTATAGGAATGCCAGAGATTTCTGTGCATTAATTTTGTATCCTGCTACTTTACCAAATTCATTGATTAGCTCTAGTAGTTTTCTGGTAGCATCTTTAGGATTCTCTATGTATAGGATCATGTCATCTGCAAACAGTGACAGCTTTTTTTCTTTTCCGATTTGTATTCCTTTTATTTCCTTTTCTTCTCTGATTGCTGTGGCTAAAACTTCCAAAGCTATGTTGAATAAGAGTGGTTAGAGTGGGCAACCTTGTCTTGTTCCTGATCTTAGTGGAAATGCTTTCAGTTTTTCACCATTGAGGACGATGTTGGCTGTGGGTTTGTCATATATGGCCTTTATTATGTTGAGGAAAGGTCCCTCTATGCCTAGTTTCTGCAGGGTTTTTATCATAAACGGGTGTTGAATTTTGTCGAAAGCTTTCTCTGCATCTATTGAGATGACCATATGGTTTTTCTCCTTCGATTTGTTAATATGGTGTATCACATTGATTTGCGTATATTGAAGAATCCTTGCATTCCTGGAATAAACCCCACTTGATCATGGTGTATGATCCTTTTAATGTGCTGTTGGATTCTGTTTGTTGCTTAATTTTTTATTGAGTTTTACAAGTTGTTTACATATTCTGGATAGAAGTTCTATATCAGATATAGGCATTGCAAATATTTTTTCCTACTTTGTTTCTTTGGAAGAGCAGAATTTTAAAATTACTGTTGCTCCAATTTATCATTTTTTTACTTTCTGATTGGTATTTTATGTTGACCCATTTCTGGAAATTTTGCCTACCTTGAACATTTTCTTCTTCTTTTCTTCTAAAAGCTTTGTAGTTGTAGATTTCATTTTTAGGTCAATAATATGCTTCAAGGTACTTTTGTTTATGATGTGAGAGAAATTCTGAGCTTTATTTTTTGCACATTGGTATCAAGTTCTAGCAGTCATAAAATCTATTCTTTGCCCCATTGAATTACCTTGTCACTTTTGTATCAGATCAATTGACCTTCCACGAATGTGTCTACTTCTGGATTCTCTAGTCTGTTTCATTGATAGGTCTATGAATATTGCATTGTCTTATTACTGTGCTCTCATAATAAGTTTCAAAAGCTTGTAGTAGTACTAGTCCTGCAACTTTTTTTCAGAATTGTCCTTTAGATTTCCATATACATTTTAGAATCAGTTTATCAATTTCTCTGAAAAGTCTGATAGGATTTTGATTGGAATTGCATTGAATCTATAGATCAATTAGAAAAGATTTTCCATCTTAAAAATAATAGTTGTTTCAATCCATATTTTAAAAAATCTTTAAATTCTATTATCAGTACTAGGTAGCTTTTAATTGACAGGTCTTGCACCTATTTTGTTAAATTTAATTTATTTAATTGTTTTCTGAAAAATAGAATTTAGAAAATTTTATTTTGTAATTGATTGTTGATAAATAGCAGAAATCCAGTTAATTTTTAAATATTGACCATGTATCTTGCTATCTTTCTAAACTCACTTATTAGCTCTAATGGTATTTTGTAGATTCTTTAGGATTTTCTACATAGTTAATCATGTTCTCTGAGAGTAAAGACTGCTTTACTTTTTTCTCTCCAATTGGCATGCATTTGAAGATTCAGTTTCACTATTTTCTAGCTTGAAGAGTTGCTGACAAAAATTCTTTGATCATTGTTATCTTTGTTTGTATGAATTGTATCTCTTTTTGTCCTAGCTGCTTTAATGTTTTTTTTCCTTATAAATGGTTTCTGGTAGTACGATTATGATACATCCTATTTGGGTTTCCTTTATGTTTATCATTTTTGGGGTTTTTTGAGTGTCTTGAATCTTTAGGTTTATAGTTTCATTAAATTTGAAACATTTTGACCATGTGTATTTCTTTGTTCAACCAGTCAGTGAGTCTCTGTTCAATTTTTTATTTTTATTTTTTGCTTCTGTTTTGATTGTTTTTGTTGCTATGACCTCAGGTTCACTGAAATTTTCTTCTGCAGTGTCTAATCTGCTTTTAACCTCATCCAGTGAAACTGTCATTTCAGATTGTATTTTTCATCTGTTAAATTTCCATTTTATTTGTTTTTATATATCTTTTGTTTCTCTTATCACTATGTTTTCCTTTAATCCTTGACCATGGAGAGCATATTTTTGATAGCTTTGTTTTTAAAGTTCTCTGTAATTTTTGAGTCTGTTTTTATTGACTGAAATTTCTCCTGGCTTACAGGTCACGTTTGCCTGCTTCTTAGCATACTTAGACACTGGACATTATTAATGTTGCATTATTAAGGGTCCAGATCTTCTTAATCTTTCTTTGAAGAGTGTTGGGCTTTGCTCTGGCAAGCAATTAAGTGACATAAATTAACTTGATCATTTCAGTATCTCAGTCCTGTGCTATCCTCTAATGAGAACAAGGGGTTTTTTTCCTTTCATGTATTTTGTTCAGTTTTATAGCTTGTTTATAGCTGGAGGGTAAGTCAGGGGACTGTTTATCCATCATAGCCAGTTGCAAATATCTTACTGGGTAGATTTTCCTAGAAAAACATTCAACATATTTTTGTCTTTTTCTTTTAAATAGACTCCATGTTGGTTATTATTCTCTTATAAAATAGTTTTTCCATAAACTAGATTTAAATTAGATTATATAAATTAGATTTGTTCTTTAGAGTGAGGGTACTAGTTGAGATTTCACCTTTTCCAGTTATGATCACACTTCAACTTTGCATCTCTAAATTACATGAATTGGAATTTTGAGTGTTCTAGATCCCTCAGTTACTCACTTGTCACTTTGGTTACTTCTTTAGGTAGACAATTTTGTCATTTAAAAATATTTTATCAGTTTAGTTTTCAGAAGGTGATAGTGTTTCCCTTTTCCCCCAGGTTCTTTTCAGAGCAGGGGAAATGGTGACTTCTCAACTGCTTTCAAGTATAGTTTGTCTGAATGTATTTACTTCAGAGCTTCTTAAGCCATGGTAAAACCTCCTTTGAGAAAAGTTGTGGAATGTTTATGAGTGCTGCCTAGAAATTATTTTCAGTACATGAGAAGAGGTTATCTTGCGTAAGTGTCTTTGGTTTTGGGTTTTTATTTTCAGCATTTCTGGAAGCAGAAAATTTTAAGTCAAGATTGTCAGGAAGTTCTTATTGGTACCCCACTGTATGTAGGGTAAATACCATTTTAGGATGCATTGCATTTTCTCCTTTGCCATATTTTCCAGGAAAGCATCTGACACTCATTGATGAGTGACTTAGACCAGGAATAAGGTCCTTGTTTTCTCTGCCAGGAGTGCCTAGTGGATCTCAGAAGATCAGGAAGAAGGGCCATGTGTATTGATACATCTTATCTGTAAAAAGGTGGATTTTGCAGAACAAAGACCTCATTGTCGACTGAGATGTCCTCGTTTATTATAACAAACCACTAGGAATTTGAGGTTAAAATAACTTTGATTTTCACTGGATAGGCTCACCCTTACTCAATATTTGGTGGTACTGGAGATGAAGGTAACACTTACCATACTTGATCCATTTAAAAAAAATATATGTTAAGATTGTATCAAATTTTAATTAGTTTTAAAAAGTCTAACTCCTTAGATTTTCTCAAACTCCATTATATATTTCTTAGATCCCTGTGGCCAGAACATTAGTCTAGATTTATATTCACCATGATTTTGCACAAAGGTAGAATGCTTTTTGTTAGTTTTACAGTATCTGAGCTGATGATTTCCAACCATTTGTGAATTAGTTTGTCTGCAAAACTTTTGCTATAGATTATTTCAGGGAAATAAATGAAATTATTTACTGTATTTTTTCACAAGGAACATAGCTAAGAAATTAGATCCTATAATCATTTTAAATAGAATTTAGCCATTTTCCCTGAAATTTATCACCTTGTCCACTCTCAGTGTCATCTGTGGCTGCTCAGTGCATTCCTGTACTCACATGAGCTACTCAGTGGCTATTTCATTATCTAAAAGAGCTAAGTACCATGTGGAAATATAGAAATTATTAGTGACTTTTCTTTCTCCTTCTTTTTTGTTTATTATCTTTTAAAATTGTACCTAAGATTGTTAGAAGAAATTCACTACAATTCTCTATGCAAAGAAGTACATATATTATCCTATTCTTGTTTTCCTTCTAGTTATTTCACTAGGGCAAATAATTTTGTTTTCCAGTTCTATAGAGACAGAAATTTTCCGTATAGTTTTTGTTAGGATCGCATATAAAGAAGAAAATCAATTCTAGTGACTTTATATTGTCCTACTACGTTTTTACTTTCTTAAACTCCATAATATTTGTCACATACTTACAGTTTAATTGGAAATAGTTTCTGCAGAATGCCAATTGCCATTTCCCTATAAGGTTTTGCTTTCTTAAATGTTCAAAAGGCTTATTACTTCATTTCTATCCTACTGTGTTCCTTGGCATGGAAATGATTCGTCCTGCAGTTTTCAGGGTCACATCCTGAGTCATTTTTGTAAATGACAGATCACAAAGGCTATCTACTAGTCAACATCAGTACTACAGTTTTATGCTTGAGTTGTTTCAAAATTGGACATGCCTATGATCTTGGTATTTGACTGTATCTGATTTTATTAGTTAGGTCTGCTATCATTTGCATATTTACCACTGTTAAATTTAGAATCTTCTACCTTTGCCTTTTTAATGTAAGGGTCAGAAGTTTCGAGGAGGTTATATTGCTTAAGATGAAAAATTGGCCCAGACTAGATACCTCTAACTTTTTAAACTATAACATGTGGTGGGAAATATATTTTACATCACAACTCAGTACATAAACGCACACATGCATACAGAACTGAAGCATGGTTTCATTAAACTATACTTGCCCTTACTATACGTGACACACACTCAGACGTTCTCTCTTCTATTATTTTGTTAAAAAATGCTGGTCTCATGTAAATTGACTTCATGACTTACACAATGGTTGTTGCCAGCAGCTTAAGAAAATTTGCCTAGACAATATTTAAAGTTATTTATAATTCTGAAGTGCTATGAGTCTGTGGTAAAAGATTTTTTTTTTCCTTTTACTTGGGCCATTTTTGCTGTTGTAAAATCCACATAACATAAAATTTACCATTTTAGCTGTTAAAACACACAATTCAGTACCCACAATGTGAGTATCTCTATTCAACTTTTTTCAAGCAACCTCTTCCTGAAAATAGCTTCTAATTTTCTTTCATGATTTTGTCTTCCAGGCTTCTCCAAACTTTTCCACTTAAATTTAACTGCCCTTATCAGAGCTTGAAATTATTCCAAATAAGCTTGTAAGTACATCTTGGAAAGAGAACAGAGTAGCACATAGGCCTCTGGATAAATTTGTGGCTAAATAAACAAGTAGGGACAAAAATATAAGACTGGACATGGTGGGTCCACAGAGGTTTTGAGGACAGTGCCATACTGTTCTCATAATGCAGCTGAAGAAGTGTGAAGAAATGTGTCTGAGGAAAGGAATGCTTCTTTAATTATAATTCATTCCCCATACATGAAAAGAATCAAGATACATTTTAGCATTTATGATGGATCTCTTCATAGAGAAAAATCAACCCACTTTTCTTTATAATAGCTAGTTTTCACCAACCATATCTGATATTTGAATAGAATCTTCCCAGGAACAGAAGACACTTGTTAGAGCTTGTTGGTGGTCAAAACAAAGCCACATCCTGGTTTATGTGATGGCAAATGCTGGTGGATTAGGCCATCTAATGAGGTGATGGAAATGCACTGTTTTACATAATCCTTAGAGATATACCAAATTATATTTTTACTTATTGCTATGTGTAAATATTGTATTAAATGCTAGACATGGTATATAAGTGCTTGATGGCTTTCATTTCCTTTTCATTTTGGCAAATATAGGCAAAAAAGTTTATTATTTTCCTTCCATCTGTAGGCTGCTTACTCCATTGTGCACTGTAAGTTCAGTATTTGGCTTCCATAGCTTTCACTTCATTGAAGTGTCCCACTTCATTTTAACCTGAAAATTGATGTTTTGCTGTGTCTCAAAAGAAAGCAAAAAGCTTGAACAAAAGGGCAGTGATTTTTATTCTAATAATTCTGAGAAAACCCATAGACATAGTAGCTCTTTTTGCTTTTGCCTTGCACCGTAGGTAATGCATGACAGACTGGTCTAAACAACTCTCATCAAACCATTCCATTTCCATAATGTAATGTGACTATATGTGCTTAGAAACAAAAATAAAGAACTCTTTCCATTTGGAAGGACATTGACACTGCCCTTTAGTTTCTTCTGGATGCAAAGTGGTCCTTAGCTTGTCTCTTCTAGATAGATTCAAAGTTCCTGGCTTATGAAAGTGACATAATGTCATAAATTTAACTTGCCTTCCAGAAAATTACTTCTGAGATGATAGACTCATTTTTGCTGCCTGCAGAAATCATTAGATGAATAATTCCTATTTTGAATGTTATGTTTGTTATAGGTTCTTCTGGGAGGTCTAGACCATTTTTCATAAAACAAAAACAGGACCTTGAGAGTACTTGCTAGTTGATGACGTTCCCTGCTTTAGTCTTCTTCATCCATCCGGTAATTCTGTGCTGAGCATATCCCACTGTGATTTTCATGAAACCCCTTTTCAATTGACTATGCCAGAGTCTTTGGCTGATCTGGAAGATTTTGCAAGACTGACTTCATTAAAAATTTTTTTCCTGATTATTAAAGCAATGCATATTTATTTTGAGTGTTTTTTTTTTAATCGAGAAACATAGAAAAAAAATCCAGGGGAAAATATCACTCATAATCCCTCTGCCCAGACGGAATAGTACTAAACTTTTGACCTAGTTCCTTCTTAGTTTGACTTTCTGCTGGATTGGTCCACTGATCTACCACTGTTGGGAATTTTGGATGTGCTAAGGAAGACTTCAGAAGTGTTGAGGAAATATCTTCCCTTATCAGAAGTCAGTCAATTTAGGCCTTAAAATACTACTTATCAAGTACATGGTAGGTAGTACTGAATGATACTCCCATTCATTAACTAGAGAAAATGAGAGAAATAATGCACAGAGATGGGATAAGAGAGTGCTCAAAAACCATTTTATTCTTGGCAACCATACAGGTTACATTAATGAGAGGGAAGTACTATGGACAGAGAGAAATGTTTGAAGATGACTCTCTGTCTTAATGTTACTATTTTACATAACTGTGGGTGGCAAGGAAGAAGCAGGGAGGCACACAGTCTCCCTGGCTGGCTACTCTCATCTATTCCCGTTACTCTATCTCCTGTGTATACGTTGACTTAGCTCAGTAATTACAGCTCCAGTCTTTTACCCGGAGTTCTAGAGTTTTATATTCAGTAATACCAAAGCAAATATATTATCTCTCCATTTTTGTCTCCTTCAAAGGAAAAAAAAGAACAAATACCAAACGTCTATTCATTTTGTTTCCTGTCAGTGAATCATATCACTATCTACCCTGTCATCCAAGCCAGAAATCTAGAAATTATCCTAGAATCTTTCTTCTCCTTCATATCCCCACATACAGGTTTGATACAGTATTTGCTCCTAATTGTTTCTTGATTAATTCATCTCCTTTACCATCACTACCCCCTTGTCTCTAACCTATTCATTGCTGCGTGCCCAGTAGCCAGCACAGTTACCCTGCTACATTAGTCATTCAGGCAATGTTTTTAGACATGATTATTTTCTTGAATGTCATGACTTAGAATGTGAGCACATAGAAGTCTCTCATCTATTTTGATTTTACTTGAATGACGTAGGGAATCATGATACTTCCTTGAATCTGAGAGTGCCATTCAGGGAAGGTAATGTCACAGGGCTGGTTGGAAATTGGGAGAAAGTTGCTCAACTGGTTGAAGTAAGAGGATAAATGGATGGAAAGTTATGTAGTTTCAGGCAGAAGTCATTCAGTGATGCTTTGGAAATTTTGCACTCTCTCTCAGAAAAATATTTATTCTCTTCTGCCTCTAGCAGGGCAAACCAGATTACTTTATGTAAAACTCCAGTACTTATCGTGGGTACACTTCTCTGCTTCTATGTACTCGGAGACATTTTTAACACTAAAGGAAGATTGATGCTTATAGAAGTCCTTATTTCAAAAGGAAGTGACCCTCTATTCCTCTCTGCTCAGTGATACTTGTCTCCTGGATGCCTAAAAGCTTCATCAGATACTTGTCTGTACTTGGTACTATGCTCTGAAGACTAAGCAACCAGTAAAGGAGAGTGCTATCTTTGGAAATATATCTAGGTTTCACATTGATAGTGGCAGATGAAAGAAGGAAACGAACACTTATGATATGCCTACTTTATGTTAACCATTTGCATATTTACCATCATATTTAATCCTCTCATGGTCCTGTTGAATTAGTACTATGGTATATGTTTTACAGATAAAGAAATCTCAGAGACATTAAATAGCTTTCCCAGCTGCCATACAAATGCAGATCAAGGACTTTTCTCACTACCATGATAAAATAATAATGATGAACTCAAGAACAATAACTATAATAACCATGGCAAGTAATATAGTGAGGTATATTATCTAGAAGCCAAGACATTACTGTGCTGAATACTTTACATATATTATCTCATTTAATCATCTCACAATCTATGAGCTAGGTACTATTATTAACTCCATTTTACAGATGCAAAGATTGAAACTAAGAGTGCTTACACAAGGTCACCTAGTTATCAGCAGTATAACTGGGGTTCAGGTCCACACAATTTGACTCGGGGCCCCCATTCTTAAACACAATGCTATTCTACTTCCTAGTAATACATCAAAATTCATGGCTAAATAAATGGAATAAGTAAACAGGGTCCTCAGCATAGTGTTTTGCCTATGGTAGTCAAGTAATACCTATTTTAATGACTGAACAGCTAAGTTAAATGACTGCATAATTGAAGCAAATACTAAGATACCCAAAGAACAAGCAAATGAAGTCCACAATTATTTAATTACTCAGTAAAGAATAAGAAGAAAATTCTAAGAACCATACAGAGACTTTTCCAAAAATAAATGTAATATAATATGTCAGACTAACTGAGCAACTTCCTTGGCTTTTATGAATCATTAAAATAAACTCAAGTAATAAAAACATTTCAGTGAACTAGCAACACATAACACTTTCTAGTTTGAAGGGGAGCCTACATTTTCAGGGTAAGAATATCCGTTTGTAGGTCAGTCCTTAGCAAGAGTTTTGATAGTACTTGTGCAATGATGAAGATTGCCTCAGTGTAGAACTCCAGGTCTCCGATGCCATGATTCAAGTGAGAGCCCAGAGTTTTAAGTAATTCTGGTAAATTTCTCCCTCCCTCCTTCCCCTTAACACTCACAGCTTTACGACCGTTATCTGTTGTAGGACCAGGTCATCCCTCACATGGTTCTGTACGTCCCTTTTTCTAACCCTACGTCCTACTGCTATCCATCTTCTGAAACCTTTGCATTGTGCACATATCCTCATTTTCTCCTGTGAATATTCTCTTTATCTTCTGCTATAACTAAAACCAAGTGTCCCCTTGATGACATTGCTTCTTCTGTAGCCCTCTTACATCGTGACTGGTTTCCTTCTTATTATTGGGCCTAGAGGTGGAAGAAGTACCATCCTTACTTCTTGTTGCTGCTTCCAGTCAATCCTCCCAACCTCCTATTAAAGAAACAAAAAAACATACATCTTTGTGTCTCATGTTATCAGATTCTACCTCCCCTATACCTGTTCGCAGTCATTTACACTCCCAGGTCCCTTCCTCTTATTCCTTAAAGATTTTACCGACACTCTCTTAACATTATTCTTGTTGAGAAAGTAATTTTTAAACCAAGCAAAGAACATCCCCTGACAACTGGAAGCTACTCTATGTTACTTTCTTATTGAATTATAATTAACATACAATTTTATATTAGTTTCAGATGTACAACCTAGTGATTCAGCATTTTTACGCATTATGAAGTGATCACCACAATAAGTCTAGTTACCATCTGCCGTGTTACTTTTTTGTTGGATAATAAACAGTCTCACAGAATATCAACCTCACCCTCTGAGACTATGATAAAATGAGAGAAAATAAGACTACTTCATAACTTTGTTTAAAATACCAAGTATCTTTCTCTCTTAGCCAAAAGGAGTAGTTGCTACCTTTTCACCAGTTACAGCTTCAGCCTTGCTTTAGTTTGCCCTCCCTAGAAAGATTTATTGAGGTACTCAGTTACAGAATTATTCCCAGTTTCTGACACCATCCAGTATGGAGTGACACCAGCTTCCTTAGATCCTTTCTCAATCCCTCAACCAAAGTCCAAATACTATCATTGGTTTTTGCTGACACCCTTTTACTGAGATACTCCATGATTCCCCATGGTTTGTATTCTCTCTTGCTGCAATGAGTGAGACTCTGACTTGTTTAAATACAAGTATGTTCCTGGTGAACTTTGGAGGACATTGATGTTGTCAGAATTCTTGGTGATATCAGCACCACATTCCAACCTCTTGACTCCCCCCTCCGCCCCACTTCCTTAAAGTCCTCTCTTTCAATGACTTTTGTCTTGTACCTTACCACAGGCACCGTCTTATTGCCATGCTCTTCACCTTGTAATTACCAGTAGCTTTAATTGATTCATAACCTTGATTTCATTGATCTCACTCTCACATTGCTTCCTCCTATATTCCTAGTTCATTCCTTCTAGTAAACGGAGTTCAACAACTCTTCTATCACATGGAAATTTTCATTCAATTGATAATTTCAGCTTTTCATTATCCCTCACCTTGTCTTATCGTCACTTAAATCATTGTATGTCATTATACAAGTCAGATTCTGTGGGCAATCATTTCAATCAGTTCCTTGCATACACCTTCCATTCTTTTGCCCTGTCCTCCTTTGTCATGCTTAGTTGGCTAAACCACCACTCTGGTTAAATCTGTCTCTGTTTTCTATGCCTATGCCCGTCCTACTGAATTCTGCTAGAAAAAAACCACAAAACTGTACACTAATTGGTATCACTTTAAATTCATGACCACCATTTGAAAGTGGGGTACCACCAAGCACTCCTACTATATTGTTTAAGTCATTCATTTTTCTCTCTTTTCTGGGTTTTACTTCCTTCTCTTTCCTCAAACCCCCAAATCCTCTCCTTTATCCTTTCTCTCAGCTGATTACCTAACTTCTTATTTTACTAAGAAAATTGGAGTAATTGAAAGGGAATTTCCACAAATTTCCATCACCATAAAAACTTACGTGCATGCATCATACCCACCCCGCAATATCTCTGCTTTCCCTCCTGTTACCAAAAAGAACTCTCCATGATCCCTGTGAAGGTCAGTTCATTTCCTTGTGCATCAGATTCCATCCTTTTTATCTACTCGAGGATATTAGATATTGTCTCTCACTCTCAGACAAATTATTTTTTACCTCTACTTGATATATCCTTTCAGAATGTAAATATGCTTTGAGTTCTCCCATCTTAAAAATGACTTTTTCTTGTCCTTACTTCCTATTAAAGTTAATGTGCCCATTTCCTCCTTTCCATATGTGATGGTTAATTTTGTGTGTCAGTTTGTCTGGCAGTGGTATCCAGATATTTGGTCAAACATTACTCTTAATGTTTCTTTGAAGATATTTTAAAATGAGATTTACGTTTAAGTCTCTGGATTTGAGTGAAGCACACAGAATTGATTGTCTCTTAGAGCTTTCAGAAGGAATACAGACTTGTGACATGCTGTAGCAAAGGTGGCCCTGTAAGCTCTAGGCTAACAGGGTTCTTTATGCTCAAGGTCCTTGAAGATAAGGAAGGGATATTTTTTTCTGTTGCTGTTCATATAAAAACTTCAAAAGGATTTTGACTAACTCTGTTAGGTCTTGTGCCCACTTCTGGCATAATTACTGTCTAAATGAGATGTGATGTTCTGACAGGCCCACTGGGATATCATACCTACCCCACTGGTAGGGGAGGTAGGACAATGTGATTGGCATGTGTACGAGATGAGAGGGGAGTGGTTCCCAAAAGGAAAACTCTAGATAGGAAAAAACAAAAACTAAAATAGTTCACTGTTACCCTCAATCTTAACATACCACAAACTGACAGTGCAGTCTGATTCTTATTGCATTTTTGCCAGGACTTGAAATATCAAGGCATACTAAGAAGCAAAAATACCTCGGGGAAGTTCACAAGAATAGCTGTATGGCACACAAAAAGACAGGAAAAAATATTGCAGATTTTCTATAACATATTTAGCTCATGGCCTACAATTAGTTTTAGAATTTTTAAGCACTTTAAAATTAAAAAAATACAACAATAATAACAAAAATAATAATATTCTGATTGATGCCAGTATCATGAGCCACAATATAAAGTTCAGCATCTGCAAGTTTAAAAACAAATGTGTCTGAACTATTGATTGAATCTTTATTTTAATTTAATTTTTTTTGCTGTGATTTTATTGTGCCTACAGTACTTTTTTTTTTTTTTGCATCTTTATTGGTGAATAATTGCTTTGCAATGGTGTGTTAGTTTCTGCTTTATAACAAAGTGAATCAGTTATACATATACATATGTTCCCATGTCTCTTCCCTCTTGCGTCTCCCTCCCGCCCACCCTCCCTATCCCACCCCTCTAGGTGGTCACAAAGCACCGAGCTGATCTCCCTGTGCTATGCGGCTGCTTCCCACTAGCTATCTGTTTTACGTTTGGTAGTGTATATATGTCCACGCCACTCTCTCACTTTGTCACAGCTTACCCTTCCCTCTCCCCATGTCCTCAAGTCCATTCTCTAGTAGGTCTGTGTCTTTATTCCTGTCTTACCCCTACGTTCTTCATGACATTTTTTTTTTCTTAAACTCCAAATGTATGTGTTAGCATATGGTATTTGTTTTTCTCTTTCTGACTTACTTCAATCTGTATGACAGACTCTAGGTCCATCCACCTCATTACAAATAGCTGAATTTCATTTCTTTTTATGGCTAATATTCCATTGTATATATGTGCCACATCTTCTTTATCCATTCATCCGAGGATGGATACTTAGGTTGTTTCCATCTCCTGGCTATTGTTAATAGAGCTGCAATGAACATTTTGGTACATGACTCTTTTTGAATTATGGTTTTCTCAGGGTATATGCCCAGTAGTGGGATTGCTGGGTCATAAGATAGTTCTATTTGTAGATTTTTAAGGAACCTCCATACGTTTCTGCATAGTGGCTGTACCAATTCACATTCCCACCAGCAGTGCAAGAGTGTTCCTTTTTCTCCACACCCTCTCCAGCATTTATTGTTTCTAGATTTTTTGATGATGGCCATTCTGACTGGTGTGAGATGATATCTCATTGTAGTTTTGATTTGCATTTCTCTAATGATTAATGATATTGAGCATTCTTTCATGTGTTTGTTGGCAATCTGTATATCTTCTTTGGAGAAATGTCTATTTAGGTCTTCTGCCCATTTTTGGATTGGGTTGTTTGTTTTTTTGTTATTGAGCTGCATGAGCTGCTTGTAAATTTTGGAGATTAATCGTTTGTCAGTTGCTTCATTTGCAAATATTTTCTCCCATTCTGAAGGTTGTCTTTTGGTCTTGTTTATGGTTTCCTTTGCTGTGCAAAAGCTTTGAAGTTTCATTAGGTCCCATTTGTTTATTTTTGTTTTTATTTCCATTTCTCTAGGAGGTGGGTCAAAAAGGATCTTGCTGTGATTTATGTCATAGAGTGTTCTGTCTCTGTTTTCCTCTAAGAGTTTGATAGTTTCTGGCCTTACATTTAGGTCTTTAATCCATTTTGAGTTTATTTTTGTGTATGGTGTTAGGGAGTGATCTAATCTCATACTTTTACTTGTACCAGTCCAGTTTTCTCAGCACCACTTACTGAAGAGGCTGTCCTTTCTCCACTGTACATTCCTGCCTCCTTTATCAAAGATTAGGTGACCATATGTACGTGGGTTTATCTCTGGGCTTTCTATCATGTTCCATTGATCTATGTTTCTGTTTTTGTGCCAGTACCATACTGTCTTGATTACTGTAGCTTTGTAGTATAGTCTGAAGTCAGGGAGCCTGATTCCTCCTGCTCCGTTTTTCCTTCTCAAGATTGCTTTGGCTATTGGGGGTCTTTTGTGTTTCCATAGAAATTGTGAAATTTTTTGTTCTAGTTCTGTGAAAAATGCCAGTGGTAGTTTGATAGGGATTGCATTGAATCTGTAGATTGCTCTGGGTAGTAGAGTCATTTTCACAATGTTGATTCTTCCAATCCAGGAACATGGTATATCTCTCCATCTATTTGTATCATCTTTAATTTCTTTCATCAGTGTCTTATAGTTTTCTGCATACAGTTCTTTTGTCTCCTTAGGTAGGTTTATTCCTCGATATTTTATTCTTTTTGTTGCAATGGTAAATGGGAGTGTTTTCTTGATTTCACTTTCAGATTTTTCATCATTGGTGTATAGGAATGCCAGAGATTTCTGTGCATTAATTTTGTATCCTGCAACTTTACCAAATTCGTTGATTAGCTCTAGTAGTTTTCTGGTAGCAAGCATCTTTAGGATTCTCTATGTATTATCATGTCATCTGCAAACAGTGACAGCTTTACTTCTTCTTTTCTGATTTGGATTCCATTTATTTCCTTTTCTTCGCTGATTGCTGTGGCTAAAACATCCAAAACTATGTTGAATAAGAGTGATGAGAGTGGGCAACCTTGTCTCGTTCCTGATCTTAGTGGAAATGCTTTCAGTTTTTCACCATTGAGGACGATGTTGGCTGTGGGTTTGTCATATATGGCCTTTATTATGTTGAGGAAAGGTCCCTCTCTGCCTACTTTCTGCTGGGTTTATATCATAAATGGGTGTTGAATTTTGTCAGAAGCTTTCTCTGCATCTGTTGAGATGATCATATGGTTTTTCTCCTTCAATTTGTTAATATGGTGTATCACATTGATTGATTTGCATATATTGAAGAATCCTTGCATTCCTGGAATAACCCCACTTGATCATGGTGTATGATCCTTTTAATGTGCTGTTGGATTCTGTTTGCTAGTATTTTGTTGAGGATTTTTGCGTCTATGTTCATCAGTGATATTGGCCTGTAGTTTTCTTTCTTTGTGACATCCTTGTCTGGCTTTGGTATCAGGGTGATGGTGGCCTCGCAGAATGAGTTTGGGAGTGTTCCTCCCTCTGCTATATTTTGGAAGAGTTTAAGAAGGATAGGTATTAGGTCTTCTCTAAATGTTTGATAGAATTCGCCTGTGAAGCCATCTAGTCCTGGGCTTTTGTTTGTTGGAAGATTTTTAATCACAGTTTCAATTTCAGTGCTTGTGATTGGTCTGTTCATATTTTCTTCCTGATTCAGTCTTGGCATGTTGTGCATTTCTGAGAATTTGTCCATTCCAGGTTGTCCATTTTATTGGCACAGAATTGCTTGTAGTAACCTCTCATGATCTTTTTTTTTTTTTTTTTTTTGTGGTACGCGGGCCTCTCACTGTTTTGGCCTCTCCCGTCGCGGAGCACAGGCTGCAGACGCGCAGGCTCAGCGGCCATGGCTCACGGGCCCAGCCGCTCCGCAGCATGTGGGATCTTCCCGGACCGGGGCATGAACCCGTGTCTCCTGCATCGGCAGGCAGACTCTCAACCATTGTGCCACCAGGGAAGCCCTCTCATGATCTTTTGTATTTCTGCAGTGTGAGTTGTTACTTCTCCTTTTTCATTTCTAATTCTATTGATTTGAGTCTTCTCCCTTTCTTTCTTGATGAGTCTGGCTAATGGTTTATCAATTTTGTTTATCTTCTCCAAGAACCAGCTTTTAGTTTTATTGATCTTTGCTATGGTTTCCTTCATTTCTTTTTCATTTATTTCTGATCTGATTTTTATGATTTCTTTCCTTCTTCTGACTTTGGGGTTTTTTGTTCTTCTCTCTCTAATTGCTTTAGGTGCAAGGTTAGGTTGTTTATTCGAGAATTTTCCTGTTTCTTAAGTTAGCATTTTATTCCTATAAACTTCCCTCTTAGAGCTGCTTTTACTGCATCCCATAGGTTTTGGGTCGTCGTGTCTCCATTGTCATTTGTTTCTAGGTATTTTTTGATTTCCTCTTTGACTTCTTCAGTGATCACTTCGTTATTAAGTAGTGTAGTGTTTAGACTCCATGTGTTTGTATTTTTTACAGGTCTTTTCCTGTAATTGATATCTTGTCTCATAGCATTGTGGTTGGAAAAGATACTTGATATGATTTCAATTTTCTTAAATTTACCAAGGCTTGATTTGTGACCCAAGATATAATCTATCCTGGAGAATGTTCCGTGAGCACTAGAGAAAAATGTGTATTCTATTGTTTTGGGATGGAATGTCCTATAAATATCAATTAAGTCCATCTTGTTTAATGTATCATTTAAAGCTTGTGTTTCCTTATTTATTTTCATTTTGGATTATCTGTCCATTGGTGAAAGTGGGGTGTTAAGTCCCCTACTATGAATGTGTTACTGTCGATTTCCCCTTTTATGGCTGTTAGTATTTGCCTTATGTATTGAGGTGCTCCTATGTTGGGTGCATAAATATTTACAATTGTTATATCTTCTTCTTGGATCGATTCCTTGATCATTATATAGTGTCCTTCTTTGTCTCTTCTAATAGTCTTTATTTTAAAGTCCATTTTGTCTGATATGAGAATTGCTACTCCAGCTTTCTTTTGGTTTCCATTTGCATGGAATATATTTTTCCATCCCCTTACTTTCAGTCTGTATGTGTCTCTAGGTCTGAAGTGGGTCTCTTGCAGATAGCATATATATGGGTCTTGTTTTTGTATCCATTCAGCCAATCTGTGTCTTTTGGTGGGAGCATTTAGTCCATTTACATTTAAGGTAATTATCGATATGTATGTTCCTATTCCCATTTTCTTAATTGTTTTGGGTTCGTTATTGTACGTCTTTTCCTTCTCTTGTGTTTCTTGCCTAGAGAAGTTCCTTTAGCATTTTTGTAAAGCTGGTTTGGTGGTGCTGAACTCTCTCAGCTTTTGCTTGTCTGTAAAGGTTTTAATTTCTCCATCAAATCTGAATGAGATCCTTGCTGGGTAGAGTAATCTTGGTTGTAGGTTTTTCTCCTTTATCACTTTAAATATGTCCTGCCATTCCCTTCTGGCTTGCAGATTTTCTTCTGAAAGATCAGCTGTTAACCTTATGGGGATTCCCTTGTGTGTTATTTGTTGTTTTCCCCTTGTTTCTTTTAATATGTTTTCTTTGTATTTAAGATTTGACAGTTTGATTAATATGTTCATTATGTGTTTCTCCTTGGCTTTATCCTGTATGGGACTCTCTGTGTTTCCTGGACTTGATTAACTATTTCCTTTCCCGTATTAGGGAAGTTTTCAACTATAATCTCTTCAAATATTTTCTCAGTCCCTTTCTTTTTCTCTTCTTCTTCTGGAACCCCTATAATTCGAATGTTGGTGCGTTTAATGTTGTCCCAGAGGTCTCTGAGACTGTCCTCAGTTCTTTTCATTCTTTCTTCTTTATTCTGCTCTGCAGTAGTTATTTCCACTACTTTATCTTCCAGGTCACTTATCCGTTCTTCTGCCTCCATTATTCTGCTATTGATCCCTTCAAGAGTATTTTTCATTTAATTTATTGTGTTGTTCATTGTTGCTTGTTTCATCTTTAGTTCTTCTAGGTCCTTGTTAAATGTTTCTTGAATTTTCTCTATTCTCTTTCCAAGATGTTGGATCATCTTTACTATCATTATTCTGAATTCTTTTTCAGGTAGACTGCCTATTTCCTCTTCATTTGTTAGGTCTGGTGGGTTTTTATCTTGCTCCTTCATCTGCTGTGTGTTTTTCTGTCTTCTCATTTTGCCTATCTTACTGTGTTTGGGATCTTGTTTTTGCAGGCTGCAGGTTCGTAGTTCCTGTTGTTTTTGGTGTCTGTCCCCAGTGGCTAAAATTGGTTCAGTGAGATGTGTAGGCTTCCTGGTGGAGGGGACTAGTGCCTGTGTTCTGGTGGATGAGGCTGGATCTTGTCTTTCAGGTGGGCAGGTCCACGTCTTGTGGTGTATTTTGGGGTGTCTGTGGACTCTTTATGATTTTAGGCAGCCTCTCTGCTAATGGGTGTGGTTGTGTTCCTGTCTTGCTAGTTGTTTGGTATAGGGTGTCCAGCACTGTAGCTTGCTGGTCGTTGAGTGAAGCTGGGTGTTGCTGTTGAGATGGAGATCTCTGGGAGATTTTCGCCGTTTGAGATCACGTGGAACTGCGAGGTCTGTTGTGGACCAGTATCCTGAAGTTGGCTCTCCCACCTCAGAGGCACAGCACTGACTCCTGGCTACAGCACCAAGAGTCTTTCATCCACACTGCTCAGAATAAAAGGGAGAAAAGGTAGAAAGAAAGAAAGAGGAGAAAAGAAAATAAAATAAGGTAAAATAAAATAAATTTATTAAAAGAAAAATATAATTATTAAGAAAAAAATTTTTTAAAAAGTAAAAAAAAAAAAAGAAAACGGATGGACAGAACCCTAGGACAAATGGTAAAAGCAAAATCACACAGAGAAGCATACACATACACACTCACAAAAAAAGGAAAAGGGGAAAAAAATAATAAAATCTTGCTCTCAACGTCCACCTCCTCAATTTGGGATGATTCGTTGTCCATTCAGGTATTCCACAGATGCAGGGGACATCAAGTTGATTGTGGAGATTTAGTCCGCTGCTCCTGAGGCTGCTGGGAGAGATTTCCCTTTCTCTTCTTTGTTCACACAGCTCCTGGGGTTCAGCTTTGGATTTGGCCCCGCCTCTGCGTGTAGGTCGGCGTCTGTTCTTCGCTCAGACAGGACGGGGTTAAAGGAGCCGCTGATTCGGGGGCTCTGGGGTTAAAGGAGCCGCTGATTCAGGGGCTCTGGCTCACTCAGGCCGGGGGGAGGTAGGGGTACGGATGCAGGGCAAGCCTGCGGCGGCAGAGGCCGGCATGACATTGCACCAGCCTGAGGTGCACCGTGCATTCTCCCGTTGGAGGTGTCCCTGGATCCCGGGACCCTGGCAGTGGCGGGCTGCACAGGCCCCATGGAAGGAGGGTGTGGATAGTGACCTGTACTCGCACACAGGCTTCTTGGTGGCGGCAGCAGCAGCTTTAGCGTCTCATGCCCGTCTCTGGGGTCCGCGCTTTTAGCCGCGGCTCGCGCCCGTTTCTGGAGCTCCTTTAAGCAGCGCTCTTAATCCCCTCTCCTCGCGCACCAGGAAGCAAAGAGGGAAGAAAATGTCTCTTGCCTCTTCGGCAGGTCCAGACTTTTTCCCGGACTCCCTCTGGCTAGCCGTGGTGCACTAACCCCTTCAGGCAGTGTTCACGCCACCAACCTCAGTCCTCTCCCTCTGCTTCGACCGAAGCCCGAGCCTCAGCTTGCAGCGCCACCGGACCCGGCAGGTGAGCAGACAAGCCTCTCGGGCTGGTGAGTGCTGGTTGGCACCGATCCTCTGTGCGGGAGTCTCTCCATTTTGCCCTCTTCACCCCTGTTGCTGCTCTCTCCTCCGCGGCCCCAAAGCTACCCCCCTCCACCACCTGCAGTGTCTGCCCGTGAAGGGGCTTCCTAGTGTGTGGAAACCTTTCCTCCTTCACGGCTCCCTCCCACTGATGCGGGTCCCGTCCCTATTCTTTTGTCTCTGTTTATTCTTTTTTCATCTGCCGTACCCAGGTACATGGGGAGTTTCTTTCCTTTTGGGAGGTCTGAGGTCTTCTGCCAGCATTCAGTAGGTGTTCTGTAGGAGTTGTTCCACGTGTGGATGTATTTCTGATGTATCTGTGGGGAGGAAGGTGATCTCCATGTCTTACTCTTCCGCCATCTTCCCCCTCTCGTCCTACAGTACTTTTGATAAGATGCTGCCTCTGGTTCCTTTGATGAGTCCCATGGTTTTGCTTATCATGAACAGCACAATCTTTCTTCCTTTTTGTGTAAGGTATAAAACACAATGTTGGAAGATATTCCTCTATTTTATATAGGCCAGCACAGTGTTGGCACTGTGGGCTGCATGGATGCCACTATTCACTATTCCTTCTTCTCCTTGTATACAGTATGGCCTGCAGGTAACAAATTATGGTCTAAAAAATACAACTCCATAGGGAGACCATCTGTACCGCCCTCTGATTGGTCTTTCTCAGCTGCAGCTGCACTTGTACATATAACCTCACCGTGGGGCTGAAGGAGGCTCTTGAGCTCGGAAGCGTTCATTGCTGTTCTCCATGGGGAGTTCTTTGACATGATTTGGCTGCCTTGCATTCCAGGTGACAACTCCTGAAATATAGCAGGCAGCCTTAAAAATATGCAAATGGCCTTCCTGTAACTCTCTGCCCATTTCCCATGCTTGGCTTCAGTGCATGATTATCAGTTTGCTAGAGTGCAGCTCAGTCATAGTCATGCTTTGTTTGCTTATGATGCTTTCCTTTCGTCTTAATATATAAAGCTTTTCTTTACTCTTCTTTTTAAGAGAGAGAGTAGTGCTGGCGTTACCAAGCATTTAATACATACAATTTGAATCAATTAAGTTGAATTACTGTTGTACTTAAGGAAAGACAACATCTGTTTTTTACCACCGCCCTGCCATTCCCCTGTGTCATTGCTGCCATCTAAGATGATTGCTACTACTCTCCTTCCTTGATTTTACAGGCACAATTCTACATAAAGAGACGACCCTCCTTTGCTTCTGTAGTTTGTTTCTTCTTCCTCATGTTGGGCTGAGCTGAGCTGGGATAGAGGCACATAGGAAAATATCAGAGAAGAACTGGTCCCTAGGTACACACAATCCTTATCCTATTTAAAGTTAAAGGCTTATCTTCTGCTGTCATTTATTTTAAGTGAAAGTGGGAAGAAAGTACTATACTGAGAGGCATGAGAACCTTGTCTTGGTTCTCTCCTTAACTAGTTGTATAACTGTAGGCAAAATTTTAATTGCGCTGGGCTTCAGTTTCTTTTTGAAAAAACGAGCAGGTATTTAATCTGAATATCTAAATGCTAAATATAATAATCTAAATGCTTAGATTATTTCTGAAGTTCTTTCCAGCTTTAAATTACTATGTATTTAGGGCAGCACACTGCCTTTCATTATATTATTGATTTTAAGTTTTCTACATAATTTTCCACTTTACATTTGATCCGGTTTAGGATATATACAAAAAGTGGTGTCATAAATTTTATTTTGACACTTTCCTTTTTAATCTCCTCTACTAGGACTATGATTTTGATTACCAGATTGAATAATTGTTTTCACACAAATGTGTATTTTTCTTAATATTCTGCTTCTCATATGTTTTACAAAATTTCTGCATAATGCAAGTTCTTTTAATGAGTTTGTTCACTTTGAAAGCAAACATTTAGAGCCATAATCTCCAGTATTTTATTCATCTTTAACCCAGTCTAATTAGACATCTTGAGTTGGTTTTCCAAAATTGTATTTGGGAAATAATTCTTCCCAAATAAATAGTTAAATAAATCTTACGTGGAAATAAGTCTTATATGGAAATAAATCATATTTGGGTAATGTTCTTCATGGACCACGCCTGTACTCCGGAGGAGGACAGAGAATCATATTCAGAATGACTTCGAGCTCAGTATGATGGAGTGCACGATTGGTGGCGGCTTCCTCTAGAGCAGACAATTGCATGAACCTACTTCATCTGAAAGAGGCATCTGTGACTGGAAACCCAACACTTGGGAATTTTATGATGACAACAGCAGATGAAAAGGCACGCTGAGCTGAAAGAATAGCTGAGTTGCCTTATTTTATCAGATAATATGTGCTTCTGCTTCAACAGAGGTTGTTGTTGCTAGGATGACCTCAATAGCCGTTTTCTGTCCCACGTTGTGGTAAGATCATTGTGGCATATATCATCCTGATCTGGAGAAGGACTGCCACTGAAGATTTTAAATAGTGTATTTATTCATAAGTTTAAGTATACAAAAAATAAGACTCATGTTACTGGTAAGGGAGCAATTTCTACGTATAGGGTTAGGAACACAGAAGGGTAATAGTCCTTAGGAAGCCGAAATGCATCTTTCATTAGGTAATTTTTATAGTAGCCCAAGCAACTGTGTTTTGGGGGAATAATTCCTCTGCTTTGGAGGACCTGATGATCTACTGAAAATGTTTTAGTTCTGTTATTTCAAAGGTTATTTTCTTACTTATTGTCCTCTTTTCAGTTTGCATACGGAACTTTATGTTCAAGTAAATAATTCCAATGTAAACCCTGTGAAGCCTGCTCACACACCCATTGTTTACTGGTTGAAATCAGCAAAAGAGGAGAAATATTAGCTTTTCTTCAAATTCCTGACAAGATTAAAGTAGGGTTAAGGGAACATCTGCCTTTTATGGGAGTCATTATTGTCCATCTCAAATTTGAAAACATGCTCTTGCAGAGCTTTTAAGTCCATTTTGCGCCTGTGTGGAATAGTTACAGGAATATTATTGGATTAAGAAGTGGGGTAGGTGGATACTTATATGGGTCCTGAACTGTAAGGGAGGCTAAACCATCATTAGGTTGCTAAAATATTATGGAATATATAAAAAAGATATATCAAATTATGTTTCTAAATCATTTCTAGTAAAAGTCTGGTTGAAAGTAATACTTTCATAAGCCATTTGAGACATGAGATATATTGTCCCTAAGCTGCCAATCTAAAGGAGGGTGACAATTAACTGTAGGGCTGCTATTTTCCTAGTATAGTAGGATGTGCAGCTGGGAACAGAATTTGACTGTTTAAGACCTTAGAGGAGAAGCTGGGGACAGCCACGAGGGGGCTCCATTTCTGTTCTTTTCTCATACAATATTCTGTATTTTGTCTAAATAAATGTTAACTACTTAAAGTATATCAGTCTGAAGGAATAACAAAGCATTAGCGTGACTCGGGTATCCACAGCTATATTTATCTGAAATTCTGTCTTTAAGCAATTGATGATGGTTGCTATTTTCCACTATTTGTATATCTTTGTGTTCTTCCAGTTTCAACTTAGGAAAGCCAAACCCTGACAATACGTTTACGTATTTTGGCATTTTCTCTGTCTTTACCATCTGCTTGACCATCCTCATTTGACAAAGAAGTCCTCATTTTTCTTGTGATGATGACCTTATTATGTTCCCTTACGTTCAGTTTAGAACATCATGAACTCCTCTGGGGCAAGGATTGGGATCCATGCTTACTGCTTCTTTGCTTTCCTGGTGCCCAGCCATCGTCTGGTACATGCTTGATGATGATTAGTAACTGACTGGATGTACATATAAATGAAGGCAATAAAGTGCTATAGATAAATACAATACCAACAAGTACTCATGTAACAAGATAAATAAAAACTTTTATTAAATAATATAAATGATTTTATTCTTTTTCTTACCCACTCTGCTCGAGAGTTTTATAGATGACTTTTCACTTTTATTTTAGTATTCACCCTTAACTTACCTTAGATTTCACTCCTGTGTTCTCCAAAACTCCTTAGCTGGTATTTACTATTTATTTAGAGGGAATGCAACAATGTTCATGATGGGGAAAGGTCTAGACTTGGAGTAAGAAGACATGAGTTCATGAACTAGCTGTATTACTTGGTATAGGTTTATTTAATTTCTTTCTGTCTGTGATAATATTTGTCATGTCTATGATGGAGAGTGAGTGAAAGAATTAAGTTACATATATAGATAAATATATATAAATTATATATATATATGCCTTGTAATATTTAAAGAGCTAAAATTAAGTAATTTATCATGGTTAAGGGCTCCTGCCCTTAGCTTCATCATCATGCAAAAAATAGCACTTTTTTTGTCGTCATCCCTTAATTTCCCAGTTGTATTATAAACATTCTCCTCCATTTCCTTTTGGTCTTTGTTTATTCTTCTGTGACATCATTATCTTTGTGACATCGTTATTTATTTAAATGTCAGATATTCTAACACATAGACATAATCTTTTCTGTCAAATAGCCTCCATTGATGTGGTCTCATCTAAAAAGTAATAACTTCATTGGTGGTTTACACGTTATGGGAGGAGGAAGTAATAAGAGTTTTATTGACTTCTAGAAATTTCTATTAACTATTGATTGCAGTTAGTCCTCAATTTTATGTGTATAGGAGAGGAATGGTATGGACAGTCTAAAATAATAGGTACATATTTACAAAGTTATATAATGCAATTACATTTTATGGTGGATTAGATAATACCATAAATATTGAAGTTAAAAATTACCAAAATTATATGTAAAAATCCCTTGGGCTTTTTAGTTTATTCAACATGCCTGGTTTTATGTATACATGCTTGTTCTGATGTATTATATCTCATTAAATCCAACATAGGCAGACTTTCTTAAGTGTTGGAACAGATGACTTTTTCTCCATTTGAGCATCAGATGCAGTGGTTAGCTTGTGTTCTGGGCCCTGTTATGGCCTATTGTGGCAAAACCTTAGCACGACAGAAAGCATAGAGATTCACGTTTACTGCAGAGCATGAGCTCACTGAATTACTGAATGAAGTGGAGGGTAGAGTTATTCAAATTATTTTTTAAAAAATAATTTAAATAATTTTTTTAAATTACCAAACATGCTTGATTAATTGACACAAATGGGAAGATGTGTACACACTATATGTTGATAAACTTACAACTGTCTATCCACTTGAATATTTATAAAAATACTTAAGAGGAAGAACATTTTTAAATGTAGATTTGGTATGATTTGCTTGCTGTTCTGAGAACCACATTTTTCAGAGAAAACATCAAGCCACCTTGCTCTTCCTGTGGAACATTTGTTCCATTTTGTTCCTTAGCTCAACTCCTTGATCTCCAATTTTACTATCAATAAATCATCATTTAACAGAATGACTCCTGTCAATCAGGCTCATTGTATTTCCACACTATATTGCCAGTGTGTGTCTATTTTTTCTCACAAATAAACCAGCTTTAATAAATATTATTTTGTATTTATATGGTGCCATCTTCAAGAAGCTTAGATGCTTTACAGACATTATATCTAATTAATCCCCACAATAACCCTGTGAGGTAGGTATTACTCCCATTTTACAAGATAGGGAGACTGAAGCACAGAGAGGTTAAGTGACTTGCCCAAGGTCACACAGTTAAATTGTGTGCATTTTAAAATGGTTTTCTCTAGCAGCTCTTAGGAAATGGAAACAGTTTGATTTACTGCAATGAATGCCTGTCCTACACTGTAGACTTCAAATTTCCTTCCTTGCCTGTGGGCTGCATATGGAATAAGTTGACAAAGGAGGTGAGAAAGCAAACAAGAATTGAAAGTCAAACAGCTGTCATCTAGGCTGTTGACAAAGCTGACAAGAGGTTGACTGTATCCTCATAGTCAATCAACAACACATACATGTGTTTTCCATATTGTTCTATGACTTGGTCTGGACCTTCACATGCAAGATTGCCACATAAGGAAAAGAAGTTTCTGATAGCTCTTTTGTTCTTAACTCTTGCTGTCATAGAACTGCCAATTTGAGGCAGCTGGGGATTACATGGAAAGATAGTTTAGTTGCATGTGGATTCTTTTTATTTTTTCTTCTTTCTTTTCCTTCAACTTCAGTGTATTGTTTCTTTTGGCTAACCTGGTGGATTCCTGGAAAGTTTATGGGACTTGTGGGAGTGTGTTGCCCTGAGGCAAACCTAGTTCAGCTTCCTTGTTAAGGTACATTGGTCCTGGCTTCTTGTGGAGTGGGTCTGTTTTTTGGCCCCTTGAGGAAGGGAGTATCCTGTCTTTCTTAATAATGAAGCAAAAAGATGACTCCAGGAGAGAATTGGCAACCACCAAAAGGGATGCTGTCCAGTTCTCCTCCGATACATAAACCACCTTCTGGGCAGATTTGTGAAATCTCTCATCAGTCTTCGATACAGTTAATCACATGCTTTGCTTTATTCTGTTTTATTTTATAACAATGTTGTGAGCAGTTAACAAAAGTCAAAAGGTTAGTGTAACTTCTGTTCATCCTGCAAAACTGTTTTGCAGTACACACACACATTTACCATCACTATGTAATTGTCATTCAAATCACTGTGTCCCATCTTTATCAACAAGCTCCACAAAACAAAAGATTCTTTGATCAGCAAATACAAAGAGTTCTCCCAAGGACCTGGACTTCTAGGGAATGAGACTAGATGGGTGAGGAGGAGAGGTTGAATATATAAGATTTAATTTAAGGTCTACTGATGCCTGTTTTTTTGTAGAAACCACAGTAATGCATTTTTCTATACTACACGTGATGAACATGTTTATTTCAAAGCTTTCTTCACTGTCTGTTGTGGAAGTACTACAGAAAGTTATTATCAGGTAGTCACTCTCATGCACCTTGTTTTTTCATTGAAAGATGAAGGAATATTTTGCATTTCAGTGCCATTGATTGTTTATTCATTCTTTCCTTCAGCAAATACCTATTTTATGCTTACTCTTTGCTCTGTGCTAGGTATTAATACGTTTGGTCCCCTTGCTCATTTTCCCAGGCGGCAGGGAAGGTAGTATAAATATGTGGCTTTGCAGAATATGATGAGAACATAAAGAAAGAAGCAGTCAATTCTTTGGGTGTGGGCGGGTGGGAGTGGGAGTGAGGATGGAGCCACAGATGGTTTCACAGAGGAAGGGCTGTGTAAAAGAAAGAGTGGATACTTTGTAGTCACGGGACCTCCAATTAATGTCCAACACTTCCAGGCCCAGTTATGGAGGTAGGGCTAAGTTCTTAACCTCTTGGAGCGTAAGTTTCCTCGCTTGTAAAATAAGGACAATAATTAGGCCAACCACAGAATGTTTCAAGGATTAAATGTGAAACTGTCTGTGAGAAACATCTGCTAAAATGCTATAGCAGTACATGAATGAGCCTTCTTTATCATCATTTGGAGATTCTGTCATTCAAGATTACCAGTGCTTTGGGAATGAGACTGAGTACCAGCGATGGCATCCTGAAAAGCAGGGGCAATAGGAAGTCTTGGGAGAATGGCACACAGTGTACATTCCTACCAGCAGTGCAGGAGGGTTCCGTTTTCCCCACACCCTCTCCAGCATTTATTGTTTGTAGACTTCTGACCCATTCTGACCAGTGTGAGGTGATACCTCATTGTAGTTTTGATTTTCATTTCTCTGATAATTAGCAATGTTGAGCACCTTTTCATGTGCTTTTTGGCCATCTGTATGTGAAGTTCTAGAGTTTAAAAAAATTTATCTCTCTATTGATCTAGCTAATCACCATGTTTTAATCAGTTTTTCAGTTGAAATCTCTGCAGAGGCCAGTCTTTCCTTTGTAGTTATGTTGACTTTGGAATCGGTCCCTTCACACCTTCCACACAGCATGGCATCTAGATGACAATAGCCTCCTGGGGGTCCTCCTTTCTCTTGCCTTTTCTTTCTATAACCCATCCTGCAATCCTTAATCATGTTTTCCACCAGTTGAGTTGTCCCAGTATTACCTCTGATAGGCTCTGTTTTGATAACTTAGTCTTATTAATAAGACATGAGAATACTAGCCACTTTTTTTTTCTCTTCTTTTTAAACTGTGAGACAAAAGAATGTGTGGATGCTCAGTTGTCTATTTCATAATCTGATTCATTGGAACCCTTTATTGCATGCCTTGATGTGGTTATGGTGGCAGTGTTCAAAAGACTGGCATACCCCTGGGGTTTTGACAGTGCTTGTCTAACTTAGAATTTGTATGGGCTTTTAAATTTTTCTTGGGCTTATTTTTAGTAACACTTGGTTCTTGAGTGCTTTAAGTTTTAAAACTGTACTTTTTTTTTTTTTGTATTATGAAAGGTACTCAGATTCCCACCAGATGGGAATTTGTCCAAATCGAATTTTGATCTTTTTACTTAGTACAAAGGCTCAGCCTCAGTACTCAGGCTACAGGAGGATGACAGCTCCACCTATGAGGAAAGGATGCCATCTTTGAAGAACATGTAGCTTCTTGTTGTAGAAATCAACCAAACAGTGCCCCAAAGGAACTCCGTACTTTGGGCTAAAGAGGACCATGTTCCATATGGAAGCTCTGTCTGTCCCATATCTAACTTTTGAAGAACGAGAAGGGGTTATATTCAGGTGCATAGCCATATGAATAACCTAAAGGTGGTCATGGTCTGTGTGCTCAAAGGTTATTCATTGAAACAGCTTCTCTAAGACAGGCTCTCAGTCCTACTAAATACTTTCCTCTTTAGCCAAGGGTGATTTTTACCGAACCTAGAGTAATGTCTACTTTATCCAGTCTATAGACAAATTAGTCCTTTCTACTCTATGGTAAACCTATTCCTCAGTTCCCAGTTCTTCTAAAAGTGTTAAGAACATCTAGAATATGGGGAAAGCTAAATGACATCATTCTCACTGGGATACGAATAATGAATGAAGATTTAGGCTATGATTACATTAAATTACCAGATCAAGTAGAAACCTAAATTGTGATTAGATCTTGTCAGTTAGCCCTCTGCATATGGGCTCTTTCCAAATAAATCAGTGCATTTCTCTGTTTCAAACTATAGAACTCATCAGTTCTATTTCCAGTCTACTCCAGATTGAACAGTTTTGGCTCAATCATCAACTACTGGCATAACCTTGGGAAAGTCACTCATCATCACTATATTTTAATCTCATCACTGTAAAATGAGGAATTTGGAGTTCATTTTAGGTTAACTCTGAAGATTTTAAAAATTCAAACATTTTTGGAATTGAATGTTGTAACCATCCATGGCACAGCTAACAGTCTTCTTGAAAGATCCTGTTATAAAGCATAAACCATATTATGTTACTATTTTACTTAAAATCTTTCAAGGGATCCCCACCTCAATCAAAGTGAAAAGAAAAGTCCTGTTAATGTACAGGCACTCGATAACTTAGATCCCTGAGAACTCTAGTTTCCTTTTCCATGCCACACCTCTTCTCACTCCACTCCATCCACACTGCCCTCTGTAGTGTTACTAAACACACCACATATTCCACCCTCAGAGCCTTTGGCCCTTGCTGTTCCCTTTCCTGGAATTCTATTTTCCTAGCTTTCCACCTAGTTCACTCCCTTACATCTTTCAGATCTTGACTCAGATGACACTCTCTAAACAAGGTATTCCCTGCTCTCCTGATCTAAAACTGCAACCTGCTCTCATGTTTCCTACCCCTAGTTCCTGCTTTATTATCCTCCTTAACACTTATTAACGTGTAACATATATAACATGGAACATACTATATATTTTGTTGGTTATCTCCAGTCTCCAAATATAAGGAAAGGGATTTTTGGTCTTTTTTGTTCACTGCTCACTCAAAATTTTTTGAAATAATGAAGAATGAATGAAGGACAAAAATGTGTTCTGCTGGAAAGAGTTCTACTGGAGAGTTCTACTGGAACTCTTGATTCTGATTCAATCTGGTAGCCACTTGTGGACAAAGCCTCTGTCTTTTCTTGACGACTGAATAATTATTCACATGGGAAGATATAACATCTCATGTGGGCTTTTACGCTGGGGGCTGGAAATCTTTTATCACTGAGCAAATGAAAACCAGTCATCTGTTATGCAGTACAGCTAATGAGTTATATATAGATGCAAACTATTCCCAGTTAATTAGAATTAGCATTTTTCTTCCCCTCACAACCTGTTCTCTCACTCTGTCCTTCCCCCTCTCTTTCTCTCTTAGCTGTTATGTTTCAAATAGATTTATGCTACAGTGTTTTGGGAAAAATCTTTAATTACTTTAAATCCACTGTCCTAAAAAAAAAAGAAAACTATCTGAAGCAAAGATCCTCAAGAACTTAAAATGATCTATTCAGTTTCCACAAATTGAATTACTTATGGTCCATAGAATATTGTACCTAACTTTAGGATAAATGTTGTTTATTTCTGACCTCATGTGCCTTACAGATATGATCTATCACTTACTTTCTGTAACTATATCTAACACAAATCAATAAAGTAAACCGTCACTTTGGTGATGCTACACTGCACTGAAAAGATAGACCACTTATGAAAAGCCCATGGGGTCAAGGAAAGCACTAGAGTTTCATTTATATGAGACCCTGTCACTCTCGTTGTTTTCCCTTTAAAATGTGGATCTGCTATAAAGGATGAGTCTAGCTTCTTGTCCACTGGACTTGCCCCTTTCAAAAATTTTCTTTGAGCAACTGATGTCTAGTCTTTAGGATCCCATCCAGCAGAGGCGTGCCAGCTGTGCTTGTCAACAGGGGTGATCTGTGGGCTTCTTAAAGAGGCTTCAGAGGAATTGCTGATTTTAGGCCCTGGTTGATTAGCTTGATGAAGCGAGTTTCAAAATGTTTATTCCTTCTGTTCATTTTCATTTTTTTTATGGCTTATGTATTCTTGGTATTCTGTTCCTTACCCTGTGATGTTCAGTTCAAAAATGCCTGTGATCCCAGGACATTTATTGGTGCAGCCTGGCTCATTATGTCCAGACATGCGTGGTGTTTGACAAATCATTTGGGTATTTAAGGCGAACTTGGAGATGTCTAGGGTTGGTTAGGCCCTATTAACAGGTGGTACGCACATTGCTAAGGAGTGTCCTTTGCTGCACTCAGTTCCCATCAGAAACTGACTGATCCCTGCTGCAGATCCAGTCATCAACCTGCTTGCTTTGGAGCCAGCATGTTAACCTATGCAAACTGCGACACTGTCCCTGCTCACTCCCACCACTAACCTCTTCCCCATGTGTGCAGCAAGGGTCTGGGGTGATCTGCTTTCTTCAGCCTGCCAGACTAAGGGTCACAGTTTGGTTTATTTCCACATCTGTTCCTCTTATTTTCCATGGACCATTTCTCAGTTGCCACCCAAAGAGATGAAGGCAAAGCCCCTGCTCCAAGTGTTTGGGCATCAGCACAGAGCGGCCTGTGTGGTTTAGGAAACTATACTGCTTGTTTGAGCTTTTCCAACATTGTAAAGTAAAAGAATAAAATAGAAGGGGATTTCTATTTATTTTCCAGAGCTGTGGTCACTTTATTTTGCGATTCCTTCAACTGGGAAGTGCTTTCAAAGGAATTTGCAACCTCATGTGATCTGTTGTCATTTAGAGCTGTTTTTGAGACAACAGGCTATGCTTGAGGTTTATATATTTAGAGTTATTTATTTCTCTTCAGCATCTATCTAATTGATTAGCATCCAGATGCCATGAGGATCCAGTTACAAGGTAATGACCAACATTGCCTTCTTATCAAGTCAGACAGCCTCTGACATAAGCAGCAAGATATTATTTATGTTAGATTTTCATTGCCTTACACTCCTACAAAACACCTATCCATTTTTCAATATTCAAACCAAACGTTGCTTCATCTCAAAGCCTTTTCTTGGGCTTCCCTGGTGGCGCAGTGGTTGAGAGTCCGCCTGCCGATGCAGGGGACATGGGTTCATGCCCCGGTCTGGGAGGATCCCACGTGCCGCGGAGCGGCTGGGCCCGTGAGCCATGGCCGCTGAGCCTGCGCGTCCGGAGCCTGGTGCTCCGCCACGGGAGAGGCCTCAACAGTGAGAGGCCCGTGTACTGCAAAAAAAAAAAAAAAAAAAAAAAAAAAAAGCCTTTTCTTACCAACATGTCCTCTCCAGATAGAAATACTTATTTAGATGTGAAGCCCCAGAATAAGCTACGACTTCTCACTTAGTACTTAGTCTAATTTACTTACACTTAAGTCTAACTGGCTTCCCAGATTAGACTGGGAATTCCCTGTGACTTGAAAACAACAACATTTTTTTCAGTCATCTTTGAGCTGCCATTACCTGGCACATAATAGGCTCTCAACAAAAGTTGGTTGAGTAAAACGTATTTGAATGAATACACTTAATGTACCTGGTGTTCATGGGGCATGCCACACTGCTTCAGAACTCAAGTCTGTCTTATGGGCTAAGTCCTTTGCCTTTAATGGCCTTCTCTCTTCTCTGGTTGGCAAAATCTTTCTTGTCCTTTACATTTTTCCTTATCAGTCAATTAATCATCCTATAGAATATTCCCTGTCTTTCCCAAGTACTGTTAATCCTTTCTCTTTGTCCAGAGGTCTACCAGGACACCTCACACTACAGTTATTATTTGTGCGTCAGTTGGTCTCTTTCTCTTAATGGTGACTTCCTGAGAGGTGAGGATCCTTAGTTTAGATTTTACCCTAGTGCTCAGTGCAGACCTGGCTCAGAGATGGTGCCACTGAGAGTGTCCAGTGCTCCAACTCTGACGTTAATCCGTTGTGGAAGTTTGAACATAACACTTAATCTTCCTTGGCCACAATATCTGATCTGAAAACCGAGAGGCTGAACTAACTCTTAAGTTCACTCCCAGCTTCAGGTCTTTATTCAGAGCACCATCCCAATTTTTTAGAGCCCTGCATTTTGCTACTGTCTTCATTGAGTCTCCTGTTTACAAATCTGCTTCTCTTCTCTTTGCCCTATTTTCTCATTCAAAAACTGTTTTCCCCCTGTGTCACCTGAATATGTTCAAAGAGTCAAATATGATATTATTTGCTGACCGGAGAGAGGTACTTGTCAGGTATATGGTGGGGCGGGCTACTTAGTCTCTACAGCTTGGTCTCCTCATCTGTAAAAATGAGGGTAGGGACTTCCCTGGTGGCGCAGTGGTTGAGAGTCCGCCTGCCGATGCAGGGGACATGGGTCCGTGCCCCGGTCCGGGAGGATCCCACATGCCGCAGAGCGGCTGGGCCCGTCCGCCATGGCTGCTGAGCCTGTGCGTCCGGAGCCTGTGCTCTGCAGCGGGAGAGGCCACAGCAGTGAGAGGCCTGCGTACTGCAAAAAAAAAAAAAAAAATGAGGGTAATAATAGTGCATACCCCTCACTGGTGGTTGTGAGGATTCAATTATAGAATATTTGTAAAGCTTTTGAACATTGGCACAGAGTAGGTGCAATTGAGTGTTTACTTATTAAATAAATAACAGACTCCTGTCCTGCATTGTCTCAGTCAGAAGGTGACTGAGAAGGTGACTGTATCTACTGCTTTCTAGATTATTATATCTTATTTGACTGCTATGGTTATCAGCAGAACTTTCAGGAAATTACAGTAAATTTTTATCATACAATCTAAATTAGAATCCTATTATTTATTTTAAATATCACATTCTTATACTTTCATAAATGCCACTCAGAATTTATTTACAGTGGAATATCATGCAGTTCATTCCCTAGTAATCCAAAGTAGAGTATAGCTGTTGTTAATGAATAGTTGTTTAATACAAGGCTTTCATCTTGCCAGTTCCATTATACTTTAAAATTAGAATGCACATATCTATGGGCCATTGTGAAATGTGTTAGATTCCAGAAGATGAGAGGAATAAAAAGTTTTTAGAACTGGTTTTGGCCAAGTTTACACAATGCCCGTAAACACTTTTTCCAAATAAGATACAGATTTTCTAAGTAACCTAATTGCAACAGTATCTGAAAGACATAAGAAATGTTGGTGGAAGACTGTTTTGTTTCAAAACATTTTTTAATTTGTGCTTAATTTAGCTCTCCTGTTCATGAAGTAGAAATATCTTTTTAAAGACTAATTACCCTATATTCATGCATAATATGTCTCATGGGAAGGAAAGTATGATTGTGTGTTCGCTACCGAATGAGATGGTGCATGTATATGTTTGGGTGTGGGGATACAGCTGCAGAGGTTTAATTCCTATACAGTGAAATGCAAGGAGCACTTAATTTTAATAACCAAGTTTAGCAAAAAAAAAAAATCACATTTTCTGTTTTCAGGAATTAAGCAGCATTTAAAAAGACAAGATGGAACCTGAAGAGTACTGGAAGAAATAGGAGGGCCTCCATTCTGGTCTCCGATCCAGCAGAATTAGGTAAGTTATTTGACTTCTTTGGGCTGTGCTCTCCATATCTGTAAAACAACATATGTGAGTAATATTGCCGTGTGGAGGAAAGATCTTAAGAGGAGGGTTTGAGCAAGGAGCTTGGTTGAGAGGCTATTGCAATAGTCCAGGTGAGATTTCTCCCATCAAGCACAGCTCACAACCTCATAATATTCTTGGACTCACCTGCTGAATAGGGATGGATGGTTTCATTAATAAGTGGAGGAGGAGCTCAGAACGGCCTTTCAGCTCCAAAATTGCCTTCACCTGCTCATCAATAAATGGCCTAAAATTCTTTTAAAGATTATTTCTATGGTCTTGTGTGTATTTTGTAGTATAGGTGAAATCCTAACATTAGATTACTATTATTCTTAATAAATATTCTTCTCTAGCAGAGGGAAGTATAAACATGGGCATTAGCATTACGAGGAAAGGTTAGTGAGGCTTGTGGTGAACAAGGGAATGTGAACCGGTCCTAACTCTCCTGCAGCCCATTCTTTACACAAACCAAGTGCTCTCTGGACTTTTATAACAAAAGAGGAAAATCCAGATTTTTATGTTTAATTTCTCAAGTTTTAAAACACTCGAGCAAAACATTAGCATGGGCCCCTGTTGGTCACCATTGCTCCATAGCTCAAGCAGTCCTGAAATACTGGGGAGAATCTCAACCTCCCCAAACCGGGAGTAGTATATAGGCAAGAAAGAAATACTTGGAGAACAGAGATTTCTCTAGTGAGAAAAATGTTTCCTGCTTGACAGCCAGCCAGCCTGCTACAGCAGTTTAGTCTTACAGAGTAGCATGTTATATAGACTAGGCCAGAGAGAACCGCAGTTGTGTTTAGGTACCTGCAGTGAAATAATCATATTAGTGTTCACTGCGCCCACTGTCAGCTGGGCCCTCAGCCACCCCAAGTGAACGACTCCTTTACTTGCCTCTGTGCAGGGTCTTAGTTCATTTCCCCATAGTAACTCTTTCAAGCCCTATTCTCTCTCTTAAAATGTTGATTTATTCTTTCTCCTGTTGAAAATCGAGTCTATCAATGATGGATTTCTTCATTCTGATCTTCCAAAGAACAGATAAAGTGACCTTAGCCTTTACTATCACTTCCTTTTCTCCAGTCGCAGAAGAATGGAGTTCCTTTTTCTGCTCATACCCAGTCCCACAACTGCTTTTAGTCTCGTTTAGACCCAGCATTAGTCCATCTCTTTATTTTCAGTCTCTCCCCCTCCCCTTCCCCCCAGCAATTCATCAGCAAGCTCTTGTATTTCCTAGGTTAAAATTGTCAAGAGGGCAAAACAAGTGCCAATCTCCTGTTGCTCTGACTGCACGTCCTCCCCTTGCTCCTGCCTTCTCTCTCCTGCCTCTTGCCTTTCCTCATAAGGAGAGCCTGCTCTTAGAGAAGCTAGTCCTTGCTTTCCCACTTGTGTTGTATCTCCTACCATCAGGATGCCTCACACATGTCCTCTGAATATGCATTAGCAAAGTAAGTAACTGATTGATAATGTATACTAAAAACATTTTTGATGTTGAAATCTGAAATCTGCATCTGAATAATACAGGTAGGGGAGGAAAAGGAGAAGTAAGATTGGCACGCGTTGATAATTGATGAAGCTGGGTGATGAGTCCTCTAGCAAAACCCTGGATTACCAAATTATAATTTTTTTATCTCTCAATTTATTTGACTTCTTTGTGGCATCTAACCTTTGTTACTACCTTCTTTGTGATGAACTCTTCTCCCTTGGCATCCATGGCTCTCTCCTGGGTCACCTTTTCTCTCTTCTCTGTCTTGAACTCCTTGTGATTTATTTTCTAAAGCCCATTTCTTAAGTGCTTATCGTCCAAGGATTCTGCCTTAGACCACTTCCCTTTTTTCCATGTCCACAACACCTGAATGAATGATGTCTCTTTATTTCAACCACCATCTAAAATACTGTATTGACCACTGAATCTGTACCCCAGTATAGCTTGAGTCTCTGATCCCAAGTCCTATAGTTTCATGTGTGGTTGCCTCCAGCGACATTTCCAAAACTGAACTCATTTATTGCCGCCCCTACCCCCTTGCAAAGCCTGTTTCTGTTCTCTAATCCCACTCTAATCTAGCAGCTGGGAATTGCTTGCATTCTCCAAAGAGTCCTCTTTTCTAGCACGCATCCCCCCATTAATCATGCCTTCCTCAGTGCCCCATAGGAGAGCACCTCAGCCATCTGGAACATTATAGCTCCTTGTTGCTCTCATTCTGTACACTGTTTTCCACTTCCCATATTGTCACCGCCCTAGCTGGTGGGAAAGGCATCAGATTCCTCTTCGTATTCCTGCCTCTCCTAGTACCATGCTTGGCACACTATTAGTAAATATTTCTAGGAATAACTAATAATGGGTTCTTGAAATTTTAATGCTAAAAGGGACCATCTAGTTCAGAGACTCTTAAAGAGCAGTGTAATGGTCAAGGTGCCTTAGAGCCCCACAGCCTGGATTTGAATCCTTACTCTGCCACTTACTAGCTTTATGATACAAGGACAATCATTAAGTTGTAGGAAAGTCACTTAATGCTCTTGTTTTTGAGCTGTAACAAAATGAATGCCCAAATTCTGAATGGACAGAGGAAAATTTTACAATTATAATTTCTTAAAAAAATTTTTTTTTATACTTTTAGGATGTCAAGACCTGCATTTATATAGCAAAGTCTTTTTTTCCCCCCTAGAAGTAAAACTGTTCTAAGTATATGTAATGGAAATAAGTATAATATCTAGTATACGGTATATATATTCTTGATAACATGCAAGAGTCCTACAGCCTCCAAAGGCCCTGCTCCCCAGACAAGTTTGAGGATCATTTAATGGAAATGGAAATTGAGACTCAGGAAGTTTAAATGACTTTTCCAAGGCCACACAATTTAGTGGCAGAGCTGGAATTTGAATGTGGTTGCCAGAACTCCATTGTATACTCCTTACCACCATGACATTTAAACAAATAAAAAAATCACTTGGTCAGTCTATTGGATCTTGGAATATTTTTTCCTTGCAGTGGTATTATTTTGATAATAAAAGGATTGTACACAGAGATGCACATAAAAACTTGTGAAATTTGACTAACCGAAAGTCAGATATTAATGGCAAATAGGGAATATTCTGAGACTTGACAAAAAGAATAAAAAAATTATTTAAACATCAAAAATGCATGGTCTCCTGCTTTGATTTGTCACCTAATTTAGTATTTTTGTTCCTTCTTTATATAGCCATCTTTTCTACAAGATCTCAGAATTCATTGTCTTGCCCTAAATTTTTTTTTAAAACCACTTTTCATATCTGTAGTCCATAAATTCTGATTTGTATCTTGAATTTATATTTAATAATGTACACTTCTTGGTACAGACATCTCAAAACAGCACAAGAAATGCAATCATGTCTATGGATTTCATTACTACAAATCTCTGTGCAGCTTTCTTTGTTGTTGATATATAATACTTTAGCAAATCTTAGGTCTGACATTCTCAAGCTAATTGCATTTGACCAGCTCCTGAGCCTGAGTTCCTGCCTACTAGCATGACTGGTATAAATCACTGCTACTTAGAGAACCTTCATAATGCATTTTGCAGAATAGAGAAATGAGAATGAAGAAAGTTGAAAGGTTTTAAAAATAATCATCTTTTAAAATAATGATATTTTAACTTCTGGGACATAGATACGTTTAAGTAAATGAACTGTAATTCAAGAGGAAGTCAATTGTTCATCCATTCATAGAAGTGGCTATATAGATGTTTATCCTATAGAGAAGGCAGCTGGAGTGTCTGGACAGCTTCTTTGAGAACTAGGAAGTAGTTTATGTAGCTGTGTCTACCACTGTTTGGCCTATCAAATGGTGATTTGGTTTACCTTCATGCAACTTTCCTACTTGACTCTGATAAAAGCCAGTCCAGTAACTGACTTAGTACTTGATTATGTATCTTATCGGTAATGTGTTTGAGAAATATTTCTGATATTGATATTATGCCTGGGATTTGGTTTTAAACAAAGAAGGAAGGAAAGAGATGTAAGACCAGCTCTACATTGATAATTGTTGAAGCTGGACAAGTTATTGGGGATTCATTATCCCATCGTATAGTTTTGTATATGCTTGAAATTTTACATGATAAAAATAATCTCTGATGCATATGCTTTTAGATTTGTATGTGTCTAGAGGAGTGTGTGTGTGTGTGTGTGTGTGTGTGTGTGTGTGTCTATCTATCTTTAGCTCTTAACTAATCTTCTGAAACAGGGGGATGGTAAATTTTATTTTCAACTAAGTTAGCAGTTGCTGGGGGCACAGATTTTATATGTGCTTATTGCTAGAGGGAACACAAGAAGCATAAAACCCTGCCCCCAAATTCCTTGCAATCTAGCTGGGAAAATTACCACACAAAAAAACTCTTAAAAGTGAAATACTGGGCTTCCCTGGTGGGGCAGTGGTTGAGAGTCCGCCTGCCGTTGCAGGGGACATGGGTTCGTGCCCCGGTCCGGGAAGATCCCACATGCCACGGAGCGGCTGGGCCCGTGAGCCATGGCCACTGAGCCTGCGCGTCCAGAGCCTGTGTTCCGCAACGGGAGAGGCCACAACAGTGAGAGGCCCGCGTACTGCAAAAAGAAAAAAAAAAAGTGAAATACTAATTCAAAATTTAACATTTCAAGAGAAAAATAGAGTTAAGACACCATGAAAAATTATCAATAAATTATACAGCCTATAATTGCTCTATTTCAGCTGAGGGAAACATCACTATACTCTAGAGAAAATTTTATTTAGGTAAATGGATTTAAGCTGATTCTTTTTTTTTTTTTGCGGTACGTGGCCTCCCACTGTCGTGGCCTCTCTCGTTGCAGAGCACAGGCTCCGGACGCGCAGGCTCAGTGGCCATGGCTCACGGGCCCAGCCACTCCACAGCATGTGGGATCTTCCCGGACTGGGGCACGAACCTGCATTCCCTGCATCGGCAGGCGGACTCTCAACCACTGCGCCACCAGGGAAGCCCTGAAAGCATATTTTTTAAAGTGAGTAAATAAGTTCTAGAAATAATGAAACTTTAGAGGTTTACTTCGGAGGACTGAAGGTTAGATTAAAGAATTTAAACTTTATTCTTGGGCAGCAGACAGCCACTAAGTATTTTGCAAGGAAGTGATGTTATCAAATAAACATGTAGTAAAATGACTCCAGTGACAGTATTGATTGAGATAGAGATTGGTGGGAGAAAGAATGAAAAGAAAAAACAGGATTAGTGCAATATTCTGTAAACAAGTCAGTAAGGGTCTTCTTTAGAATGTCAGCAGAGCAGATGGAAACAAGGACCTAATGTGGAGGGCACAATTGTCAGGTCTTCGACATCAGGCAGATATGAGAATTTAGGAAAATGCCTTTCTCTGCAATCTCATCTATTTCTAGTGTATCTTACTTAATAAAATGGATATATTTTCTAGAAGTTTCAATTGGCAAACGTTTAGCAAGTTCCAAAATAGGTGGAGGAGAGTAGGAATGACTATCTGGGATGCCAAGTGTCAAAACTAGTTAGTAGTTGTTGTTTTCAGATGCCAAGTGTCAAAACTAGTTAGTAGTTGTTGTTTTCATTCTTTTGTTAGCTATAACGTTATTAATAACATTTGTCAATGTGGAGAAAAGTTTCGTGTTCTGTGTAGTACTGGCACCGCCACTTGTTTGAACCATTTAAATTCCATAGGGGTTATTTTATCTGGTTCTATGGAGACAGTGTATTTGGTATAAGAATAGGAATTTGAGCAACCACAAACCAAATTTATGTGCTTATTCTGAGATATTCATTCCAGGGAAAGGCCTGCTGGGCTAATATATACTTTTTAGATTTTTCCACAGATTTTAATGAGCCACCGCCAGTTCTGGCACTGAAATCGCCACAGTATACAAAATGCGTTATGGGAAACAATTTTTCTAGGACTAGTGGGCAAAACATACTACACATCTGTTGGGCGTACGGTTTTCCAAGTTTTGGCTGGGATGTCAGCTTGCAGTCTAGATGAATAGACTGCATGAATAGACACTGCATAAATATAGCCTGCAGTGGGGCAGGTGTCAGGGTTTGGATTTTTGACCTCTAGGCAAATGGATTCAAAGGTAAGTCATCCCCTTGTTCTCAACTCAAGGAGTCTGATAACTTAAACTTCATTTTCTTTAGAATCATTTTGGACTTTATCCAATATTATATCGGTCATAAACTTGAAGAGAAGAAAAACTGTTTTTTCCACATTATTTTAAGGCTTTTCAAAGTGTTCAATAAAATAATGTGTTGGCCCATAAGGGTACAATTTTTTGTAAATAAAGATTATCAGGGTTTTTTTTTTTTTTGCAAGAAAGAAAAACATTCCCCATAATAAAATTTGTTTACCAACCCATGGGATTCTGGGAAAAGCTAGTGTAATTTTCAGATTAAATATATAATCTTATTCAGGATTTTGTGTATAATTTTGTATATTCATTTGGTAGTTATATTTTATCCTAATTCTAGAACATGACCTGTGGATGCTGTCAAAATCACATAACCTACCTCGGTAGTTTATAGATTGTCTAATTAACTGTTCATTCTAATGTAGGAGATGATTTGGAAGTTTTTTTTTTCCATTAAGTTTCCACAAGAAGGGGCAGGCTTGGCAGACTGTAATATCATAGAAGTTTAAACATCAATGGATCAGCAGGGATTTGATTGGAAAAGTTCAAGGGGAAGGTAATGAGTAAATGTAGAGTCCTTAGCAGCTGCTAGTGTAGCTGTAGCAAGAGCCTTGAATACTTAATCATTTTTCTAAGAATCCACTCCAATTAACTAAGAAAATTTTACTATTAGCTAAAACTGAAATTTTGGATCTAGGAGTCAAAATAGAAAAGGACTAGAAAAACGAAAGTAGAAAGAGAAGGAAGAATTGTATAAGAATAAGAGGAATGGAGCAGACAGATGTATGGAAATTGCTTTGTCCTCAGGCCATTTTCTTGGTACTTTCCATAACTTATTTAATAATATAGCAACATAATATGATAGTGATTTTTGAAGTCAAAAGAATGAATCAGTCCATTAGGAAAAGAGGAATGAGTGAGAAGAGGACCAGTGACAGACACATTCATATGGATGACTGGAGAAGGGGAACTTGCAAAGAAGCATGAGAAAAGCATTCTGAGAGGTAGGAGGAAACTTAAGAAAGAGTGAGTCAGTACAGGCAAAGGAGGGTGGTCAACAGCATTAATTTTTTAGATCAGTCAGTGACTGCAGAATATGAGAAAAATTTACTTGTTTGTACAAGTAAGTCGATGGAGATGTTGAGGGAAGTGGGAGAAAGGTGCGACAGAATATAAGTTGCAGCTGGTTACAGAATAAGTATATGGTAAGGGAGTGGAGTAGAAAACTAATTGTGTGAAGAGAAGAATTATTGCTCATAACTTGCTGATGCAGAAGTAAAGGAATGAGTCAGTGGAGAGGACTCAGTGATGATGTGGGAAATTGAAGTGGGAATAACATGATGGGAAAAGTACTAATGGAATTAAAAGGCCAGATGGAGTGTTAGCATTGCAAAGATGCTGCATATTAAAAGAGAAAAGTTCATAGTTTTACACTGCGTGAGCTTTGTCTTCTGAGTGAAGTAAGAGACAAGATCAACTGCTGAGAATGAGGGATACAGTACCTCTTGTATTTCTGAAATAAAATTGGCTACGTATTATATTATTTTATGAGAGACTGCTGGATTCAATTTGCTGAACTGTTATTTAGAATTTAGCACTTGCATTCATTCAGTGAGATTGGCTTGCTTCATTTAAAAAAAATCTTGCTAGTTTTTGGCATTATAATAATAATAACTATTTTTCAAACATTTTATATATGAGACTTATCTGTTCCTTGAGAATTTGAGAACTCATTTGTAAAACTTTTGAGGTGGATACATTTTATGAACAGTTCTTTGAAAAAACTTTAGCTTCTGTTCTGATTATAATTCTACTCAGGCTTTCTATTTCTTTGTGTTTTATATTATAAAATGATCATATTTTTTTGCCATTTTCTCATTGATGCAAGAGTTATGTAAGAGTCTTTAAAAAATTTCCTAGTGGTTACTTATTTTAAAATTTAATTTCATATTAATTAAAAAATTTAATGCATTTGTAATCACAGATGGGACCCCTGTACAATTTCCACATTTAAGAATTATTATTTTATGTGGCTTGATATAAAATAGGTGCATAAATAAATATTACATAGTATAAATATAAGTAAATATAAATATGTAAGTTAACTCAAAATGATCAAGGAACTAAACATGAGGTAAACTGTAAAACTCTTGGAAGAAAACATAGGGCAAAAGCTTCTTGGCACTGGGTTTGACAATCATTTCTTAGATGTGACACCAGAAACACAGGCAACAAAAGAAAAAAATAGGTAAGTTGGACTTCATCGAAACAAAAAACTTCTGTGCATCAAAGGGCACAGTCAACATAGTAAAAAGGCAACCCACAGAATGGGAGAAAATATTTGCTAGTCATATATCTGATATGGAATTAATATCCAGAATATATAAAGAACTATAACTTAACAGCACTAGAAACAAACACCTGGATTAAAAAATGAGTAAAGAATTTGTATAGACAATTTACAATGAAGATATACAGATGGCCAATATGAACATGAATAGGTGCTCAACATCACCAATTCATTGGGGATGTGCAAGTCAAAATCACGATGAGATACTACTTCATACCTATTAGAATGACTGTTATCAAAAAACCAGGAAATAAGTTTTGGTGAGAATTTGGAGAAATTGGAACACTTGTGTATTACTGGTGGGAATGTAAAATGGTATAGCAGCTGTGGAAAACAGTATGATGGTTCCTCAAAAACATAAACATAGAAGTGCCATATCCTGAAATTCTGCTTCTGGGTACATACCCTAAAAAAGTGAAAGCAGGGACTCAAAAACAGATATTTGTACACCCCGGTTCATAGCAGCATTATTCACAGTATGCAGTAGGTGGAAGCAGCCCAAGTGCCATCAATAGCTGAATGGATAAACATAGCGTGGTGTATACATACAATGAAATAATAATCATCCTTAAAAAGAAAGGAAGTTTTCACACACGTTGCAACACGTATGAACCTTGAGGACATTATGCTAAGTAAAATAAACCAGCCACCAAAAGGCAAATACTATATGATTCCATTTATATGGAGTTCCTAGAGTGGTCAAATTCATAGAGATAAAAAGTAAAATGATGGTTTACAGAGGCTGGAGGGAAGGGAAAAGTGGGAGTTAGTGTTTACTGGGTACAAAATTTCAATTGGGGTTGATGAAAAAGCTCTAGAGACAAACGGTGGTGATGGTTGCACAGAATGGGAATGTACTTAATGCCGCAGAATTATGCACATAAAAATGGTTAAAATGATGAATTTTATGTTATATATTTTACCACAATAAAAAATGGTTACAGAAGTTAGAGGAAAAACAATAATACGTTTGTTCAAAAATGCTGCTTATGCTAAAAGCAAAAAAATAAAAGTAATAGTTTTCATATTATATAAAAGAGAAAACAAAAC
Source organism: Pseudorca crassidens (assembly GCF_039906515.1). NCBI lineage: Eukaryota > Metazoa > Chordata > Mammalia > Artiodactyla > Delphinidae > Pseudorca > Pseudorca crassidens. The sequence goes on along the minus strand of NC_090299.1, from coordinate 32,739,732 downwards.
AGCAAAGAGGAATTAAAGACAAAGTAGAACAAAATAGCAGAGTGTGATGGAGAAAGGGTATGGTATATCTGGATAATATGATTAATAGGGAATTAAAAAATTCTATTTTACTCTGTACCCTATAGTGTATACACACAAGAGACATATATTCTTTTTCAAATGAAGAAAAATTTTTGCATAGTTCAGGGCATTTTCTAAACTACTCTTGAATTTCTTATAGGGAAACATTTTCACAGAAATGTTTGTTTTCCCTTTGAATTTCAGCATGATTCTTGGTAGTTTCATATTTTTTCCCCATGAATCGAGCGGTATGCACAAATCTTGGTATTCTGGCCAACCCATACTCTCGGATCTGGACAAGAAGGATGGATTGATGTGCATATCCCATGGTTATTATTTTAGTGGGCTTTTATGTAATGTGGTCTACAGAACTGATTCTGTATCTTCCTCTACTTTGAGTAATCTAAAATCAAAAGGAGATCAAAGCTGTTCTCTACAAGGGGTAATACAGAAAGTAGTACTTACTACCAACAGGCACTGGCCCTAGAATCTTTCTCCCTCAACCCTTGAATCAAGTATCAAGATGATACCAGGTGATCAGGTATCCCAGAATGGACCACACCCCTACTAGTTACTTATATGTTTCTTTTTGTATATTGTCTTTTTTTTTTTAATGTGGAGATGTTTATTAAAAGACATTAGAGACAGTGCCACAGACAAATTTGAGTCAACTTATATTAGGTCTGCCAGGTAGATTTCTCCAGGTTTTCAATTTTCAGAAATTCAGGTGCTCCTTTTATACAATAGGATAGCTCACCCATTCACAGAATATTAGACGAAGGGACCCTTGAGATCCCTGACACTGACGAAGGTGTAATGTTTATCTTGCTCACCACTTGGTGCCCACAACCCAGCTCAGTAATTTTTTTTTTTTTTTGATGACCTAGTGGGTCAGTTTTATTTTCCAGATTTTCTACTGTAAACATATATCACTTTTATAATCAGAAAAAGCGATTACAGTGGTTTTTAGGTATGCCCTCTTTGTTTTTCATTTCTCTTATTTCTTTTTTGTTTATTAATTTTTATTGGAGTATAGTTGCTTTACAATGTTGTGTTAGTTTCTGCTGTACAGCAGAGTGAATCAGCTATACATATACATATATATCCTCTCTTTTTTAGATTTCCTTCCCATTTAGGTCACCACAGAGCATTGAGTAGAGTTCCCTGTGGTATACAGTAGGTTCTCATTAGTTATCAGTTTTATACATAATAGTGTATAAATGTCAATCCCAATCTCCCAATTCATCCCCCCCCGTCATTTCCCCCTTGGTATCCATACGTTTGTTCTCTACATCTATGTCTCTATTTCTGCTTTGCAAATAAGTTCATCTGTATCATATACAATTAGAAATGAAAAAGCAGAAGTTACAACTAACACTGCAGAAATACAAAGGATCATAAGAGACTACTACAAGCAACTGTATGCCAATAAAATGGACAACCTGGAAGAAATGGACCAATTCTTAGAAAGGTACAACCTTCCAAGACTGAATCAGGAAGAAATAGGAAATATGAACAGACCAATTACAGGTAATGAAATTGAAACTGTGATTAAAAATCTTCCAACAAACAAAAGTCCAGGACCAGACGGCTTCACAGGCGAATTCTGTCAAACATTTAGAGAAGAGCTAACACCTATCCTTCTCAAACTCTTCCAAAAAATTGCAGAGGGAGGAACACTCCCAATCTCGTTCTACAAGGCCACCATCACCCTGATACCAAAACCAGACAGAGATATCACACACACAAAAAAGAATACAGGCCAATATTGTCTTTAATAGCTTTAAAGAGTTTTTTGAAGAAGTATAGGTAATGTGACTAATCTCACCTCTGCTTGGCTCAAAACATAGTAAAATGTATTATATGATAGCAGTTATTTTTTCAGCTAATGTCTGTACCTTCTTTAGGAACCACACAAGTTGCTTTTGTTCAGAGGATGGTGTACATGGTATGTGGCAGAAAGATGTATTGCTCAGCTCAACCCTATAGGGAGGGATAGCACGTCAGGAGGAATGTGCCCTGGGTGGAAGGAATGAGCAGGATTGAATGAGATAAGGAGTCAGTGTGAATTTCTGCATGATTTTCTTAGGGCATTATTTCTTTGGAGTAAGCCTTTCTTTCCTGACGAAATCAGGGGTACCTCTGCAATTTAGTAGCACTTTGTTGAATATAGGACTTCTATGGCAATTTATTTGCTTGCTTGTCTTTTCAATTGATAAGTCTTATTTTTCTTTGTTTCTCTGAGGGCGGTACCTAACATTGAATGGGCACTCAATAAATGCTTTCTGTCTGAATTAATGGTTTTTTTTAAAGAGAGGAAGTCAGAGAGGAATAAGAATAGTTGTAGAAGAATTTTGCTTTTTTAAATGACTCAACTTACCTATAACAAAGTTAGTTTGATGAAGTTACACCCTGCTTTATTAATACTGCCAATTTGAAGGAAATGAATTAGACGAATTAGACTAACGACTTTCCAACTTTTTTCATGTTAGAATCATCTAAGGGGCTTTTAAAAATCCAGTGTCCATGTTGCTACTCAGAGTGTGGCCTCTAGACTGGTAGCATCAGAATTACCCAAGAACTTGTTAAAAAATGTCTTCAGGTCCCTACTAAGATGTACTGAAAGAGAATTGGCATTTTAAAAAGATCCTCATGTGATTCAGATGCACATTAAATTTTGAGAAGGACTGATCTACCGCATTTTCTAGTAATCATCTACCATATTATTTGAATAGGTAAGTAATTTTTTTTGCCATTCTTCTAATCTTTCATAATGAATCTAATTGGTCAATTTTATAAACATGGCTCCTGAGAATAGTCAGTTAATAGAATTCTTAGCTTTTCTGTCTCTGGTAATAGGATTTCTGTATGGAGTTAGGCATCTATTTAACAATAATATAATCCTTTCATTGTTACATAATGAAGGAAAGCTTTCTATATTCCTGACTTGTCCTTTGCCCTTTGCGGCTGGACAATTTATCTCTGTTGGTTGATTCATTTTGCTCTGAACCACATGACTAATCATATAGTACTAAATTCAGTCTTTCAAGTGTTCACCATTAGGTCTGCCTTGATAAAGATGGTATGTTGAACCACTCATTAAGTTTTCATTTGGTTCTACTTCTCTTTGAGACCCTAAAATGTTAAGTGATGAAAAATTGCAAAAATTAGAATAATTAGGAAAAATATTTTGGAAGTTAAAAGGCAGATGCATGAGTGGTAACTGATTTAGACTTGAGAAAGTTAAATCTTAAGATTGCTATGGAGAAAGCCCAAAGCATCCCAGCTCACACTACAGAATCCCAAAGACTCAGAGAGTGGCAGTACCAGTTACCTTTGACGTGGAAGTAAATATGGTGAATTATTTGAAAGTCAGATTAAGAATGAGTTAGACCCTCTGATTTCCTCCTCTACTTTGTGCAGCAGAGAGACTGCTTCTCCCTAGAGAAAACCAGAGGCTTATTCTTTTTGTTGGGGAACCTAGTCCCAGCTGGGAGTGGGCAGTAGTGAAAAGAGGGTTTAAGTGATCGTTTGTTATAAATATTGAGATTCTCCAGTCTTCTTCCTGTATCTTTTTCACAGAATGCTAGGTAGCAAGCTTATTCATTCTAGGCAGCAGATTTATGGTGTGTCCTCTGGGATTCTGAACAGCACAATAGAAATGATCTGAGATATAAAGATGTCAGTGTTTTCTTATTGAAATGACCCAGCAGGTTATTTTACAGCCAACAGTTGATGAGTCACTTTCATGCATATAGCTTTTTTAGGTCCCATATATAAATATGAATAAATAACAAAGGAACATCAGATATTTAAGGAAACAGAGGCTAAAGCAAAAGTAACTTGGAGGAAACACACAATGAAGGTAGAAAGTGAGTATATTGCCTATGTTAAATAATAATAAGATGCTGAAAAACAACAAACAATAGTTAAAAACAAAGAAATTTTCATGGAAATTATAAACATAATGGCAAAATTGTAAAATTCATGAGAAGAGATGGAAGACAAAATTGAGGTACTTCCCAGGAAAGTGGAGGAAAAAGGTAACTGGATAGAAAATAAGAAAGTAAAGAAGATTTGAGGGCTAATACAGAGAATCCAACATTAAAATCACAGGAATTTGAAAAGGAAGGACAGAAGAAATGGAAGAGAAGAACATAATTGAAGACATAATTCAAGAAAAATTTCCAGAACTGAAGTACATGATTTCCTTTAGTGTTAAGGCATGCCAGATATCCTTACCATGTACTCTGTGCAGTGCAAGAAAATAGTTACAAATATACATCACCAGAACTGGTGGCAAAAAGCACAACCTTACTTTGTTTGCCTTTCTTTTTTTTAAGAAGGTTTCTATGCAATCAAATTTATCAAACTTTTTTTTATGCTTTCTGTCTTTGGTGCCATTCTTAGGTACCTATCCCACCCACATATAAAAAGAAATGCATGTATGCTTTCTTCCTTCTGGAATTACTTTTATTTAAGGTGTGAGGTAGAATATAACTTTATTTTAGTTTAATTTAATTTTGAAAACTACATAGAAGTATCCACATTATATACTAAATATTTCCTACTGATTTTACAGTCCAAATTTACTATAAACAAAAATTATATATATTATAAGTAATATAGAAATACAATATATTTGGTTTCTTGGATATTTATTCTATTTATTGCTCTGTCTTTAAAGTAGTTTTCATAGTTGGCTGGGCAAATATTTCTTCTTAACTTTTTCAGAAATTCCCTGGCTATTCTTATCCAAAGTTATTTCTTCACAAACATTCTAGAAACATTTTTCCAGCATTAAATCAAATATACAAAATGCTCATTGGATTTTGATTATTATACATTAAATTTAAAGTTGAATGTAGACAGAGTTGTCATGTTCATAACACTGAGGTTCCCCTTTCATGAGCATAGAATCTCATTCAGTCTTTTAAGGTGTCTTAAATATCCTCAGGTAGATAAGAATTCATTATTATAAATCCAATTTTTTGTATAGTCATTGGATTTCTTTAGTAATTTTACATTTTTTCATATTATAAATGGGATATTTTACTTTTATATTATCTAATTGTTTGAAGAATACAGGGAAACTATGTGTGTATGTGTATGGGTGTGTGTGTACATGTGTATGCATGTATTTTTTAAGTATTTATCTTATTTTATACTTGTATTGTCTAAACGTCTTCCTTTATTCTTCTGGGTTTTCCAAGTATATAGTCATATCAACAATATGACCCCTGGGCTTCAACTCTCCTAAATTTGAAGCTGCACAAATAAATTTCTTTCTCATTCACTGGTTGCCACATGCCATTTCTATCTCCTGAAAGTTCTTCCCTCTCTTTTAATTCCTACTAATTCCTCAGTTTATATCTTAACCATCAACCTTCAAGATTTTTGAAGACCTGGTCAGATGTCCTGCCTATATATTCCTATGTGCTCATGCCTATTGAAGCACTTGCAAAACTATATTGAAATTATCGAATTTCTTGCCTGTCTCCTCTGTACTGCAAGCTATAGGGACTATGTCCTGTTCAGTGCTTTACTAGATGCTTGACGCTTTTATAAAAAATTAATTAATTTTTTAAACTTATTTTATTGAATGAAAGATTTTTAAAATCTATATTGCTTTATAATTTTCAGAAGTTTTGCACACATGATTTCATATAATACCATAATAACTCTTTTTTTAATCCTCTACTCCTATATTGCCCCTCCCCCTTCCTTCTCCCCATGGGTGACCACTAGTTCTCTGTATCTGTGAGTCTGTTTCTTTTTTGTTTTATGCACTAGATTATTATATATATATATTTTTAGATTCCACACACAAGTTATATCATATAGTATTTGTCTTTCTCTTCTATCTGACTTATTTCACTTAGCATAATGCCCTTCAAATCCATCCATGTTGCTGCAAATGGCAAAATTTCATTTTTTTTTATGGCTGAGTAGTAGTCCAATGTGTATGCGCATATATATATATATATATGCATACACATATATGTGAGAGATATATATATATATATATATATATCCATTCACCTTCTTTATCCATTCATCTATAGATGAACACTTAGGTTGCTTTCATACCTTGTGACTGTAAATAACGCTGCTATAACGAATTAGTGTTCCTGTTTTTTTCAGAAATATACCTGAGGAGTGGAATTGATGGGTTATATGGTAGCACTATTTTGGGGTTTTTGAGAAATCTCCATATTGTTCTCAAAAGTGGCTCCACTAATTTGAATTCCCAGCAACAGTTCAGGAGAGTTCCCTTTTCTCCACATCCTCACCAACATTTGTTATTTGTCTTCTTTTTGATGATAACCATTCTGATAGCTGTGAGGTGATATCTCATTGTGGTTTTGATTTGCACTTCCCTGATGACTAGTGATGTGAGCATCTTTGCATGTGCCTGTTGGCCATCTGCATTTCCTCTTTGGAAAAATGTCTACTCAATTCTTCTTTTTTCATTGTTTTTTTCTTTTTGATGTTGAGTTGTATGAGCTGTTTATATATGTTGGATATTAACCAATTATTAGTCATATCATTTGCAAATATCTTCTTCCATTCAGTCGGTTGGCTTTTAATTAGTTTAATTGGGTTCCATTTGTTTATTTTTGCTTTTGTTTCCTTTGCTTTAGGAGATAAATCCAAAAAAATATTGCTGCAGTTTATGTCAGAGTGTTCTGCCTATGTTTTCCTCTAAGAGTTTTATAGTGTCCGGTCTTACATTTACATCTTTAATCCTTTTTGAGTTTATTTTTGTATATGGTGTTAGAGAATGTTCTAATTTCATTCTTTTACATGTAGCTGTCCAGTTTCACAGCACCACTTATTGAAGAAACTCTCTTTTCTCCACTGTATATTCTTCCCTCCTTTTTCACAGATTAATAGACCATAAGTGTGTGGGTTTCATTCTGGGCTCTCTATTCTGTTGCATTGATCGATGTGTACGTTTTTGTGCCAGTACCGTACAGTTTTATGGTTTTTTAAAATATTTATTTCATTTCATTTCACCAGGTCTTAGTTGTGGCTGGTGGGCTTCTCAGTTGCGGCTCTCAGGCTCCTTAGTTGCAGCTCGCCAGCTCCTTTGTTTTGGCATGTGGGCTCCTTAATTGTGGCATTGAACTCTTAGTTGTGGCATGCATGTGGGATCTAGTTCCCTGACCAGGGATCGAACCCGGCCCCCCTGCATTGGGAGTGTGGAGTCTTAACTACTACGTCACCAAGGAAGTCCCACCATACTGTTTTGATTACTGTAGCTTTGTAGTATAGTCTGAAGTCAGGGAGTGTGATTCCTCCAGCTCTGTTCTTCTTTCTCAAGATTGTTTTGGCTTTTGGGGTCTGTTATGTTTCCATATATATTTTAAAATTATTCTAGTTCTGTGAAAAAATGCCATTGATAATTTGATAGGGATTGCATTGAATCTGTAGATTGCCTTGGGTGGTATGGTCATTTTAACAATATTAATTCTTCCAATCCAAGAACGTGGTATATCTTTCCATTTGTTGGTGTCATCTTTGATTTCTATCATCAGTGTATTATAGTTTTCAGAGTGCGGGTCTTTTACCTCCTTAGGTAGGTTTATTCTTAGGTATTTTTTTTTCTTTTTGATACTATAGTAAATGGAATTGTTTCCTTAATTTCTCTTTCTGATAGTTCATTGTCAGTGTATAGGTATGCAACAGACTTCTGTATATTGATTTTGTATCCTGCGGCTTTACTGAATACATTGATGAGCTCTAGTAGTTTTCTGGTAGTGTCTTCAGGGTTTTCTATGTACAGTGTCATGTTGTCTGCAAACAGTGACAGTGTTACTTCTTCCTTTCCAGTTTGGATTCTTTTTATTTCTTTTCTTCTCTGATTGCTGTGGCAAGGACTTCCAAAACTATGTTGACTAAAAGTGGTGAGAGTGTACATCCTTGTCTTGTTCCCGATCTTAGAGGAAATGCTTTCAGCTTTTCACCATTGAGAATGATGTTATCTGTGGGTTTGTCATGTATGGCCTTTATTATGTTGAGGTCGGTTCTCTCTGTGCTCACTTTCTGGTGAATTTTTAATCATAAATGGATACTGAATTCTGTCAAAAGCTTTTTCTGCACCTATCGAGGCGATCGTATGGTTTTTATTCTTCAATTTGTTAATGTGGCATATCACATTGATTGATTTGCAGATATTCAACCTTTCTTGCATCCCTGGGATAAATTCCACTTGATCATGATGTATGGTCCTTTTAATGTATTGTTGGTTTCAGTTTGCTAATATTTTGTTTTGGATTTTTGCAACTCTGTTCATCAATGATATATTGGCCTGTAATTTTCATTTTTTTTGTGATATATTTGTCTGGTTTTGGTAACAGGGTGATGCTGGCCTCATAAAACGAGTTTGGAAGTATTCTTTCCTCTGAAATTTTTTGGAACAGTTTGAGAAAGATCGGTGTTAACTCTTCTCTAAATGTTTGGTAGAATTCACCTGTGAAGTCATCTGGTATGGAATTTTGTTTGTTGGGATTTTTTAAATTACTGATTGAATTTCATTACTGGTAATTGTTCTGTTCATATTTTCTATTTTTTCCAGTCTTAAGAGATGGTACCTTTCTAAGAATTTTTTCATTTCTTTTAGGTTGTCCATTTTATTGGCAAATAGTTGTTCATAGTAATCTCCTATGATCCTTTGTATTTCTGTGGTGTCGATTGTAACTTCTCCTTTTTCATTTCTGATTTTATTGATTTGGGCTGTCTCCCTTTTTTTCTTGATGAGTCTGGCAGATGTTTATCAATTTTGTTTATCTTTTCAAAGAACCAGCTTTTAGTTTCATTCATCTTTGCTTTTGTTTTTTTCAGTCTCTATTTCATTTATTTCTTCTCTCATCTTTATGATTTCTTTCCTTCTGCTCACTTTGGGTTTTGTTTGTTCTTCTTTCTCTAGTTCCTTTACGTGTAAGGTTAGGTTGTTAGAAATTTTTCTTATTTCCTCAGGTAAGCTTGTATCGTTATAAACTTGCCTCTTAAAACTGCCTTTGCTGTATCCCAAAGGTTTTGGATTCTTGTGTTTTCATTTTTATTTGTCTCTAGGAATTTTTTGATTTCCTCTTTGATTTTTTTCAGTGATCCATTGGTTGTTTAGTAGCATATTGTTTAGCCTCCATGTGTTTTGCGTTTTTTACAGTTTATTTCTTGTAGTTGATTTCTGTCCTCATAGCATTGTCGTTGGAAAAGATGCTTGATATGATTTCAATTTTCTTAAATTTACCAAGGCTTGTTTTTGGGCCTAGCATGTGATTTATTCTGGAGAATGTTCCACATGCACTTGAGAAGAATGTATATTCTGCTGCTTTCAGATGGAATGCTTTATACATATCAGTTAGTCCACTTGATCTAATGTGTCATTTACGGCCAGTGTTTCCTTATTGATTTTCTGTCTGGATGATCTGTCCATTGATGCTAAGTGGGGTGTTAAAGTCCCCTACTGTTATTGCATTCCTGTCAGTTTTTTCTTTTATGTCCGTAAATATTTGCCTTCTGTGTTGAAGTGCTCCTATGTTGGGTTCATATATGTTTACAATTGTTATATATTTTCTTATTGGGTCGATCCCTTGATCATTATGTAGTGTTCTATTTTGTCTCTTGTGTAAGTCTTTATTTTACAGTCTCTTTTGTCTGATATAAGTATTGCTACTCTGGCTTTCTTTTGATTCTGTTTGCATGGAATACCTTTTCCATCCCCTCACTTTTATTCTGTGTGTCTCTACATCTGAGGTGAGTCTCTTGTAGGCAGCATATATGCAGGTCTTGTTTCTGTGTCCATTCAGCCACTCTCTCTGTCTTTTGAGTAGAGCATTTAGTCCATTTATATTTAAGGTAATTATCAATATATATGTTCTTGTTGCCATTTTGTTGTTTGGGATTTGGTTTTATAGGTCTTTTTTTCTCTTCTTTTTTCTTCTCTTCTCTTGTGATTTGATGACTATCTTTAGTGTTATTTTCTTTTTTTATGTGTATATCTATTACAGATATTTGGTTTGTGGTTACCGTAAGGTTTTTGTATAGTTTGTGTGTGTGTGATTGTTTTAAGTTGCTTGTCTCCTAGTTTCAAATGCATTTTAAAAACCTTGCATTTGTACTCTCCCCCCCTCACAATTACTGTTTTTGATATGTTTTACATCTCACTGTTTTGTGTATCCCTTAACTGCTTATTGTAGTGATAAATGATTTAACTGCTTTTGTCTTTAAACTTCCCTACCAGCTTTGTGTGTGGATGATTTCCTACCTTAATGGTGTGCTTTTTCATTTTCCTAGTTATGACCTTATAGTTTTTCTTCTAGAGAAGTTTTTTTAACATTTGTTGTACAGCTCGTTTGGTGGTGCTGAAGTCTTTTAGATTTTGCTTGTCTATAAAGCTTTTGATCTCTCCATTAAATCTGAAGGAGAGCCTTGCTCTGTAGAGTATTCTTGATTGTAGGTTTTCCCTTTTATCACTTTGACTATATCGTGCCACTCCCTTCTAGCCTGCTGAGTTTTTGCTGAAAAATAGCTGATAGTCTTACGGGAATTCCTTTATATGTTATTTGTTGCTTTTCCCTTGTTGATTTTAATATTCTCTCTTTACCTTTAATTTTTGTCATTGGAATTACAGTCTGTCTTGGTGTGTTCCTCTTTGGGTTCATCATGTATGGAATTCTCTGTGCTTCCTGAACTTAGGTGACTCTTTCCTTTCCCAGGTTAGGACAGTTTTCAGCTATTACATTTTCAAATATGTTCTCAGGCCCTTTTGCTCTCTCTTCTCCTTCTGGGACCACTATAATGTGAATATTAGTATACTTAATGTTGTCTCAGAAGTCTCTTAAACTGTCCTCATTTCTTTTCATTCTTTTTTATTTTTTTCTTTTCAGTGGCAGTGATTTCCACTACTCTGTCTTCCAGCTCACTGATCCATTCTTTTGTATCATTTAGTCTACTATTGATTTCTTCTAGTGTATTTTTCATTTCATTTATTGTATTCCTCATCTCTACTTGGTTGTTCTTTTTATTTTCTAACTCTTTGCTGAAAAATTCTGATTTCTGTTCTGTGCATCCATTCTTTTCCTGAGTTCGTTGATCATCTTTACAATCATTACTCTGAACTCTTTCTCGGGTAGATTCCCTATCTCCACTTCACTTAGTTCTTCTGGGGTTTTATCTTGTTCCTTCATCTGGGACATGTTCCTCTGCTGCCTCGTTTTGTCTAAGTTGCCTTTGGTATTTTTGTGTATGTGTTAGATTAGTTATGTTTATCAACCTTGGAGAAGTTGCCCTCTGTAGAAGAAGTCCTATGGATCCCTGCAGCACACTCCTCTTCCTCACCCAAGCTATATGCTGTAGAGATTCCCCCTAAGAGGGCTGTGTGGGTCCTTCTGTTGTAGCAGGCTGACTATGTGGCTTGGTTGGCCCTTAGCCTGGTTGGTCGCTAGGCTCTGCCTTTTGCTGGCTGGCTGGCTGTTGGTGAGCGGGATCTGTTCAGGAAGCTGCTGACTGCAGAACACCAGGGAGCTTCGATGCTAGTGCTTGCTCACTGGTTGGCGGAGTCAGAGTTCAGAAAATTCTGGGGCTGTTGTTCCCCTACTGATGGGTGAAGCCAGGTCCTGGACTTAGTCCTGTACTACTTGCAGCCAGAGCCAGGTTCTGGAGTCTAGTTACAAGGCCCAGGGATCCCAGAGCTCAGGAACTGTGTTCCTGACACAGTTGGGTATGGTGTCCATGTTTTCCCAAAGCTTGTGTTGGCCTGCTAGTGGGCAGGGCTGGGGCCCAGCTCATCCCAGGTGAGAGTCTGTCCTACTGTTGGTGGACTGGATTGCAGACTGAGAGATTTTGGTTTTCTTGCATCTGGTGTCTGCCCCCTGGTGGGGGAGGCTGTTCTAGAGGCTAATGCAGGCTTCCTGGAGAGCAGGGCTAATGCCTGCTCACTGGTGGGTAGAGCTAGGTCTTGGTCTTCTGGTGGGCAGGGCTGTATGTAGAGGCATGTCTAGAGGTGGCTGTGGGCTCAGGATGTCTTTAGGCAACCTGTCTTCTGATGGGTGGGGCTATGTCCCCACCCAGTTAGTTGTTTGGCCTGAGGCGTCCCAGCACTGGAGCCTACAGGCTGTTGGGTGGGGCCAGGTCTTGGCATTAATGAACCAAGATGGCAGCCTCCAGCACCAGTGTTCATGCAGTAGAATGAGCTCCCAAATATGGCTGCTGCCAGTGTCTGTGTCCCCAGGATGAGCCACAGCTGACCCCTACCTCTCCAGGAGACTCTCCAAGACCAGCAGGTTAGTCTGGCCCAGACTGCTGTCAAATTACTGCTTTTGTCCCAGTGCACATGAGATTTTGTGTGCGCACTTTAAGAGTGAAGCCTATATTTCCCTCAGTCTGTCGGGACTCCCAAAAGTAAGCCCCACTGGCCTTCAAAGCCAAGTGTTCTGGGGGCTCGTCTTCCTGGTGCAGGACCCCTGGGCTGGTGAGCCTGACGTGGGGCTCAGAACTCTCACTCCTGTGCGAGGATCTCTGCAATATAATTCTCCATTTTGTAGGTTGCCCACCTGAGCCTATGGGACTTGATTATATTGTGAATCCATGCCTTTCTACCTGTCTCAATGTAGTTCCTTCTTTATGACTTTAGTTGTAGTAGTTCATTTCTGGTAGGTTTCAGTGTTTTTCATAGATGACTTTTCTGAAGATAGTTATGGTTTTGGTTTGCTCTTGAGAGGAGGTGAGCTCAGTGTCTTTCTGCTCTGTCATCTTGGCTGGTCCTCCAAACATAGACTCTTAAGTACTGTTTTTTTTTTCTTAGTAAATCAATAAAATCTATTGCAGATATGGCTTTTATGCCCACTTTCCTGGTTTCTTTTATTTTTTGTTTTCTTAATTTTTAAAATTTAAGTATAGTTGACACACAATATTTTATTAGTTTCAGGTGTACAACATAGTGATTCAACATTTATATACATTATGAATTGATCACCCTGATTAGTTTAGTAACCACCTGTCACCATAAAAAGTTATTGCATTATTGACTGTATTCCCTATGCTGTTCATTACATCCCTGTGACTTATTTATTTTATAACTGTAAATGCAACTTTAATGAGTACTTATTATAAGCTAGACACTGTCCACGTGCTTAACCTATATTTCTTATTACATTTCATAATCAAAACAAGACAGTAATTAGAATCTAATATTTCTTATTTGACAGATAAGGAAACTGAGGTTCAGATGGATTAAGATTAGTCATGGTCACAGTTTGATAAAGGTGTGTTTTGAATTCATATCTAGAAGACAAATAATGGGAAACCAAACCACAGTATTATCAGTAGGAATAGAGTTAAAAGGATAAGTTTGAGAGAGATTTATAAATTGTAATTCGCAAAACTTGATATCTAATTGGCTACAGAAATCACAGGAAAATTAAAAGTCAAGGATGCTCATCACATTTTTTATTTGGGGACTCTGAGGATTCCAGCAGAAGGTAAGAGATCACAGTTGAAGCAAAATCAAAAAATTGTGGTTTGGGCTTCCCTGGTGGCGCCGTGGTTGAGAGTCTGCCTGCCGATGCAGGGGACACGGCTTTGTGCCCTGGTCCGGGAAGATCCCACATGCCGCAGAGCGGCTGGGCCCGTGAGCCATGGCCACTGAGCCTGCGCGTCCGGAGCCTGTGCTCCGCAACGGAAGAGGCCGCAACAGTGAGAGTCCCGCGTACCGAAAAAAAAAAAAAAAAATGTGGTTTGTACGTGTTGAGTTTCAATTATCTGTGGGATATCTAAGTAGATCTCTCCAGAAGGCAGTTAATGTATGAGTGTGTAGCTCAATGGGGAAGTTAGGTCAGAGTTCTGGGATCTATACTAAGAGGAGTTTAAAACACTCTTAGCACTGGAACAATGTTACGTAAAATAATAATACATAGGGACTAATAACATACATTTAATGGTAAAACATCTTAACTCTAAATAGTGTTGAAAAGGATAATAAGTTAAAAAATAAAATTGTAATATAATTTAAAAATTCCTGAATGCTAGTCAGGGATTCAAAATGGAGACTAAATAGAATAGTACAGTTCTATTATCATAAAAAAATTAATAGGAGATAGTTGAAATAACTGTAAAGCCACTGTGTAGAGAAGATGCATCTTAGAACATGAAAAGTTATTTATAATAAAATGATATAAGATCCAGCAAAACGATCATAGGACAATTACAGTGATGATGTAGGTTTAACTTAGTAGCTGAATTTCAACCTGTGCTCCTGGGTCCTGGTCAGTTTTACTGCTGTATAATTGACCTCCAGCTGATTGATTCAAATAAGCATGGAAAGATTCTATTCTGTTTCTGCTGCTTAATGTGATTGGGTGCCCATGAGCTTCAGAAAAAATGAAAAGGAAAAAATTCTTCTCTGGAAAAGGTAACAGATGTTTCTTGTGCTATCAGATGATTGAGGAAGCAGTGTACGTCTGATCTGGTCATTAAAACCTATAGAATAGTTGTATGATTTATTTAGAGGAGAATTGACACTTTTGTGATTTGAAAGGGGTGGGTACTTATGTTTAACTTTTGCTAACATTTCAGTAGTGATGATAAACCAAAATTAAACTAGCAGGTGTTAGTAGGTGCATTTCTGGAAGCGAGGTTTTCTTGTTGGGAGAGTGGGTGGTGGAGGAGGACTTTAGTGAAATATGCTGCCTTATTTTTCAAGATTCTAAACATCTTAAATCTATATAGCTTTTTTTAAAATTACTACCCATAAATGTAGGGTGCAGAGACAACTTGAAGTAATAAGTACATAGAGATCTTGTAACTAAAAATAACATTTCAACAACAATATTAAGCTTGTTACCATGTTCATTATCCAGGTTGTCTCTTCTCCATATAATCGTGAATTGAATCGTGTCAGATATCTAAGTTTAAAGTATTAGGTATTTGACTTCCTTGTTAGGGTAGAAGGCTTGTCATTTTCAGAATGAGCTCCTTTTCTGTTAATTATGCATCATTATTTTTAAAATAACATTTTATAATTTTATAGCTCTTAGAATTCATGATTTTCTTTCCTTTGCTTATGCAGTTTTATCTTTAGAAACAAGAAATGGATTTATCTCATAAAATGTTCTTTTGGAAAACATATCCATTATGTAAATCTATTCCAACTTTGAAAATTTATAAACAAGGGGAAAATTGAATATCTATTTAGGAATGAAAAGATTCCAGAGTTTTTAGCTAGTGTCTTTTTCTATTAGCATATTGGAACCTTCCAATTTAAGAGAATTCTCATTTGTGTTTATTTACTTTTCTTGATTGGTTCCAAATATAAATGTAGGTGTTAGTTGAGCTCACTTATGCTCTTTAATAACTTCCTTCCTATGAAATATACTTCCTGAGTGTGATGGCATTTTATGTGAGGCAATTTCCCTTGTTTCCTAATTTGAGGATTATGCTCCCCGGTTTGAAACCCTCTCCCATATGAACAGTTTATCTCAGTGCACTTTATTAACCACCTCCATTATTATTAAATGGAAGTGATGATAATAGTGGGACCTGCTTCAAGATAGAGGCAATAAGGAAAACTGAGCACTTAGATCGTTTTCTTATTCTTCATTGGCCAACTATCAGATTCTAACATTGAGGTTAGTTTAGGCTCAGATTATAATGCAGAACTTTTAACTAGAACAGACTGAAACAGTAGGAAATGCTGTACTTGTCCAAACTCAAGAGCCTCATGGCTTTATGAAGTCAGTTTCATTCAGTATGAAACTTGATACAGAACTCATATTTTTCTCCCAGAAGCTACAGTCTGGTTGAGGAGATACAAACAATTAGTACAACAGAGATGGCAGTGAATGCTGTAATAGGGGTAAAATTGAAGTCTTGGAAGAGTAGAGAAAGAAAGACAAATTGTGATGAATTGCATTTATGAAGGTCTTATTGAGAGAGGTGCATTTGATTTGTGACTTGAAATGTGCCTAGGACTTTCAGGCAGAGGTAGGTGTTAGGATGCCTTTAAAGGTATTGAGGGTGTATCCTAGTGTCCAGAGTCTCAACTGCTCCAGAGTTGGGTGATGTGTGGCTCCCGAGACTAAATTTTATCTAGTTAATGGAGTCACCCCCTGATAACCTCCTGACCTTTCACCTTTTCTCAAGATGGTCTGTGGTCTAGATAATCCTGGGTCTTAGCTGACTAACCTGATCACACTTGACATATGCAGAAACCTAAGTCCAAGAGGTTTAGTAACAGATTCTTTGGTGTGTGTCAAAAATTAAAGGTGACATGAGCTCACAGGAGAAAACCAGAGGAGAGATTTCAGGAAAAAGCAAAATGTTATTTTTCCAGATAAGTTGTTTTACGCCTGTCTTTCCACCACCCTAATCTGAGGTTGGGTATAAGTGGGTAAATTTATTAGGTTTTGCTGGAAGGTGGAAGAATTTGAAGGAAACTTGAGAAATTATATAATTATTGGAGTTGTTAAACATTCTCTTTTCAATAAAGATTTGAATAGGTCATTGCTTGGCTTCCATGGCATGAGCTATATCAGGTATTAATAAAATCTGGGGTTTTGCTTTTGACTGTGATATAACATCTGCCGTAATTTCCTTTTCTGCATTCAGTCACCAGAAGCTTGCTGGAAAAAACTTAACTAAACTCAAAATCATCCCATTGCATTTATGACAAACTATTGTTCTTAGACCAGTTTGGTGAGTATTAACTTCACTTTCCTTTAGGAGTATCT
Organism: Pseudorca crassidens; assembly: GCF_039906515.1. Classification (NCBI taxonomy): domain Eukaryota; kingdom Metazoa; phylum Chordata; class Mammalia; order Artiodactyla; family Delphinidae; genus Pseudorca; species Pseudorca crassidens. The sequence continues at coordinate 32,722,939 of NC_090299.1, read as the reverse complement.
TATTTCTGTAAGGTTTACCAGCTTCCAAGCAAAATCTTCAGCTGTTTTACTCTACTAATCTATTTGACATGCTTACAAATGTCTGAAATTTTATCGCACCCAATTCAGGCTGACCTCTGGAACTCCCTGCCCCCATATTTAAAACTATTTAATTGGCCCCCTCAGGGGCACACAGAAAATTGGATAGTTCCTCTGGTCCTAATCCACTGGGGAACACTATATGTAGTCACTCACCCACTTGCAGAAAGCTGGAAAATTATTACCATGCGAGTAGAAAGAAGTAATAATTACATTTGCTGTTTATGGCATGGGTAACTAATTTAAATGCTTTCAGGGACCAGGCAGGTGACAAAAAAACCCACTGAAGCTGGCAAGTGAAATTCAATAGGTGGTCGTGGTGGGATGTATTATGAACGTCTGCCATTTTGTCCATCTTAACATGGGCATTCCAAAAATTTTTAATTGTAGTGAGCGGACCCCCAAAATATGTCTGTGGACCAAATGTGCTTCAGAAGCTAAGATGTACTTAACCTTTCTGAGGACAAAGATAATATGAGATCCTTGGGTGAGTGGGTGTTAATTGAGACTTAAAACAGTGTCTGGTGAATAGTAAGCACTCTATAATGTCACCTATTATTATTATACAAGAAGCCTTCTTTGCTCATTGGAAATGAAGTGTTTACGTGCCTTACATTTTCACATGAACTAGAATATTTAATTGATATATGTCAATTCTTGAATAACCATCCATTTCCCAGTATTTCTGAGCAGTTGCTACCTGCTAGTCATTGTCTTGGAGTTGAGAGTTCAGCAGTAAACAAGATACATAAAACTCTTTTCCTTATTGGAGCTTGGTCTAATGGTAACAATAGACCCTTAATATGGTTATAATAAAATGTGATAAATACTATAATATGGAAGCTACTAGTTGATACAGGAACACTAACCTGACATAGACGACAAGGAAGGCTTTGAGGAAGCATTCATTTTTGTGGTGATACTTGATGATACCATATCTTGAGGTCAGCTGTCAATTCCATGTTTTCAGGTTGATTATTCTCCACTTTTATCTTGGAGGAAACATATAAATTTATCCTTGCTGGAATAATCATTCTAGACTTGGGTTTGCTGTCCCTAGTTATTATACCTCTGTAAGTGTTAGCTTATGTGGACTTAAAAAATACCTGATATGTGTAGTAAAAAATACCTGATATGCTGTAGTAACACAACGTGGTTACTGATTTTATTATTAGATACTTTTTTATGTAATAAAAAAGTATCTAATAAATTTTATTAGATACTTCTATACCTAAAAGCACCTGGTTTTATAGTACTAAAAAATGGCACCTGGTTTTATAGTACTAAAAAATAGTACCTTTATTAGATACTTCTATACCTAAAAGCACCTGGTTTTATAGTACTAAAAAATGGCATAGCAATGACTCAGTTCCATGATTGGGACCCCAAATGCAATATATATGCATATATATATACATACACACATATGTTTATATATATTTACATATATATTTGTATATATTTATGTTAGTAACCAATATATACAGATATACAGTGCTATTTTTTTTTTTACAGCCATGTATATGGAAACCAGAGATTTAGAAGTGGGGGTGGTTCTTCTCATTGTTAAACCTTTTGACAGATTCATAAAAATTTGTACCTATTTTCTGAGACTTTTAGTTTAGAAGTTTTAGTATCTAAGAGACTACATTTACACATATTTTCCTATAAGTTTATCATTGATCAACACTAGATAGATTCTTTTATGTGTTTTTAAATCTCATCTGAAAGGGATCATACCTTAACTATCCTTAGCTAACATGTTTCTCTTGTTCCATATTATATTTTTGATATTTTATCTATATGGATAGAAGTAGCTCTGTCTAATGTATTTCAACTATTATTTATTATTGCATTGTATGAATATACCATAATTTATCTTTACCCTTTTGATGGACATTTAGATAATTAAAAATGTATTTTGGCTATACAGTCCATATTATAATGAACATTCTTGTATATGTCTTTTGCAGCATATAATTCTTTATGTACCTAGAAGTAGAATTTCTAGGTATTAGGGAAAAATCTACCTTTAGCTTTAATAGATAGTATTGATAGTTCTTTAATATGGTTGTATAAACTTACAACATAAAACAAAGTACAAACCTTAATATTGTCAGACTTCTCTGATATGTACCAAACCATCTCAGTTTTGTTTTACCTTGCACTTTCTTAATTATGAGTGAGATTGATTATCTAGGCATATATTTATTGGGCATTCAGAGTTTCTCTTCTGTAAATGGTGTCTTAAAATTATTTAAACCTAAGTTCGTTTGGTTGCCAGTATTCACAGATCTTCCCATGGCCAAAAAAGGATCAGTGCCAACTTACCCCTTTTTTGTTGTTTTTACCTTCCTCTTTGTGGTGGTTAATATCAGTCCTTTTTCTCAGATTGAATTTTTCTCTTTATTTTTTTCAAATTAAATTTTTTACTTGTATTTTTTGTCATGTAAATCAGATAAAACCTTCATATTTTGCATATATAATTCATTCTCCAGGACTTTGTGATTAATTAACCATCACCAGAGATTTATACAGATGAAACTATCTGAATTACTGCTAGTTATTATAGTCATCTCAGATACTTTCCTTCTGGTGTAATGCCCTAGACTTCGCCTCTACAGGGTTTTTTTTTCATTCCCACTGAGATTTGGAGACTGTTTTAACTATAGTGTCTTTCATAATGATTATGAGCTTAGGGGGAACAGTCAGTGTGACTTACAGATACTGATGCCTGCTATACCAATATATATCACAACATTTTAGTAAAGGGAGTTTCTTTTTACCTCTCTTAAAGGACGAAGTTAGGGAGAAAATGAGGAGTGTTGTCTATTGGTTTGTTATGGCTTCACATCCACTTGTTTATTACTAAGTGAAGTTGTTTTGCTCTACTTGTTCGTGGCTTAAGTGAAGTTCTTACCTGAGGATGACGTTGTGTGTGGGGGGGGCTGTGTCAGGATGATGTCAGTAAAATTGCTGTCCTTGTCAGTATGCACGTATGGAGGACCGGCTGTGATGTCATGGATATTTAAGCTTTAAATACCAAGAATTTGTGGGGACTTTTACCGCGAGTGTTTGGTCTGGGCAAGGCTACTCTTTGCAGATCTGAATAGCTCTTTGAAGATCTTGAGAGACTTGCTTCCATGTGGTCAGGCTACTCTTTGTTGGCAGTGGTGTTAAACCTTGCAGAAGTCTCTGGAAGAGAAGGGACATCTGTTCCTGCTTTGGCAAGGCTGCTCCTCATAGGTAGTGGCAAAGCTGTGTAACAGTCCTTGGAGTGATGACCTTCAAAGCAGACCACCTTGCCTGCCAACACCGGCACCATTATTCCACTAACATGGTGTTCTAGTAACAAGAGACTTTTGATTTGCACTGGCAGCTGGACATCAACTTTTGGTTGGCTAAGCTGACTCTTCCGAAAACCAGCTCATAGAAATGTACACCTCAACTAAATTCGACTTTATTTCTTTCACCTCCCCTCTGCCTGGAACAATAGTGTAATTAATCTCTCATTGGTTTGGAGTATGTAGTAACATACTTTATTGGCTTATTAAGAGACATGATCCTGTATGCTGTTGGCTTGTGAAGTATTATTATTACACATTATAATTCCCACAGTGAACTGTGCTAAATAAGTTGTTGGCGAAGACAGCCTCGGTCTCTGAGCAGTTTTCCAAAGACAAAGCAAGGACATATGCATGAATGGTAGCAGCAAAACTTTATTTTTCCGATTTCTCAAAGCCTTTGAATTTTGTCTATATTATGCCTGAGGATTTTTGGCATGTCAAATTCCTTTAGAGTGTCAGTGTTGGGTTTAGGTTCATTAAACTTACTAATAAAATTTAGGAACATAGTAGGAGTTTCAGATGGCACGTTGTAAATATATTTTCTGGTAAGTACATTGATTTTGACAAATTCAGACCAATCTGAATTTAACTTTGCCTTCCTTAGTCATGTACCCTGAAAGTTTGGACAAACAGCTTTTAACAGTAAAAATCAGCAAATTCTTGCCTTTTTTTTTTTTTTTGGTTTGTTAGTCTTTTCTATACAAGTTTAGTACTACATATGATACCCTGGGGCATTCTGGAGTCTGGTTCTAGTTACTGGTCTAATAACAATAGGCTAAGGCATTAGAGGATTTATTAACTACCCCTTATAAGGGAGCTTCTTCAGGCAAGGAAATAATGGTTTTTTTAAGCCAGGAAGGAAGGGCAGCTTCCAAAGAGTGAAAAGAACTTCCTTAGGCAATGACAGTCAGTGGAGGGTGCTCCATAGGAGAGGACAAGGACGGATGGGTGAGTCATTCCTCCCCTTCATATTTCCCCTTTTAAGTAGCCAGAATCCCATCTTTGTGATTATTGTCTTATGGCCGCGAACAAAAGGCACACACAGAATTAAGTTTTTGTTTGTTTGTTTGTTTGTTTTTGCGTTATGTGGGCCTCTCACTGTTGTGGCCTCTCCCGCTGCGGAGCACAGGCTCCGGACGCACAGGCTCAGTGGCCATGGCTCACGGGCCCAACCGCTCAGCGGCATGTGAGATCCTCCCGGACCGTGGCACGAACCCGTGTTCCCTGCATCGGCAGGCGGACTCTCAACCACTGCGCCACCAGGGAAACCCTAAAATGTAATCAATATAAAAATTAAGATATCTTGTGTTGTTTTTCATATTGAGTGTCTGAAATATATCTATTTTATATTTACAGTACCTCTCTATTGAACTAGCCCCATTTCAAGTGCTCAGTTGTTATATGCAGCAATGCCTGCCTTATTAAACAGTGCAGATCTAGACTAGGAAATACATAATTATTAAACTCAATAGGGAGATTAGGAAAAAAGTTCTCAGAAATACATAATTCTGTATAAAGTTTCAATTAAAGAACTTGATGTTGGAAAAATTAATTAGAAAAGGAAGGGATAATGGAATGTAAGTTCTCAGAATAAGAGAATAGGGTCTCTGGGTAAGTGGAATGAGATAAAGGTTTCCTTTTAAGGAAAGGTAAATAGAAGTTAGGGTAGAGAAAGACAAAAATAATTTTCATTCCTGTTATTATAACTCCTATGCTACACGTTGGGGACAGTAAGTCTTATGAGTAAAAATGTAAACAGAGTGTTTGAAAAGAAATATTCTTAAGGATTAGAAAGAATTATGAACAAAATAATCTATGAAAAAAAGAATAAATTTGTTGAGCAAAGAATAAATAACATAGAGATGATAGAAATTAAGCAAATTGGTAGAAAAATATATATGAAATTTGGGAAAATGTAGATATTTGTTAAATGGCAATATCTGGTACATTTTTAAAACTTTTAATTTGAAATAATGTTACACTTGCAGAAGAGTTGCAAAGATAGTACAAACTATTCTTATATGCCCTTCCCTCAGCTTCTCCTAATGTTATATTTTACAGAACCCTGGTATACTTTTTCAAAATTAAGACATTAACATTGGTACACTACATTAAATTAACTGCAGACATTTTTCAACTTACAGCTGGTATGTGTGTGTGTGTGTGTGTGTGTGTGTGTTTCTCTTATAAATTTATACACAGAGATGGAGAAAACTGCCCATGGGAACTGCAGAGTGGTGGGCTGCTGTGGAGGGTCTTACCTATGCATCAGGTAGAAAAGGCTGACTCTAAGGTTAAATCTGGAGACTTCAACTGGCTGGGTGATAAGCAGTCATTGAAAATTGGGAAGGAAGTCAGGATAGAGGAAGTTATGGTCAGAAAAGAGGAGCTGAGAAGTGGTAACTTAGAAGGATGCCTAGAACTGCATAATAGGATATAATCAGAAGGCTTAACTGAGCATTCAAAAATACTTAAATTCATGGATATTGTACCTCTGTGGTCCAATTTAGCTGTTTCTCTAAACAAATAGAGATGAAATTGGCCGTGATTGCAGCAAGAAAAATATTTTTTCTCTTTTATAGGAAATTAAAGCAAAAAGCAATTTAATAATTTTAATACTACAGATGTATTGAGATTATGATCTCTCTTTACACATTTGCTTGATAGCCTTGAGAGTGCTTTGAAAATTAGAGTATCTGTTATGAAGAATCTCCAGAATGTGCTCTTTTACCTCTAAAGGCAGCATTCTTTAGTGGGTACTATGCAAAAAACTATTGTTCTGAAGCTCCCAGAACTCTGTCACTTTCTTCTGAATACTTTATAATAAATTCATATTTTTTATTAGTGATCTCAGGCATAAAACTCTGTAGGTAAATGTCTTGAAGATTCCAACTCTCCAAATTTCTTGTAAAGTTCCCCATGTAGATCCGTCTATCAAAAAGATCACATTTAACAAAGAAAGGGAAATAAGAAGAAAAACTCTTCAGCTTTCAATATCCATCTGTGTCAATACGTTTTGTAAAGAAGCTCTTAGGAATTAACTCTGAGAGGCTGTCCTAGAGTCCTTCACGTGGCCTGATTATTGCTCATGTCAGGTTTCATTCTTGTTATTCTTGGAGGCCAACTCAGATGCTGTCTTGTAAATGACTCTTTTCTAGTAGTATTTAGATTGCCAGAGAAAAATACAAACAAAAGTGAAATGTGGGCCAAAGTAAATATTAATTTAAAAACTATAACCCTAGGTCCAAAATGAAGTAACTTTTTTGGCTAATATCTGCAGTTTTGCTAAGCTGTTTGCACTTGGAGTAAATGAGGAAGAAGGAGGAAAAAAAGAGCTGAGGAGAGAAAATATTAGCGCTAATAGGCACAACCTAGGAGAGAAAGCAGATTTAGGAGTGAGATGTGTATTCTCCTCAATAACCCTGTGATAATCTGGCCATGACCATTTCTTCTCCAGTCCCAGTTTGTTTGAGCATGTGGGAGTCTGGTGTCTTCCTTGGATCCTGGTGTTGCTTTCTCCAGGGCACCAGTATAGGCTTTCCTCTAAAAGTTTCTCATGCAGCCTCTCACCACCCTTGAAACAGGTCAAATTTGGTTCTGTGTTTTCCCATAGAGTTCTGCTCAGTCTTCTGAAATTGAGCCACTAGAGAGTCCTAGGGGAGAAATTTCACCGCCAAGGAAGATGTCACACTAGTTATTTATTCCTTTATGGGCTGAAGGCTTTCTCATGTAATTGGACAGATGCCTTCAGGTCTTAGACTTAATGTACTTTACAGTTTATCAAGTGCTTTCATATTTTATGGACACATTTGTCTTCAGAGTAATAACCCTGTGAGGAGACCACAGCAGGTGTTAGTATCGGTTATTGTATAAATAAGGATTCCAGTTTTATCAATTTGTTAGATCTGTTAAAAAAAAAAAGAGAGAGAAAAAGAAATAAAGGGCCCAAATAGAGTCATCTACCCACAGGGCAGAAAACCAAGACTTATTTGCAAAATTGCAGTTTCAGCCTCTCCCAGGAATGTGACCTTTAAACAGACAATCTGAAATTTCCTGATCAGCACTTGTGAGGTAGTCTGCATAAGAAGACCTCTGCCTTGAATGAATGGGTAAACACAGCAGTCCCTGTGAATAGATTCATTCCCTGGTTAGGAGTAAATACAGATGAGAATATAATAGTGAAACCTCACAACTCAGATTGTGACTTGAACTGATGGGCCAGGACTCGAACCAAGCCAGAACCCAGATTGGGATTTGAACCCATTGTCTTTATTTATTTTTAAATATTTAATTTTTTATTTTATTTTTGGCTGCGTTGGGTCTTAGTTGCAGCACACGGGATCTTCGTTAGGATCCTCGTTGCGGCACGCAGGATCCTCCGCTGTGGCACACGGGCTCCTGGTTTTGGCGTGTGGGCTTCTCTCTAGTTGTGGCGCGTGGGCTTCAGAGCATGTGGGCTCCAGAATGCATGAGCTCTGTAGTTGTGGCACGCGGGCTTAGTTGCCCCGCGGCATGTGGGATCTTAGTTCCCGGACCAGGGATCAAACCCTTGTCCCCTGCATTGGAAGGCAGATTCTTAACCACTGGACCAGGGAATTTTAATTGAAATCACACACCTGGTCTCAGGATGTACTGAAACTCAGGTTCTTTATGTCTCAGTGCAGAAAGAATTCAGTGAGAGACAAAATGATGGTTAAGAAGTAGATTTATTTAGAGTGATACACATTCCATAGACAAAATGTGATTCGTCTCAAAAAGTGAGTGTGGCCATGGGGGAAACACACTCCACAGACGGAGTGTGGGCCATCTCAGAAGGTGAGAGGCCCCGAAATACAGGGTGATTAGTTTTTATCGGCTGGGTAATTTCATAGGCTGAAATTACCTATGAATTTCACAGGTAATTCATAGGTGATGAGCGGGAGGATTATTCCAACTATTTTGGGGAAGGGGCGGAGATTTCCAGGATTTGAGCCACCACCCACTTTTTGACCTTTGATGATTGGCCCCAGAACTGTCATGGCACTGGTGGGTGTGTCATTTAGCATGCTAATGTATTATAGTGAGTGTATAATGAGGCTCAAGGTCTCCTGGAAGTCGAATCTTCTGCCATCTTGGACCTAGTTGGTTCTAGCCAGTTTATATTGTATCCAAAGGCTCTGTCATTCTTTTAAAGGCTGTGCCCTGCCCCCTTCCCTCCTGTTTCAATAGGAAATATCTCCCTAACTCTTGGAGACATTGTAGATTTTGTTGTTAAGACAACAGCTGCCTAACAAAGGCCTTTCTTAGAGTCTCTGGCCAAGGTTGTTCTTGATAAAAGATGACCTCTGATTATTTTTTAGCTGAACAAAGAGGTGTCTGTTGTGGCCATCACCATCTGCTGTACCTGAATTGGCACTTCTACAGAAGTTGAAATTCAGTTATGTAAGATCACTGAGCAAGCCACTTGGCTTAAAAAGGTGATTCCTTCAATGGGGTCTTTCTTTGATTGGTTTGGGTCTTGGGGACCATGGCTCTGAAGCACATTCCAAATATTGGGAATTATCCTGCTTATAATCTCCCTGGTGTGTAGTATTCTCTCAAAAGCTTTAAATGCATGTTTGCAGCCACTAAATACCAAGCAAACGATCTCCCTAAGACTGGAGCATCAGAGAAGGAGCAAAGAGAATGATGAACTTAAAAATTGTGAATCTGAAGTGGTGATCTGGGGTCAGTGAAAGACGTAAGAACTACAGAGTGGTAGCAGAGAGTGGCACTAATGCCTTAATTTTTTTTATCAGATCTCTAGGTTAGGCAGAGAGGAAGGAATTGTTTCAAACAAACAAACAAACAAACAAAAACAACAGCCCCCAAATGGAGTCATTTACCCCCAGGACAGCAAACCAAGACCTAATTGCAGTTTTATCCTCTCCCAGGAATGTGACCTTGAAACAGACAACCTGAAATTTCCTGATTAGTACTAGTGAAGTATAAACCTGAAATTTCCTGATTGGCACTAGTGAAGTAATCTGCATAAGACGACCTTTGCAGTTCCCTTCCACCCAAAAGAAGATGACCTGGCCTGAAACAATTCTTTTCTTTTTAATAATAATTTCCTTGTCTCACCCTCCGCCCACCTATGAAAATCTTCCAGTTGTACAACTCCTCAGTGTATCTCTCTATTTGCTAGATGAAGTGCTGCCGGATTGATAAATTGCTTAATTAAGCAATTAGATCTGCAAATTTACTTAGTTGAATATTGTTTTTTAACAGTTCTTGTGTAATTTATCACCTCTTCCCATAGTCTTTCTATTATATTATGCATGATTATTTTTCTCTTTGTTTTTATAATTCTTAAACCTCTAGATTTAAGTATGAAATATCTTTTTTTTGAAACATCTTTTGAGCAGCTTTATAATGCATATATTAAAATGACCAGAGAAATATTGTTATGGACTATTTTCATGCAAGTCAAATTTAGAAAGTGAAAATACATAATTATCCTAAAACTCTTTTATAGGAATGCTATAAATTCTATACCATGCTAGCCATTAGCCTGTCTTCTGGAACTTTCCATGAATCTTTGAAATGTTTAATTTTGAGTCTGCTGCAACTATTTTCAATATAAGAAAATTCTTCATTTGCTATTTTCTTCAGTGATTTAAAACCTATTATGAAACATGAGTAACAAGAACACATTTGTCAATGATAAATAAGTGATGGGTCACATTTTCAAATTTGGGTAACTGTTGTATCTAGAAAATTGTACATAAATACCAGCAAGTTGAAAAACTTGCTGTACTCTGGAAACCAACATCATGACGCTAATGCATCTGTCTGTGTATGCTCACAAAGATAAATTATGATAAATATAATTGTCACAGCACAAAGTTTCTGACCATTTAAGAAGTGATCTTCAAGTGCCTGTATTTTGCAGATCTGTATCTTGACATATAATTGAGAATAATTAAATGGTGGAGTTAGAAAAAAATCAAGGATGTGAGCAAGACTTTCTTAATTTTCCAAGGCAGTATATGCAGAGCATATGACTGGTACTTAGGAATGAGCCCTTTATTAATTCATAAGATAAGTATTCAGCTGAAGAAACACTACTGAAAGTTGTCCTACTCTACAGTTGGAAATAATCTTGGTTTCTGGTATAGTACCATTAATATTGAGTCACCTGGAGCATAATGGATTCCATAGATTTAATATGTTGCCTATAGTGAATTTAACTGCAGTATTTTTTCAATACATTTTGAGTTCAGCATTTTCATTTCAGATATGGAAAATGTCAACAGAACACTTTCAAGAGCCAAAACTTATTGCTGTTAGAAACAAAATATGTTCCAAATACTTTAAAGAAACTAACTTCACATTCTTAATATTTCTGAAGGGTTAAAAAGAGAAGAAGGAAAACAATCATGACCACTGCAACACTTCAAAAAAATATTTAACATGGATCATAAATACAAAATTTTCACGAGGCCCATGTATGCTGAATAAGAGAATAAAAATGTATATAGGAAAAATTTACGTAGCAATGTGGATATGTGACATTGCCTTGGACACAGTGGTCATTTGATCTGAAAGTTTATTATAACTGAATTTGAAGTTGTTTGATAGGATGGGTATATTTTGTACACCACTGCTATCTACCTGGAGAAGTGCTATAAAAAGGTGAATAAACCAAAATATTAGAGAATTCCATCATTTAGATGACATAATGGAATAATCTTAGCTACCTAATAATGGTTGACTGGTCTTGTTGTCAGACATTATATACCACCAGCTAGAGGAATTGTGAATCTTGTAAACTGGTTGAGAACTGTGGGAGGAGTAATTGCAATGTTCATTAAAAAAAAACAGTGACATACTAATTTGTACATCATAGTTAACCAAAAATATTTGTTGAATGAAAGGATTCATTATTTTTAAACATCAGTAAACCTTTAAACATTATTTTTAAAGGTTTTAAATAAGTGTGAGCCATCTACATGGCATGAAAGTAATAATGACTTGATTGAAATTGTGTCTAAGCCTACAATATAATTTATTTTTGCCATAGAGAGAAATCACTAAAACCGAGGAAGCAATACTTTATATTTGAAAAAATGTTCAGTAATCTCTGGTAAATGCAATGCATCTTAACATTTTATCTTTTTAAAACAAAATTTAAAGAGATATAAACAATCAACCTACATTTATTCGTTTTGGAAATTGGGTACATATTCTCATGACAGTTGTTTCAAGGACATTTATTCCCAGTCACCATGACCAGATGCCTTTGAAGCTTACTTTAGAGTGAGTTGACACTTTATTCATTCACTCATTTGTTTTGAACACAGCATGTAGCTAACGTGGTGATTTGTCATATAGAGAAATATAATCTTGGATTAGGTTCAGAGTACCACAGCATGTGTATTTGTGTGTGTGTGTGTGTGTGTGTGTGTGTGTGTGTGTTTGCCGGGGCAGTGGGGTTGTGGGGTGAGGGTGTTGAAACTCTATGTGAACTGAAATAGAGGTTCATTGAAATTTACTTCTAAATGTGTTCTAAACACAGGTGTATTACAATACAGGCATATTTAGAGGCCCAGTGAGGAATAGGAACAAATGGTGCTCTAGATGTCAGGAGCATTGGAATCCCCAATCTACCATTAATAAGATGACATTGGGTATTAATTTATACTGCCTTAGGTAAGTTTCCTCTTTTGTGTAGTGAAAGGCTTGGACTAAGTGAGATTGAGTTCTGTGACTCTCCTACTTATGTTTTTTTCAATAATGCCTACATTTGTCAAGTTGAGTTGTATCTTTTGTTTCCTTAAGATGTATAAATTTCATATTAAGTGTTTAAAGTGAGTTATTGGTGATCAGATTTAATCTTGTCACAACATTTCATTCTGAAAAATTTCACTAATGGCATTAAATTCTGTGTTTTTCCAACAATTGTTGAAATTAAGCCATTTGTCTCTGAAAACTAACTTAGTTTTGATAACTGGGGCAAAAGCCTTTGAAAAATCTGACCCAGGAGATAATTTCAAATTGCCACACAATTAGAAAGAGAACTCTGTCTGTCTTTCTCTTCCTCTCTGTCTCTCTCTGTGCATCTCTCTGTCTCTTTCACTCTCTCACACACACAAACACACACAAAAAGAGAATTAAAAAATCTGAATTCTTTTTGTTTAAAACAAGTTTATTTAACACTTGATAATAAGTAAATTGTAAAATAGCTCAGTCTCAATTTTAAAAGCATGTATATAACTTGCATACTTATATCAAGTATTAGGTAAAATAAACGTCTGTGTCAATGCTTTGAAACTGGAAAACAATTAGGGCATTACAACTTTATTTTTAATTGATTTTTTTATTGCAGTATGACATACAGAAAAGTGGAGTTTTGTAAGTGAATAGCTCATGAATTATCACAAAGTGAGAAAAGACATAGAATTACCACTTAAGTTAAAAAAAAAAGAACCTTATCAGGAACCAGGCAGACTCCTTCATACTTATCCCTGTAAACTACTCCCTTTCTTCATCCCAAAGCTAGCCAGTATTCTAACTTCTGATACCATCGATTAGTTTTACCTGAGTTGGAGCTTCATAAAAATGAAATCAGAATACATTATGTATTATTTTGAATCTAGCTTCTTTTACTAATGAGATTTATTTATATTAATACATGTAGCATTTATGTGTGACATTAGTTTGTTCATTTTCATAGCCATTCTACTCTTGATGGACGTTTGTGTTATTTCCAGTTTTAGGCTATTACAAGTAATGCTACTGTGAACATTTTGCACGTTTGGGCTGAACATATATATGCATTTTCTGGTGTTTTGTGTTGTGATATTGTTAAGGTTCAGTTATTGTTTTAACATTTTACTGTAGGCTTTATTTTTGGATATATAATAAAATATATAACTATATTTTTGTCATTAGGTCAGTACATACAAGGTCTAGGCTACAAAAATCATTTCAAAATATAAAGTTAGGGGCTTCCCTGGTGGCGCAGTGGTTGAGAGTCCGCCTGCCGATGCAGGGGACACGGGTTTGTGCCCCCATCCGGGAAGATACCACATGCCGCGGAGCGGCTGGGCCCGTGAGCCATGGCTACTGAGCCTGCGCGTCCGGAGCCTGTGCTCCGCAGCGGGAGAGGCCACAACAGTGAGAGGCCCGCGTACCGCAAAAAAAAAAAAAAAAATATATATATATATATATATATATTTGTAGGAATACTTGGGTGTCAAAGGCTGTTCATATTACTACTTAGGAGTGGAATTTTGGTCATAGAGTAAATTTTGGTTAAGTTTTAGTGGATAATGCCAACAGTTTTTTCAAAGTGATTGTATTAATTTACACTCACAAAAAGTGCATGATATCCTGTTGTTCCGTATCCTTGCCAAAACTTAGTATTTTATCTCTCTAATTTTAACCACTATTGTGTGTGTATGTGTGTGATTGTACTTCATAATAGTTAATATGCATTTCTCAGATTAAAAAACTGTGCTTGTTTTCAGATGTTTTTTTACTTATTTGATAGCCTTTTTATTTTGGTGAAATGCCCTTTCAAGATTAGTTTTCCTTTTTCTATTGAGTTGGTTGACTTTCTTTATTTCTATTCTTCATACAAGATGTTAGCTGGTAATATACGTTGCAGAGAAACTTCTCCCAATCTGTAGGTGACCAGTTTTCTCTTTTAATGATATTTTTAAGCAAATAAAACTTGCTTAATTTAATATGCTCATATTTATGAAAAACATTTATGGTTAATCCATTTTTATGTCCTCTTAAATTTTTTTTATTTTTTTTTTGCGGTACGCGGCCCCTCACTGTTGTGGCCTCTCCCGTTGCGGAGCACAGGCTCCAGATGCGCAGGCTCAGTGGCCATGGCTCACGGGCCCAGCCGCTCCGCGGCATGTGGGATCTTCCTGGCCTGGGGCACGAACCCGTGTCCCCTGCATCGGCAGGCGGACTCTCAACCACTGCACTACCAGGGAAGCCCTGTCCTCTTAAATTTTTTAACAACTCCAAAGTCTCATGAAGATGTTCTTCTAGAAGCTTTATTGTTTTGACTTTCAAATCATATTTTTCATTGAGAAATTTCAAAAGCATATTCTGTGATGCCAAGTTGAAGTCAATAAAAATAAATAGAAAAAAACCCCAAAACAAGAAACATTTCTGCTGCCTAAGCATGTGCTTTTTTTGTGGATATTAAAGTATCTTTGTGTTGGATTAGAGAGTTGAGATTAAAGATTAGTTCCTTCTAAATATTAACTTCCTTTTTGGTTTAACAAGCAAAGGGCATCAGAGAAATTGCCTAAATGCTGTGTGTTTAAAGTTTTGCAGTTTGTTATTGGCTACTGGAATCCATCCAAGAAGTTGTCAGATATCTAAAGCTCTATTATGTTACAGTGAAATAATTATTGTACTTGGTATTTTCAGAATTATTTGTTCTCTTTTCACTGTTTGATTTTACTTCCCTTGTGCCAGGGAGAGAATTCACTCAGAGATTTTCAGAGATAAATAAACGGTTTAATGGTTTTATTTCAAGAATTATAAATCAGTTCTTTATAACTTACTGCCATATTTACTATGAATATACTGAAAGTAAACCAAAAGAAGGAAAATAAATCTGAAAAAAATAGGGGAAGAATGGAGCAAATGAAAAGAAAATTGAATGAAAGGTTTTACATGAAAATGTTTACTGAGTCACCTTTGGTTGTCAGGAAAATGGACACATTCAGTTTCCACATATGTACACACATACATAATTCACAAAACAAATGCACATACAGACTTTATATCTTTTTTCTTTAATTGTCTTTATTTTTCAATCATTTAAAATGAATATAATAATTTAATATTCAGCAGTATACTGTTACTATAATACAATTGTATGTAGGCTATAAAATATACAAATATTCCCATAGCTACAACATTAGCACATAGATATTATTTTATTTTGAATGAAAGTCTTTCACTTTTGTGTATTTATTTAACCATCATGCAGTATTTACAGATTGGGTTTGATCTTCTAGAATCATAAAACTAATTTAAAAGTTATCACTTCAAATTGTGAAACAAGAATTATTACACACTTTCTAAATTCTTGATTCAGACTTAGGGAGCTGGACCATAACTGATCATGACTGGTAAGAAGTTCACATAGTTAAAAATATCCATGGCTATGATATATTTTTTACTGTGACAGTTTTAGACATAATGCATCTGAAGTTAATTAAAACATAGTATGCATAAAATTGTCTAATGTTTATTTAGGAGAATCACAGTTTCGTGGGTGGGCCCCTTTTCCTGCTGAACATAGTTAATTTGATAGTCCCAGTAGAAACTGGAGTCTCAGCTGAGGCTAAAGCTTTCATAATATTTATCCTCTCAAATCTTTCTACCACCTACTGCTTTTAGGGTATCCAAAACTAGTCCTTTGATTAGAGAAAATAGAATTTATCATGACTTTGGTAGTTTGAATATGGACAAATAAAAAGGTAACATGGCTAAAGTATTAATGATAATAGAGATAATTAAGAAATAATAGCAGTGGAAGTGGTTCAGGAATTCATTGCTGCAACTGATGACCTGACAACAGTGGCTTAAACATGATAGTATTATGTTCTTCATTTTAAACCAAGTTTTAATTGGTAAGAGGGCTTAATGACATTAGGACATTTTTCTCCTGGTCAACACATGCCTGTTGCAGCACCAGTCATCATTTCCAAATTCCAGGGAGGAAAAAACATAAGGGAGAAAGGATACATACAGAACACTTGTAAATCTCACTGTACAATGAATGTTAACACATGGCCACCCATGAATACTAAGGAATCTAGGTAAACAAGTAGTACAGGATGTAAGAGAGAAATTTATAGGAAGTGGATGCTGGTTGAGCCAAGCTAGTGTCTTCCATAGTTGGTAAAAATCTTTGCTAAATTGTAACCTTTACATTTTTCAAATGAATTGTTTTTAAAATAAATATTATAAATAAATAAAACTTCTAAAAGAATAGTTTTAGTTGTATACAAAAGTTGTAAAGATAATATGTACAGTTCTTTTACCCTCTACACCCATTTTCTCCCTTTGTTCACATTTTGTATTATTGTATATGTGAGACAACTAAGCAACCAACACTGGTACATTAGAATTAACTAAACTTCACTGTTTCTTCAAATTTCACTAGCTTTTCCCTAATGACTTTTTCTATTCCAGGAGTTCATCTAGGATACTACATGACATTTAGTCATCTTATCTCCTTAGATCTCCTTAGTCTCTTCTCATCTGTGACAGTTTCACAGATTTTCATTTTTGGTGAACTTAATAGTGTTTTGGAGTTCTGCTCCAGTATTTTGTAGAATGTCTCTCAGGGGTTGTCTAAATTTTTTCTCCAGGTTAGTGAGATTGGTTTTATAGGTTTTTAGGCAGAAAACCACATAGGTGAAGAGACATTCTTACCACATCAAATTGGGGTACATGCATCAACATGACTTATCACTAATGATTTAATCTTGGTCACCTGACTGAGGTAGTGCTTATCAGATTTCTCTACTGAAAAGTTACTCTCACCTTTTTCTTTTTTTTTTAACATCTTTATTGGCGTATAATTGATTTACAATGGTGTGTTAGTTTGTTTTATAACAAAGAGAATCAGCTATGCATATATATATATCCACATATCCCCTCCCTCTTGCACCTCTCTCCCACCCTCCCTATCCCAACCCTCTAGGTGGTCAAAAAGCACCCAGCTGATCTTCTTGTGCTATGTGGCTGCTTCCCACTAGCTATCTGATTCACATGTGGTAGTACATATATGTCCATGCCACTCTCTCACTTTGTCGCAGCTTACCCATCCCCCCCCCGTGTCCTCAAGTCCATTCTCTACGTCTCTGTCTTTATTCCTGTCCTTCCTCTGGGTTCTTCAGAACCTTTTTTATTTTTTTGATTTCATATATATGTGTTAGCATATGGTACTTATTTTTCTTTTTCTGACTTACTTCACTCTGTATGATAGACTCTAGGTCCATCCACCTCACTACAGATAACTCAATTTTGTTTCTTTTTATGGCTGTGTAATATTCCATTGTATATATGTGCCACATTTTCTTTATCCATTCATCTGTCGATGGGCACTTAGGTTGCTTCCATGTCCTGGCTATTGTACATAGAGCTGCAGTGAACATTGTGGTACATGACGCTTTTTTTTTTTTGCGGTACGCGGGCCTTTCACTGTTGTGGCCTCTCCCGCTGCGGAGCACAGGCTCCGGAAACGCAGGCTCAGCGACCGTGGCTCACGGGCCCAGCCGCTCCGCGGCATGTGGGATCTTCCCAGACTGGGGCACGAACCCGTGTCCCCTGCATCAGCAGGTGGATTCTCAACCACTGCGTCACCAGGGAAGCCCCATGACGCTTTTTAAATTATGGTTTTCCCAGGGTATATGCCCAGGAGTGAGATTACTGGGTCATATGGTAGTTCTATTTTTAGTTTTTTAAGAAACCTCCATACTGTTCTCCATAATGGCTGTATCAATTTACATTCCCACCAACAGTGCGGGAGGGTTCCCTTTTTTCACACCCTCTCCAACATTTATTGTTTGTAGACTTTTTGATGATGGCCATTCTGACTAGTGTGAGGTGATACCTCATTGTAGTTTTGATTTGCATTTCTTTAATGATTAGTGATGTTGAGCAACCTTTCATGTGTTTGTTGGCAATCTTCTTTGGAAAACTCTCTTTAGGTCTTCTGCCCATTTTTGGATTGGGTTGTTTGTTTTTTTGATATTGAGCTACATGAGCTGCTTGTAAAGTTTGAAGATTAATCCTTTGTAAGTTTTCGCGTTTGCAAATATTTTCTCCCATTCTGAGGGTTGTCTTTTCATCTTGTTTATGGTTTCCTTTGCTGTGCAAAAGCTTTTAAATTTCATTAGGTCCCATTTGTTTATTTTTGTTTTTATTTCCATTTCTCTAGAAGGTGGGTCAAAAAGGATCTTGCTGTGATTTATGTCAGAGTGTTCTGCCTATGTTTTCCTCTAACTGTTTTATGGTGTCTCGCCTTACATTTAGGTCTTTAATCCATTTTGAGTTTATTTTTGTGTTTGGTGTTAGGGAGCATTCTAATTTCATTCTTTTATATGTAGCTGTCCAGTTTTCCCAGCACCACTTATTGAAGAGGCTGTCTTTTCTCCACTGTGTATTCTTGCATCTTTTATCAAAAATAAGGTGACCATATGTGTGTGGGTTTATCTCTGGGCTTTCTATCCTGTTCTATTGAGCTGTATTTCTGTATTTGTGCCAGTACCATACTGTCTTGATTACTGTAGCTTTGTAGTATAGTCTGAAGTCTGGGAGTCTGATTCCTCCAGCTCTGTTTTTCTTTCTCAAGATTGCTTTGTGTTATTTGTGTTTCCATACAAATTGTGAATTTTCTTGCTCTAGTTCTGTGAAAAATGCCATTGGTAGTTTGATAGGGATTGCATTGAATCTGTAGATTGCCTTGGGTAGTATAGTCATTTTCACAGTGTTGATTCTTCCAATCCAAGAACATGGTATATCTCTTCATCTGTTTGTCTCATGTTTAATTTCTTTCATCAGTGTCTTATACTTTTCTGCATACAGGTGTTTTGTCTCCTTAAGTAGGTTTATTCCAAGGTATTTTATTTTTTTTGTTGCAGTGGTAAATGGGAGTGTTTCTTTAATTTCTCTTTCAGATTTTTCATCATTAGTATATAGGAATTGAAGAGATTTCTGTCCATTAATTTTGTATCCTACTACTCTGTCAAATTCATTGATTAGCTCTAGTAATGTTCTGGTAGCATCTTTAGGATTCTCTATGTATCCTATCATGTCGTCTGCAAAAACTGACAGCTTTACTTCTTTTCCGATTTGGATTCCTTTAATTTCTTTTTCTTCTCTGATTGCTGTGGCTAAAACTTCCAAAACTATGTTGAATCATAGTGGTGAGAGTGGACCACCTTGTCTTGTCCCTCATTTCAGAGGAAATGGTTTCAGGTTTTCACCATTGAGAATGATGTTGGCTGTGGGTGTGTCATATATGTTCTTCGTTACATTAAGGTAAGTTCCCTCTATGCCTACTGTCTGGAGAGTTTTTATCGTAAATTGGTGTTGAATTTTGTCAAAAGCTTTTTCTGCATCTATTGAGATTATCATATGGTTTTTCTTCTTCAGTTTGTTAGTATGGTTTTTCACATCAATTGATTGGCATATTGAAGAATCCTTGCATTCCTGGGATAAACCCCACTTGATCATGGTGTATGATCCATTAAATGTGCTGGTGGATTCTGTTTGCTAGTATTTTCTTGAGGATTTTTTCATCTTTGTTCATCAGTGTTATTGGCTTGTAGTTTTCTTTTTTTGTGACATCTTTGTCTGCTTTTGGTATCAGGGTGATGGTAGCCTCATATAATGAGTTTGGGAGTCTTCCTCCCTCTGCTATATTTTGGAAGAATTTGAGAAGGATAGGTGTTAACTCTTCTCTAAATGTCTGATAGATTTGCCTGTGAAGCCATCTGGTGTTGGGCTTTTGTTTGCTGGAAGAGTTTTAATCACAGTCTAAATTTCAGTGCTTGTTATTGGTCTGTTTATATTTTCTATTTCTTCCTGGTTCAGTCTTGGAAGGTTGTGCTTTTCTAAGAATTCCTCTGTTTCTTCCAGATTGTCCAGTTTATTGGAATGTAGTTGCTTGTCATAATCTCTCATGATCCTTTGTATTTCTGCAGTGTCAGTTGTTACTTCCTTTTCATTTGTAATTCTGTTGATTTGTGTCTTCTCCCTTTTTTTCTTGATGAGTCTGGATAATGGTTTGTCAATTTTATTTATCTTCTCAAAGGACTAGCTTTTAGTTTTATTGATCTTTGCTGTCATTTCCTTCATTTCTGTATAATTTCTTTCTGATATGATATTTATGATTTCTTTCCTTCTGCTAGCTTTAGGGTATTTTGTTCTTTCTGTAATTGCTCTAGGTGTAAGTTTAGGTTGTTTATTTGAGGTGTTTCTTGTTTCTTGAGGTAGGATTGTATTGCTATAAACTTCCATCTTATAACTGCTTTTGCTGTATCCCATAGATTTTGGGTTGTCATGTTTTCATTGTTATTTGTTTGTAGGTATTTTCTGATTTCCTCTTTGATCTCTTCAGTGATCTCTTGTTTATTAAGTAGCATATTGTTTAGCCTCCTTGTGTTTGTATTTTTTACACATTTTTTCCTGTAATTCCTATTTGGTCTCATAGCATTGTGGTTGGAAAAGATACTCGATACAATTTAAATTTTCTTAAACGTACCAAGGCTTGTTCTGTGACCCACGATATAATCAATCCTGGAGTATGTTCCATGAGCACTTGAGAAGAAAGTGTATTCTGTTGTTTTGGATGGAATGTCGTATAAATATCAATTAAATCCATCTTGTTTAATATGTCATTTAAAGGTTGTGTTTCCTTGCTTATTTTCATTTTGGGTAAACTGTCCATTGGTGAAGGTGGGGTTTTAAGGTCTGCTGCTATGATTGTGTTACTGTCAGTTTCCCCTTTTATGGCTGTTAGCATTTGATTATGTATTGTAGTACCCCTATGTTTCATGCATAAACATTTACAATTGTTACATCTTCTTCTTGGATTGATCACTTGATCATTATGTAGTGTCCTTCTTTGTCTCTTGTAATAGTCTTATTTTAAAGTTTGTTTTGTCTTATATGAGAATTGCTACTCCAGCCTTCTTTTGATTTCCATTTGCATGGGATATCTTTTTCCATCCCCTCACTTTTAGTCTGTATGTGTCCCTAGGTCTGAAGTGGGTCTCTTTTAGACAGTATATATACAGGGCTTGTTTTTGTTTCCATTCAGCCAGTATGTCTTTTGGTTGGAGCATTTAATCTATTTACATTTAAGGTAGTTATCAATATGTATGTTCCTATTCCATTTTCTTAATTGTTTGGGGTTTGTTATTGTAGGTCTTTTCCTTCTCTTGTGTTTCCTGCCTAGAGAAGTTCCTTTAGCATTTGTTGTAAAGCTGGTTTGGTGGTGGTGAATTCTCTTACCTTTCGTTTGTCTGTAAAGGTTTTAATTTCTCCATCGAATCTCAATGAGATCCTTGCTAGGTAGAGTAATCTTGGTTGTAGGTTTTTCCCTTTCATCACTTTAAATATGTGTTGCACTCCCTTCTGGCTTGCAGAGTTTCTGCTGAAAGATAAGCTGTTAACATTATGGAGATTCCCTTGTATATTATTTGTTGTTTTTCCCTTCCTGGTTTTAATACTTTTTCTTTGTATTTAATTTTTGATAGTTTGATTAATAAGTGTCTTGGCATGTTTTTCCTTGGATTTATCCTATATGGGACTCTCCGTGTTTCCTGGACTTGACTATTTCCTTTCCTATATTAGGGAACCCCCACCGTTTTCATATCACACTTTTGAAAGGAAATCATTATGCACAGCCCATTAACATTTTTTTATTGAAGCATAGTAGATTTACAGTATTATGTTAGTTTCAGGTGTACAACAAAGTCATTCAGTTATATACTTTTTCAGATAATATTCCATTATAGGTTATTACAGGATTTTGAATATAATTCTCTGTGCTGTACATTAAATACTTGTTGCTTGTATATTTTATGTATAGTAGTTTGTATATGTTAATCCCATACTCCTGATTTGTCCTTCCCTCGATCCTTTTCCCCTTTGTTAACCATAAATTTGTTTTCTGTATCTGATACACAACCCATTTATAGGAGTTAACTCCGTGGGGGCAAAAGTATCTACATAAAGTATTTTAAATTCTCCCACATGGGAAATTGACCTCTTCTCTCCCATTTCTTTCTTTCTTTTTTTTAAAAATTATTATTATTTTTAACATCTTTAATGGAGTATAATTGTTTTACATTGTTGTGTTAGTTGCTGCTGTATAACAAAGTGAATCACCTATACCTATGCATATATCCCCATATCCCCTCCCTCTTGTGTCTCACTCCCACCCTCCCTATCCCACACCTCTAGGGGGTCACAAAGCACCGAGCTGGTCTCCCTGTGCTATGTGGCTGCTTCCCACTAGCTATCTGTTTTACGTTTGGTAGTGTATATATGTCAATGCCACTCTCTCACTTCGTCCCAGCATACCCTTCCCCCTCCCCATGTCCTTAAGTCCCCGCTCTACATCTGCGTCTTTATTCCTGTCCTGCCCCTGGGTTCTTCAGACCCATTTTCGTTTTTTTGATTCCATATATATGTGTTAGCATATGGTATTTGATTTTCTGTTTCTGTCTTACTTCACTCTGTATGACAGACTCTAGTTCCATCCACCTCACTACAAATAAGTCAGTTTCGTTCCTTTTTATGGTTGAGTAATATTCCATTGTATATATGTGTCACATATTCTTTATTCATTCATCAGTTGATGGACACTTATGTTGCTTTCATGTCCTGGCTATTGCATATAGTGCTGCAGTGAATATTGTGTTACATGACTCTTTTTGAATTATGGTTTCCTCAGGGTATATACCCAGTAGTGAGGTTTCTCAGTCACACGGTATTTCTATTTTTAGTTTTTTGCGAACGTCCATACTCTTCTCCATAGTGGCTGTATCAATTTACATTCCCACCAGCAGTGCAAGAGGATTTCCTTTTCTCCACATCCTCTCCAGCATTTATTGTTTTAGATTTTTTGATGATGGCCTTTCTGACCAGTGTGAGGTGATACCTCATTGTAGTTTTGATTTGCATTTTTCTAAGGATTAGTGATGTTGAGCATTCTTTCATGTGTTTTTGGCAATCTGTATATCTTCTTTGGAGAAATGTCTATTTAGGTCTTCTGCCCATTTTTGTATTGGGTTGTTTGTTTTTTTGATATTGAGCTGCATGAGCTGCTTGTAAATTTTGGAGATTAAACATTTGTCAGTTGCTTCATTTGCAGATATTTTCTCCCATTCTGAGGATTGTCTTTTCATCTTTTTTATGGTTTCCTTTGCTGTGCAAAAGCTTTGAAGTTTCATTAGGTCCCATTTGTTTCCTTGTGCTTTTATTTCCATTTCTTTAGGAGGTAGGTCAAAAAGGATCTTGCTGTGATTTATGTCATAGAGTGTTCTGCCTATATTTTGCTCTAAGAGTTTTATAGTCTCTGGCCTTACATTTAGGTCTTTAATCCATTTTGAGTTTATTTTTGTGTATGGTGTTAGGCAGTGTTCTAATTTCATTCTTTTACATGTAGCTGCCCAGTTTTCCCAGCACCGCTTACTGAAGAGGCTGCCTTTTCTCCATTGTATACTCTTTTTTTTTTTTTTTTTGCGGTATGCGGACCTCTCATTGTTGTGGCCTCTCCCTTTGCGGAGCACAGGCTCCAGACGTGCAGGCTCAGTGGCCATGGCTCACGGGCCCAGCCACTCCGCAGCATGTGAGATGTTCCTGGACCGGGGCACGAACCCGTGTCCCCTGCATTGGCAGGCAGACTCTCAACCACTATGCCACCAGGGAAGCCCTCCATTGTATACTCTTGCCTCTTCTATAAGGTGACCATATGTGTGTGGGTTTATCTCTGGGCTTTCTATCCTGTTCCATTGATCTATATTTCTGTTTTTGTGCCAGTGCCATACTCTGTTGATTACTGTAGCTTTGTAGTATACTCTGAATTCAGGAAGGCTGATTCCTGCTGTTCCATTTTTCTTTCTCAAGATAGATCTGGCTATTCGGGATGTTTTGTGTTTCCATACAATTTGGAAATTTTTGCTCTAGTTCTATGAAAAATGCCATTGGTAGTTTAATAGGGATTACATTTAATCTGTAGATTTCTTTGGGTAGTGTAGTCATTTTCACAATGTTGATTCTTACAATCCAAGAAAATGGTATATCTCTCCATCTATTTGTCTGTTTTTATATTTCTTTCATCAGTGTCTTATAGTTTTCTGCATACAGGTCTTTTGTCTCCTTAGGTAAGTTTATTCCTAGGTATTTTATTCTTTTTTTTTTTTTTGCAGTGGTAAATGGGAGTGTTTCCTTAATTTCTCTTTCATACTTTTTATCATTATTGTTTAGGAATGCAAGAGATTTCTGTGCATTGATTTTGTATCCTTCTGCACTACCAAATTCATTGATTAGCTCTAGTAGTTTTCTGTAGCATCTTTAGTATTCTCTGTGTATTGTATCATATCTGCAGCAAACAGTGACAGTTTTAATTCTTCTTTTCTGATTTGGGTTCCTCTTATTTCTCAGAATGCTGTGGCTAAAACTTGCAAAACTATGTTGAAAAATAGTGGTGAGAGTGGACAGCCTTGTCTAGTTCCTGATCTTAGTGGAAATGGTTTCAGTTTTTCACCATTGAGAATGATGTTGGCTGTGGGTTTGTCATATATGGCCTTTTTTATGTTGAGGTAAGTTCCCTCTATACCTACTTTCTGGAGAGTTTTTATCATATATTAGTGTTTAATTTTTTTGAAAGCTTTTTCTGCATCTGTTGAGATTATTATATGATTTTTCTCCTTCAGTTTGTTAATATGGTTTACCACATTGATTGATTTGCGTATATTGAATAATCCTTGCATTCCTGGGAAAAACCCCACTTGATCATGGTGTATGATCCATTTAATGTGCTGTTGTATTCTGTTTGCTAGTATTTTGTTGAGGATTTTTGCATCTATGTTCATCAGTGATATTAGCGTTTAGTATTGTTTTATTGTGACATCTTTATGTGGTTTTCGTATCAGGGTGATAGTTGCCTTGTAGAATGAATTTGGGAGTGTTCCTCAATCTGCTATATTTTGTAAGAGTTTGAGAAGGATAGATGTTAACTTTTCTTTAAATGTTTGATAGAATTCACCTGTGGAGCCATCTGGTCCTGGACTTTTGTTTGTTGGAAGATTTTTAATCACAGTTTCAATTTCAGTGCTTGTGATTGGTCTATTTATATTTTCTATTTCTTCCTGGTTCAGTCTCGGAAGGTTGTGCTTTTCTATGAATATGTCCATTTCTTCCAGGTTGTCCATTTTATTGGCATATACTTGCTTGCCAATAAGTATAATATAGTAATCTCTCATGATCCTTTGTATTTCTACAGTGTTAGTTGTTACTTCTTTTTCATTTCTAGTTCTGTTGATTTGAGTCTTCTCCCTTTTTTTTTGATTAGTCTTGCTGATGGTTTATCAATTGTGTTTATCTTCTCAAAGAACTAGCTTTTAGTTTTATTGATCTTTGCTATCGTTTCCTTCATTTCTTTTCCATTTATTTTTGATCTGATCTTTATGATTTCTTTCCTTCTGCTAACTTTGGAGTTTTTAAAAATTCTTCTTTCTCTAATTGCTTTTGGTGTAAGGTTAGGTTGTTCATTTGAGATTTTTCTTTTTTACTGAGGTAGGATTGTAGTGCTATAACCTTTGCTCCTAGAACTGCTTTTGCTGCATCCCGTAGGTTTTGGGTTGTTGTGTTTTCAGTGTCACTTGTTTCTAGGTATTTTTTGATTTCCTCTTAGATTTCTTCAGTGATTCTTGGTTATTTAGTGGTGTGCTGTTTAGCCTCCGTGTTTGTATTTTTTATAGTTTTTTTTTCCTGTAACTGATATCTAGTCTCATAGTATTGTGGTCAGAGAAGATACTTGATATGATTTAAATTTTCTTCAATTTACCAGGGCTTGACTTGTGACCCAAGATATGATCTATCCTGGAGAATGTTCCATGAGCACTTGAGAAGAAAGTGTATTCTGTTGTTTTTGGATGGAATGTCCTATAAATATCAATTAAGTCCATGTTGTTTAATAAGTCATTTAAAGCTTGTGTTTCCGTATTTATTTACATTTTGGTTGATATGTCCATTAGTGAAAGTGGGGTGTTAAAATCCCCTGCTTTGATTGTGTTACAGTCATTTTCCCGTTTTATGGCTTTTAGCCTTTGCTTTATGCACTGAGATTACTCCTATGTTGGGTGCATAAATATTTACAATTGTTATATCTTCTTCTTGGATTGATCCTATGATCATTATGTAGTGTACTTCCTTATCGCTTGTAACAGTC
The DNA here is from genome assembly GCF_039906515.1 of Pseudorca crassidens. Lineage (NCBI taxonomy): Eukaryota > Metazoa > Chordata > Mammalia > Artiodactyla > Delphinidae > Pseudorca > Pseudorca crassidens. The sequence continues at coordinate 32,696,536 of NC_090299.1, read as the reverse complement.
TTTATTTTAAAGTCTATTTTATTTGATAAGAATATTGCTACTCCAGCTTTCTTTTGATTTCCATTTGCATGGAATAACTTTTTCCATCCCCTCACTTGCAGTCTGTATGTGTCCCTAAGTCTGAAGTGGGTCTCTTGTAGATAGCATATATATGGGTCTTGCTTTTGTTTCCATTCAGCCAGTCTGTGTCTTGGCTGGAGCATTTAATCATTTTACACTTATGGTGATTATCGAATGTATGTTCTTATTACCATTTTCTTAACTGTTTTAGGTTTGTTATTATAGCTCTTTTCCTTCCCTTGTGTTTCCTGCGTAGAGAAGTTCCTTTAACATTTGTTGTAAAGCTGGTTTGGTGGTGGTGAATTCTCTTAGCTTTTGCTTGTCTGTAAAGGTTTTAATTTCTGCATCAGATCTGAATGAGCTACCTGCTGGGTAGATTAATCTTGGTTGTAGGCTTTTCCCCTTTCTCATTTTAAATATGTGTTGCACTCCCATCTGGCTTGCAGAGTTTCTCCTGAAAAATCAGCTGTTAACCTTATGGGGATTCCCTTTGTTATTTGTTGCTTTTCCTTTGCTGCTTTTAATATTTTTCCTTTGTATTTAATTTTTGATAGTTTGGTTAATATGTGTCTTGACATGTGTCTCCTTCGATTTATCCTGTAAGGGACTCTCTGTGCTTCCTGGACTTGATTGACTATTTCCTTTTCCATATTAGGCAAGTTTTCAACTATAGTCTCTTTTAATATTTTTCAGTCCCTTTTTTTTTGTCTTCTTCTTCTGGGACCCCTATAATTTGAATGTTGCTGTGTTTATTGTTGTCTCAGAGGTCTCTGAGAATGTCCTGAGTTCTTTTCATTCTTTTTTGTTTATTCTGCTCTTCGGTAGTTATTTCCACTATCTTATCTTTCAGGTCACTTATCCATTCTTCTCCCTCAGTTATTCAGCTATTGTTTTCTTGCAGAGAATTTTTAATTTCATTTATTGTGTTATTCATCATTGTTTGCTCTTCCGTTCTTCTAGGTCCTCGTTAAATGTTTCTTGTAGTTTCTCCATTCTGTTTCCAGGATTTTGGATCATCCTTACTATCATTACTCTGAACTCTCTTTCAGGTTGTCTGCCTACTTCCTCTTCATTTGTTTGGTCTGGTTGGGTTTTGCCTTGCTCCTTCATCTGCTGTGTGTTTCTCTGTCTTCTCATTTTGCTTAACTTACTGTGTTTGGGGTCTCCTTTTCACAGGCTGCAGGTTCGTAGTTCCTGGTTTTTTGGGTGTCTGCCCCCAGTGGCTAAGGTTGGTTCAGTGCATTGTGTAAGCTTCCTGGTGGAGGGGACTGGTGTCTGTGCCCTGATGGGTGAAGCTGGATCTTGTCTTTTGGATGAGCAGGACCACGTTCAGTGGTGTGTTCTGTGGTATCTGTGAACTTACTATGATTTTAGGCAGCCTCTCTGCTAATGTGTGGGGTTGTGTTCCTGTCTTGCTAGTTGTTTGGCCTGCGGTGTCCAGCAGTAGAGCTTGCTGGTCTTTGAGTGGAGCTGGACCTTAGCGTTGAGACAGAGATCTCTGGGAGAGCTCTTGCTGATTGATATTATGTGGGGCTGGGAGGTCTCTGATTGTCCAATGTCCTAAACTCGGCTCTACCACCTCAGAGCCTCAGGCCTGACACCTGGCCCGAGCACCAAGACCCTGTCAGCCACGTGGCAGTAATGAGTCTAGTTTGAGTCCTTCAAGATAAGATAATCCTCTTTTCAAATATGTGTGCCTGGGCATTCCATGGTGGTCCAGTGGCTAGAACTCCAAGCTTTCACTGCCGAGTGCGCGCCTTCAATCGATCCATGGTCGGGGAACGAAGATCCCGCAAGCCACTGCCAAAAACAACAACAATATCCACGGCAACAACAAACCTGTTCCTGAAGACAAAGTGTCACTCCGTGCTTCTGGGAAAGGCTCTCCCAGCGACTTAACACGGGTTTCTAATCATTGTTTTATGCAGTTGTTTTTAAAATCACATAGGAGGGGAAAAGTTATAATAAAAATTACGTGCTTTTTATATTCACATGTTTAGTTACCTTTATTAGTGCTCTTTTATTTCTTCCTTTGTATTGAAGTTATTCTTAGTGTCCTTTTAGCATGAATAATTTCCTTTAATGTTTCTTGTAGAGTAGGACAGTTAGTGTTGAATTCTCCCAGTTTTTGTTTAGCTGGGAATTTCTTACTTTCTCTGTCATTTTTGAAGAATTATTGCACTGGGCATAAAATTCCTGCTGGACAGTTTACTTTTTTCCTTTCATTCTTTTTGATTATGCCATACCACTGCCTTCTGTTATCTGTTATTTCTTATGAGAAATCAGAAATCTTAATGAGATCTCTAGTACATGATGAACATTTCTCTCTTCCCAATTTCAAGATTTTCTTTGTCTTTGATAGTTTTATTATGATGTCAGTATAAACTTGGAGTTTATGGAGCTTCTTAAATGTATAGATGAATGACTTTCATCAAATTAGAGTTTTTAACTGTTATGTTTTCAAAATTTTTTTTCCCGTTTTTATTTATTCCTTCCTTTGTGACTCCCATTATGCTTTTTTTTGATATGCTGAATGGTGTCCCACACATGTTTGAGACACTGTTCATTTTTCTTCATTTCTTTTCTTTCTGTTTCTCTAATGGAGTTATCTCAATTGCTCTGTCTTCACGTTTGCTAATTCTTTCTTCTGCCCCCTCAGATTTCCTGTTGAGCCCCTTTAGTGAAATTTTCATTTGAATAATTTTTTGGAAATTGTAATTTTCAATTCCAGAATTTCCTTTTGGTTCTTTTTTGATATTCTCTATTTGGTGAGACATCATTTTCACACTTACCTTCCGTTCTTAAACGTGATTTTCTTTAGCTCTTTGAGCACATATAAAATAACTGCTTTGGGCTTCCCTGGTGGCGCAGTGGTTGAGAGTCCGCCTGCCAATGCAGGGGACACGGGTTCGTGCCCCGGTCTGGGAAGATCCCACATGCCGCGGAGAGGCTGGGCCCGTGAGCCATGGCCGCTGAGCCTGCGCGTCCGGGGCCTGTGCTCCGCAACGGGAGAGGCCACAGCAGTGGGAGGCCCGCGTACCACAAAAAAAAAAAAAAAAAAAAAAACTGCTTTAAAGTCTTTGTCTAGTAAGTATTATATCTGGGTTTCCTCAAGGACAGTTTCTGTTGACTTTTTTCCTGCGTATGGGGCATACTTTCTGTTTCTTTGACTGTATCTTCAATTTTTATTTCAAAATGGACATTTAAAATAATATTATGTGATAACTCTGAAATCACATCCTATATACACACCCAGAATTTGTTTTTGTTGTTATTTTTGTTGCCATTCATTTGTTTAGTCACTTGCCTGAACTACTTAAGTAAAGTCGCTGTAGTTATTGTGTGTAGCCACTGAAGTGTCTACTCAGTGATTAGTATATGACTCTACAGAGGCATCCTTAAATGCCCAGAACCAAAACATCTCCCAGCTTTTGCTGAGGATCTCTCCGTGCATATTGGGGTATTCCTTTAATGCTCCAGGATTCACTTTATCACTCTTCCTTAGCCTTCACTTATTCCTTATACAGAGCCTCAAGGTCGGCTAGAGGTTAGACCTTAGGATCCTCTCAGACTTTTTCTGGGCATACACACAACCCTGGGCATGAATTTATCTTTGCACATGTGCTTGGGCTTCTGGATTCCCAGGAATATATTGGAGGTATTCAGAGTCACCTGTGGACATCTCATTCCAGGATTTTCCTTTTTGTCTGATTTATGATTTCCCTGATTTGGTAGACTAAGGAAAATTGTTTTATAAGTGATAGGAAGTCAAATGGTAACTGCTTATAACTTACTCAAGTTAAGAAAACTTTATAAATACAGAGGGATAAGACAAAAGAAAAAAGTGATGATAGAGGAAAATATTTGTAGCAAACTGACATTACTGAAGAAAGAAACCAAAAAAAAAAATTTTAAATGTCTCCTGAAAAGTAAAAAGAAAATATAAATCTTAAAACTAAAATAATTTACTGCATTCCAGAAAAACTGGATAATAAACTATCAGCATAGACACTTATGCTATTGAAGTTCTTATTTGCAGTGATGAAGATTTATAAATACTCAGGCAGAACATCACCTGTGAAGGATTAAATAAAAATCAGGTTGTCTCAGACTCCCTCATGATTTTAGATGCTAGAATTAAGTGTAGCTATTAAATAAATATGGAGTGGGCAAGTGGGTGGATGGTTGTACTACTTATTCCTAACCATTTAAAAGAAACAGATATTCTCTGTTATGCTGGTCACAGAAAAAGAAGTAGACATTCTCAAACATCACAAATAGAAAAAGAGTGATAAACTAATAGTCAATAAAAATTAGATTAATTTAATATAGTAGACTCTTAGTAACTATGATAAAGTCAGTTGCAAAATAAGATGTTACAGTTGTAATTTTGAAAGAAAAGTTACAAAATAGAAATATGCAATATTTACATTAATATTGTCAATATACCATTAACATTAAAATATTAATATAACAGGGGCAGAGTCAAGATGGCAGTGTGGGAAGATGTGAAGTTAGCATCTCCCCATAACTAGGGCACCTGATGGCCGCTGGTTGGGGATTCTGACGCCCAAGGAGATGGGAGTAACCCCAAAGTGAACCAGTAGGATGCAGGGGGACTGAGGGTAGAGGAGAAGTGGAGGCTAGACAGGATCAGCGCCCCTGAGCCTGTGGAGATCAGGAGAGGCAGGTGGGAGGGACTCTCCGGGAAGAGAGGGAGAGGAGAGGAGGGCTATCGCCTGGCCCACTTGGTCAGGGGAGGCTGCTGAGCTCCCAGGCTGGTACCTGCCCCTCCAAAGCCCCATCCAGGCTGTGTGGGTCCTGGGGTCATACGAGGGAGACTCGGGAGATCAGGAGAGGCAGGCAGGAAGAGCCATCCAGGAGGAGCGGAGGGTGACTGCCCCGCCCACTTGGGCGTGGGCAGCCTGCTGAGCTCCCAGGACTATCCCCTGCCCTCCAACCCCCCCACCCCCTGCGTGGGTCTTTGGGGGCATAGGAGGGAGGCCGGGGAGATTTGGAGAGGTAGGCAGGAGGTGCCCAATGGGAGGAGCAGGAGAGGATCAGAAGGCGGTTGCCCTCCCCAGTTGGGCCTGGGGAGCCTGCTGAGCTCCCAGCCAATCCCCTGCCCTCCAAAGCCCCTCCAGGCCACGTGGGTCCTTGGGGGCATAGGAGGGAGGCTGGGGAGATCAGAAGAGGCAGGCGGGAGGGGCCCTCCCATACTGGAGGAGCAGGAGAGGCGAGGAGAGCATTTGCCCCACCCACTCGAGCCAGGAAAGCCTGCTGGGTTCCCAGATGAGGTCCCCTGCCCTCTGAGATCAGGGGTGGGGGCACACCTGGGCCCTTTCTGTTCCTTGAGCCTAAGCCCCACCCCCCACAGCCCCCAGGGCCTTTTCCAGCCCTGTGGGTCCTGAGCATTGGCCCTGCCCACCATCCAAACCTTACCCTTGCATAGGCCCTGCCCTGCATAGCCAAGGCCTTCCCCGCTCCCCGTTTTTTTTTTTCTTTTCCCTCCTTCTCTTTTTTACTGTTGTGGTACTGATGTACCTTTCCTGTTGTTGACTCATCTGTATGTGAAGTTTTATATTCTTCCTAAAATATCTGTTAGTTTCTTAGTCTAATTTAGTTTTTACTTTGTTATTATTTATTTATTTCTTGCCACCCCAGGTGGCTTGCAGGATCTTGGTTCACAAGCCTGGGGTCAGGCTGAAGCTCCTGTGGTGGGAGCTCCAAGTCTGGACCACTGAACTAACAGAGAACCTTAGACCCTAGGGAATATTCATTGGCGTGAGGTCTCATGGAATTCCTCATCTCAGCACAGAGACCCAGCTCTACCCAATAGCCTATAAACCCGTGTTGGAAGCCTCAGGCCAAACAGCCAATAAGACAGAAACACAATCCCACTCATTAAAAAACAAAAAAATGAGACAGTAAAAAAATGTCACAGATGAAGGAGCAAGGTATAAGCCTATAAGACCAAATAAATGAAGAGGAAATACGCAATCTGCCTGAAAAAGAATTCAAAGTAATGATAGTAAAGATGATCCAGAATCTCAGAAATAGAATGGAGGCACAGATTAAAAAAATACAAGAAATGTTTAACAAAGATCTGGAAGTAAAGAACAAACAAGCAGAGATGAATAACACAAAACTGAATTGAAAAATACACTAGAAGGAATCAATAAAAGAATAACTGGGCAGAAGAACGAATAAGTCAGCTGGAAGACAAAATGGTGGAAACTGCTGAGGAGCAGAACAAAGAAAAAAGAATGAAAAGAAGACAATCTCAGAGACTGCTGGGACAACACTAAATGCACCAACATTTGAATTATAGGGGTCCCAGAAGAAGAAGAGAATAAAAAAGGGTCTGAGAAAATATTTGAAGAGATTATAGTGGAAAACTTCCCTAACATGGAAAAGGAAATAGTCACTGAAGTCCAGGAAGCACAGAGAGTCCCATACAGGATAAACCCTAGGAAAAACACACCAAGACACATATTAATCAAACTAACAAAAATCAAATTCAAAGAAAAAATATTAAAAGCAGCAAGGGAAAAACAAAAAATAACATACAAAGGAATCCCCATAAGGTTATCAGCTGAGTTTTCAGCAGAAACTCTGCAGGCCAAAAGGGACTGGTAGGATATACTTAAAGTGATGAAAGAGAAAAACCTACAACCAAGATTACTCTACCCAGCAAGGCTCTCATTCAGATTTCCTGGAGAAGTCAAAAGCTTTTCAGACAAGCAGAAGCTAAGAGAATTCACCACCACCAAACCAGCTTTACAACAAATGCTAAAGAAACTTCTCTCAGCAGGAAACACAAGAGAAGAAAAAGACCCACAAAAACAAACCCAAAACAATTAAGAAAATGGTAATAGGAACATACATATTGATAATAACTTTGAACGTAAATGGATGAAATGCCCCAACCAAAAGACACAGACTGGCTGAAAGGATACAAAAACAAGACCCATGTATATGCTGTCTACAAGAGACCCATTTCAGACCTAGGGACACATAAAGACTGAAAGTGAAGGGATGGAAAAAGATATTCCATGCAAATGGAAATCAAAAGGAAGCTGGAGTAGCAATACTCATATCAGATAAAATAGACTTTAAAATAAAGACTGTTACAAGAGTTAAGGAGGGACACTACATAATGATCAAAGGATCAAAGCAAGAAGATATAACAATTATAAATGTTTATGCTCCCAGCATAGGAGCACCTCAGTACATAAGGCAAATGCTAACAACCATGAAAGGAGAAATCAACAGTAGCACAATAATAGTAGGGGACTTTAACACCCCACTTACACCAATGTACAGATCATCCAAACAGAAAATAAATAAGGAAACACAAGCTTTAAATGACTCAATAGACCCAGATAGATCTAATTGATATTTATAGAACATTCCACCCAAAAGTGGCAGAATACATTTTCTTCTCAACTGCACATGGAACATTCTCCAGGACAGATCACAGCTTGGGTCACAAATCAAGCCTCAGAAAATTTAAGAAAATTGAAATTGTATCAAGCATCTTTCCTATCACAACACTATGAGATTGGAAATCAATTAGAGGAAAAACTAAACTGTAAAAAAACACAAGTACATGGAGGCTAAACAGTGCGCTACTAAATAACCAAGAGATCACTGAAGAAATCAAAGAAGTAATAAATACATAGAAACAAATGACAATGAAAACACAATGACCCAAGTCCTATGGGAAGCAGCAGAAGCAGTTCTAAAAGGGAAGTTTATAGGAATACAATCTCACCTCAAGAAAAAAGAAAAATCTCAAACAAACAATCTAACCCTACACTTAAAACAGCTAGAGAAAGAAGAACAAAGAAAACCCAAAGTCAGTAGAAAGAAATCGTAAAGATCAGATCAGAAATAAATAGAAATGAAGAAATCAGTAGAAAAGATCAATAAAACTAAAAACTGGTTCTTTGAGAAAATAAACAAAATTGATAAAGCCTTAGCCAGACTCATCAAGAAAAAAAGGGAGAGGATATAAATCAATAAAATTAGAAATGAGAAAGGAGAAATCACAACTGACACTGCAGAAATACAAAGGATTATAAGAGACTACTACAAACAACTAAATGCCGATAAAATGTACAACCACAAAGAAATGAACCAATTCTTGGAAAGGTACAATTTTCCGAGACTGAACCAGGAAGAATTAGAAAATATAAATAGACCTATCACAGGTATTGAAATTGAAAACGTAATTAAAAATCTTCCAACAAGCAAAAGTCCAGGACCAGATGGCTTCACAGGCGAATTCTATCAAACATTTAGAGAAGAGCTAACTCCGATCCTTCTCAAACTCTTCCAAAAAATTGCAGAGGGAGAAACACTCCCAAATTCATTCTGTGAAGCCACCACCACCCTGATACCTAAACCAGACAAAGATGTCACAAAGAAAGAAAACTACAGGCCAATATCACTGAGGAACGTAGATGCAAAAAATCTCGACGAAATACTAGCAAACAGAATCCAACAGCACATTAAATGGTTCATACACCATGATCAAGTGGGGTTTATCCGAGGGATTCAAGGATTCTTCAGTATACTCAAATCAATCAATGTGATAAACTATATTAACAAATGGAAAAATTAAAACCATATGATCATCTCAATAGATGCAGAAAAAGCTTTTGACAAAATTCAACACCCATTTATGATAAAAACTCTCCAGAAAATGGGCAAAGAGGGAGCCTACCTCAACATAATAAAGGCCATATATGACAAACCCACAGGAAGCATCATACTCAATGGTCAAAAACTGAAAGCATGGATGTCCACTCTCACCACTCTTATTTGACATAGTTTTGGAAGTCCTAGCCACAGCAATCAGAGTTGGAAAAGAAAGGAATACAAATGGGAAAAGAAGAAGTAAAATTGTCACTGTTTGCCGATGACATGATACTATACATAGAAAATCCTAAGGATTCCACCAGAAAACTACTAGAACTAATCAATGAATTTGGTAAGGTTGCAGCATACAAAATTAATGCACAGAAATCTCTGGCATTCCTATACACCAACAATGAAAAAGCAGAAAGAGAAATTAAGGAAAAATTCCCATTTACCACTGTAACAAAAAGATTGAAATACCTAGGAATAAACCTGCCTAAGGAGGCAAAAGACTTGTGCTCGAAAACTATAAAACACTGATGAAAGAAATCAAAGATGACATAAAAAGATGGAGAAATATACCATGTTCTTGGATTGGGAGAATCAATATTGTAAAACTGACTATACTACCCAAAGCAATCTACAGATTCAGTGCAATCCCTATCAAACTACCAGTCTTCACAGAATTAGAACAAAAAATTTTACAATTTGCATGGAAACACACAAGACCCTGAATAGCCAAAGCAATCTTGAGAAAGAAAAACGGAGCTGGAGGATTCAGGCTCCCCAACTTCAGACTATACTACAAAGCTACAGTAATCAAGACAGTATGGTACTGGCACAAAAATAGAAATATAGATCAATGGAACAGGATAGAAAGCCCAGAGATAACCCCATGCACATATGGCCACCTTATCTTTGATAAAGGAGGAAAGAATATACAGTGGAGAAAAGACAGCCTCTTCAATAAGTGGTGCTGGGAAAACTGGACAGGTACATGTGAAAGTATGAAATTAGGACACTCCCTAACACCATACACAAAAATAAACTCAAAATGGGTTAAAGACCTAAATGTAAGGCCAGACACTATAAGACTCTTAGAGGAAAACAGGCAGAACACTCTATGACATAAATCACAGCAAGATCCTTTTTGACCCCCCTCCTAGAGGAATGGAAATAAAAACAAAAATAAACAAATGGGACCTAATGAAACTTAAAAGCTTTTGACCAGCAACGGAGACCATAAACAAGACAAAAAGACAACCCTCAAAATGGGAGAAAACATTTGCAACTGAAACAACAGACCAAGGATTAATATCTAAAATATACAAACAGCTCATGGAGCTCAGTATCAAAAAAACTAACAATCCAGTTAAAAAATGGGAAGAAGACCTAAATAGACATTTCACCAAGGAAGATATACAGGTGTCCAAGAGGCACATGAAAAGTTGCTCAGCATCACTAATCATTAGAGAAATGCAAATCAAAACTACAATGAGGTATCACCTCACGCCGGTCAGAATGACCATTATCAAAATGTCTAGAAATGATAAATGCTGGAAAGGGTGTGGTGAAAAGGGAAGCCTCCTGCACTGTTGGTGGGAATGTAAATTGATATAACCACTATGGAAAACAGTATGTAGGTTCCTTAAAAAACTAAAATCAGAACTACCATATGACCCAGCAATCCCACTACTGGGCACATACCCTGAGAAAACCATAATTCAAAAAGTGACATGTACCACAGTGTTCACTGCAGCACTATTTACAATAGCCAGGACATTGAACCAAACTAAGTGTCCATCGACAGATGAATGGATAAAGAAAATGTGGCACTTATATACAATGGAATATTACTCAGCCATAAAAAGAAACAAAATTGAGTTATTTGTAGTGAAATAGATGGACCTAGAGTCTGTCATACAGAGTGAAGTAAGTCAGAAAGAGAAAAACAAATACCATATGCTAATGCATATATATGGAATCTAAAAAAAAAAAAAAGGTACTGATGAACCTAGTTGCAGTGCAGGAATAAAGCAGTAGACAAAGAAAATAGATTTGAGGGCATGGGGTGGGAAGGTGAAGTTGGGGTGAAGCCGAATAGCACAGAGAGATTGGCTCGGTGCTTTTCGATGGCCTAGAGGGGTGGGATCGGGAGGATGGGAGGGAGGCTCAAGAGGGGGGGCACATGGGGACATGTTTATGCATGTAGTTGTTTCTCTTTGTTGTGCAACAGAAACTAACACAGTATTGTGAAGCAATTATACTCCAATAAAGATCTATTTTAAAAAATGTTAATATGACAAAAGAACTTGCCAGAAAGCTCTATAGGATCAATAAATTTAATTTTTTTTTTGGCAGATGTCAGTATATCTAATATCACTTTGCTTACTAAGAACATGTGTAAATGTATTTGTATCATTTTTATATTGTTGCTATGACAAATTACCACAAATTTAGTGGCTTAAACAGCACAAATATATTGTCTTATAGTTCCATAGGTCTTAAGACCAACACGGATCTCACTGGGTTAAGATCAAGGTGTCGGCAGGGAGATTCCTTTGTGGAGGCTTTAGGAGAGGATCTGTTTCCTTGCCTTTTCCATCTTCTAAAGGCTGCCTAATCTCTTTGGCTCATTCCTTCTTCTCCATCTTCAAAGCCATTTCCATTAGGCTGAGTCCTCATGCTGTCGTTGCCAGGGTTTTTTCTCTTCTGCCTTCCTCTTTCTGAAAGGCCCACCCATATAATATATGTTAACATCTCCCTCTCAAATCTAGCTGTTTTGTCACCTTAATTCCACTTGCAATCCCCTTTATCATGTAACAATGTATTCACAGTTTCTAAGGATTAGGACAGGTACGTCTTTGTGCTGCCTTTATTTTTACTACCACGGTGTGCCCCCGTCCCTCAAAGATTCACATATAAATACATTTACCCCATTCTAAATTTCCTAAAAGTCTCAACTAATTAGATCATCAAATCAAGTCCAAAATTGCATCTGTGTTTCATTAGTTCAAAAATTTAAAATCTCATCTCAATTGGTATGAGAGATTCTCTGGATATAATTCATCCTGGGTCACACCTCTCTCCATCTTTAAACTTGTGAAACTCAAGAAGTAAGTTTTTCTCCAAAAATACAATGTTGGGACATGCATAGGATATTAGTTATAGACATTCTGATTCAGAAAGGGAAAAACTGGGAGGAGAAAATAAATTCCCTGTCCCAAGCAGCTTCAAGATCCAGCCGGGTGAACATTTCTAGGACTGGTGTGGTTGCAAGCTCAGATGACCCTGAGTCCTCATTTCCTTATTCATGAAATGCAGTGCATGTTTGCAGCTGATTCTTTTTTGTTTGTTTTTTTGCGGTACAAGGGCCTCTCGCGGTTGTGGCCTCTCCCGTTGCGGAGCACAGGCTCCGGATGCGCAGGCTCAGCGGCCATGGCTCACGGGCCTAGCTGCTCTGCGGCATGTGGGATCCTCCCGGACCGGGGCACGAACCCGCGTCCCCTGCATCGGCAGGCGGACTCTCAACCACTGCGCCACCAGGGAAGCCCTGCAGCTGATTTTTATCAGACTGCGTACAACTTGTAGAATTTTGGTAGTCTGACAGCCTTCTTTCATTCTGTACTCTATCATACATTTCAGTTCAAGCTGGTAGTTTCTGTTGATACTGTATGAAACTTGTGGATCTACAAGGTATGTCATGGAGATTCACTCCATTAGACAAGAGACAGTCTTTCAAGATTGTCTTTGATGTCTTTTCTATAAAATCTCATATCCGTAGTTGTCTCCTGCTGAGATAATTCAGGGAATATCTGAATCACATAGTTAATTTTTTCAAAGAGACCGTGTGTGACTGAATACACTGACCTTTTGATCTTCCTGATCTTTCTGAGGTGTTAGCAAAAGATTGCCCAGCCAACTCTTAGTTCATATTCTGGAGGACACTTTTCTGATAGTGGGAATCTTAATTTTAGTGTCTTTTTGATCTGAACAGGCAAAGGATTTTCTAAATCATCAAGTCTGAGTTCCTTTTTCCTTTTCACAATTTACTGTAAGCAGGAGGAAGAAACTTGGCCACATCTACAACATTTTGCTTGGTATGTTTCTCATCTAGAAGTACAGTTTCATCATTTAGAGTTCTGCTTGCCACATAACTGTAGAATTTTGTGAAGCTTTCTACCCTAAGTAACAAGGATCCTCTTTTCTCCAGTTTCCAATAATATTTTCCTCATTTACTTCTGATCCCTCCCTAGCACTACCTCTCACATCCATATTTCTACTAACAGTGTTTGTGATGAATTAAGTATTCTTTGAGGTAATAGATGTTTTATTTACCATGCTTCTTCCTTTTATCTGATCCCTCACTGGCAGAGTTTTTAATATCCATGTATCTACTAAGAGTCTGTTCAAGGGACTCTAAGGTTTTTCTGTTATGCTCCTTAATATTCTTCCAGCCGACTCCAAAGCCACGCCCACCTCTTTAGCTATTTGAAATAGAAGTACCCCACTTCCAGGTACCAAAATCTGTATTAGTTCTGCGTTGTTGTTGTGACAAATTATCACTGATTTACCTTAGAACAGCAAAAATTCATTATTTCACAGTCTAGAGATCAGAAGTCCAAAACAGATCTCTCTAGGCTAAGATCAAGGTGTTGGTAAGGTGATTCCTATCTAGAGGCTCTAGGAGAAAAACTGTTTCCTTGTATTTTCCAGTTTTTAGAGGCTGTCCGTTTTCCTTGGCTTATTCTCTCCTTCCTCCATCTTCAAAGCCAGTAATGCCAGGCTGAGTCCTTCTCATATGGCCATCTGTCTGGTTTCTCTCTTATGCTTCTCTCTTCCATTTATAAAGACACTTGACATTATATTGAGCCCACTCAAATAATCCAGGATAATATCCCTAGCAGGTCATCTGATTAGCAACCTTAATTTCATCTGTAATCATAATTCCTCTTTTCCACATGGCCTAACATAATCACAGGTTCTGGGAATTAGAACATGCAAATCTTTGGGAATCATTATTCTGCATACCATAGTATTAAAATCTCATAACCATTCTGTATACCAAAACAGTACTCAGAGTTACTTAAACCTGAGAATTGACTTAAAACTCTGTCTGGAGTTGGGAGATAATAAGGTAAATAATCCCCTTCCTAACCTAACCAATAAAAATAAAAATAGCAATCACTGATAATATTATGAATGAAAGAGGGAAAATTACTCTTAGAGATTAAAAGAATTATAATACAGTACTTTTTAGAGTAATATAAATTAAATGAAACAAATAATTTCCTTGGATAATACATAAGCCATGACCTGGATTACTGCCTTGAGACCTGAAGTAGGTCAGGAGACAAGTAAGAAATAAAACATGCAGATAACTAAATTATGTAATCGTACCAAGAACAAGAATTTCCTTTTACTGTAACAAGGTACACCAAACTCCTTAGTTTAAGCCTGGAATTGTATAAAATGCATCAAGCTTGTGCTTCTTGGATCTTTAATTTGCAAATTCCTTACCCAGCATTGGCTAATGAGGTGCTCAAATGTGCCAAAATATAAACCATATGATGCTAAAAGAGTCTGTAGACTTGGGTGTCAAAAGGCAAAGTGGAGGGTGCTTTTGAGAACTGGGGACGAAAAAAGAGTTTGTGTGAAAGGCTGCAGATTAAATGGTAGATTTTGAATCATTTCCCCCAACTTCATCCTGTAATGCTGTCAGCCTGGTTTATGCCACCAGGAGTTTGTTCTCTATAAGAGAAATTAAATAACCACATAGAAAAATCACTAGATGTTTTAAAATCCAAGACTCCCATAAGAAAATAGCCATCTTGCTACCTGATTACCTTATAGTGAACCCCAAGAGTTGACAGGCCCTAGCCTGTCATACCAAGCTTCCAACCAGCTTGTTAATGTCTCATCCTTAAATAGGAAGGGATAGGGCTTCCCTGGTGGTGCAGTGGTTGAGAGTCCGCCTGCCGATGCAGGGGACACGGGTTCGTGCCCCAGTCTGGGAAGATCCCACGTGCCGTGGAGCGGCTGGACCTGTGAGCCATGGCCACTGAGCCTGTGCGTCTGGAGCCTGTGCTCCACAACGGGAGAGGCCACAACAGTGAGAGGCCCGCATACTGCAAAAAAAAAAAAAAAAAAGTATGAAGGGATAGTCATATTTGAGGAAAGAGTTCAACAAGAAAGTGAAAAACAAACAAAACAAAAAGAAATAACATAGTTAATGGTGAGAACCTGCACATTCAAATTAACTGTCCTGTACAAGTAATATTATCAAAGAGGTGAGACAAGATAATTGATCTGCAAAATAAATTTAAAAGGGAACAGTCATACAGAAAGAATGAGCTCTTAGAGGTTAAAAATATTATTGCCAAATGAGAAATTTAGTATAAGTTTTGGAATATAAGTTTAAAGGTGTCCCCAGAAAATAGTATAAAAGATAAGAATATTTTTTTATAAATAGGAGAGAAAATATCAGAAACCTGGAGGATAAATCCAGTAGATTCATTTTATAACAGGAGTTCAAGAAAAAAAAAAAAGAGAGATAACATGAGATAACACATGGAAATTTCTCAGAATAGAGAGATACAGGTATTCATTATTAAAGGAACCCCAAAAATAAAAGCAATGCATGAAAATAGATTCATACCATGGGTGAAAGATTAAAGAAAAAAAGTCTGATAGTATACAAATTAACTGTTTTCAGAAAGGTAACTGCTTTTTAACAAGTTTTCAACTCCTTAAAAACTCTAAGGAAACATTATTTTCAACCAAGAATTAAATAAACAGCTATATTAACAATAAAATGATAAGGTAGAATAAATGTATTTTCAGAAAATAAGTATAATTTCAAAGAGTCACAAAATTCATCTCCCATTCACTCTAAGGAAGTTATTTGATGATATGTTCAGCAGAACAAAGAGTGCAAACAAAGAAGAAACAAAAGATTTGGAATTCAAGAAAGAAGGATTCCAATACAGGAACTCTGAAAAAGAAGCTCTCAGGATGACAGATGTGCTGTTGTTCTTTGGTGATCACATGCTCATTCTTAAAACAATTATTGTGCTTAGGTTAATGCAGTGGTTTGATTAGCCAGACTTGGTCCAGCAACTCCACGCTCATCACTCTACCTGAGTAGGATGTTGGGCTGAACTCAAAATCACAGAATTCTGAGTGAGAGAGGTGGGACAGCAGAACCCCACTTTGCTAGAGAAGAGAAAATTGGAATATAATCACCAGATGAGTTATGCCATATTTATAGCAATTTTTGTTTTTAATTTTCTATTCTGGTGGAAAATTGGAATTACACCATTATAGAGCAAATAACTTATTGCTTTTTATAAAGTTGATTCCGTGTATCACTGATGATAGTCTTATTTACAACCCTTATAAAATGTTTTCCCTCCTCAGAATTTGGAGAGTGGAGATAGCATCAGTGACTTGATACCGGACAACCTCCTAACTCCCCACCCAATTGTGATATAAACATTCCATTTGTGGGAAAGGTGACACGGAGCTAGAAGAAATATCTGCTATAGTTTCTATGATGACTCCTTTGCAGGATTTTACTGTTTATAAAAGGTTGTTTCTCAGCCTTGGACCTGTCTTTCCTATGTCGTGGAATTCTCCAGTGTGTGAGTGGTGGGAGGTATAGCCCTACCTGGACACCCCTCACCCCCCGCCTTTGGCCTTTCACCCTCAAAGCAGCAGAGGAGAAACCCTTCTTTTCCTATCAAGGAGGCAGCCAGATCCCAGTGATAGTTTCTCTTTTTAATGATTTTGGTTTTTGAGTGAGTGTCAGAAAGACACATGAAAGCTGAGATTTGATTTGTGGCTATTAGGTCTGTGGTCAGTGGTGGGACTTGTAAATAGTGGCAACACCTTAGTCTTTTTTGTCTAGATTATTTTTGCTACAAAGCCTCCTTTGGATTTATCCTGTTTGCTTAGCTTGATCTTCGGATTTTCATGTAAGCTGTAGCATCTACCTGACTTCTTGTCAAATATTCCCTTTCCCTCCAATATGATAGGTTTCTGTTTCTTGCAGCTAAAACTTCTGAGGAACAATTATGTTATTGCTTAGTCATTATTATTTTTTTTTATTGCCAGAATTCAAATACTACAGTTCCCTGAATAAATTTCTAAAGTTTTATGCATATTAGAAGAGCATGAAAATTACTTAGAAAAAGACTTCCTTGGCATTCTGTCCTTTAGGCTGATCAAAGGTAGTACAGCTAATGTTATCATTGACTGTCATTTTAGTAATTCAGAATTTAAAGTCATATATTTTTTTAGAAAATAGCACAAAATAAGCCTTCGTAAGACAACGTTAAAACATTTATGCTGCATTACAGTGTTAAAACATTTATGGTGCATTACAGTACTGAATGTCAATATTTGAAATACTCTTTTTGCATGAATTTATACTTAATTACTCATTTGAATTTTCATTAATAAATCAGTTCTATTCCTTGTTAATACAAGACAGTCATTGCCAGATAATCCACAGTATTTTATAGAGCTGAGGCCTTTGGGGTTATCACATGGGCATTTATCTTATTAACATACTCTTACTTTAAGAGCAAAAGAAAGGGGAAGATACTGAAAACAACTCTGGGTATGTACCCAGAGCTCTGACTTATTGAAAAAGCATTTTCTTCCATTAAAGTACAGTATTAGCAGAATGAAGTAGAGAAAGCCAAAATTTAGTGGATAAAATATACCTATGATATTTATCTGAGTAGAAGTATAGCAAAGGAGAGTTTAGCTACAGACATCTTGGTTAAAATGTGCTGACAGGAAATTCTTTATATTCATTAGTAATGTGTTTTTATGCCTAAAAACTTCAGAATATCCATACATATTGAAAACTATTCATAATATGAGTCTAGGGATACTGATGAAAGTATATCTCTAGAGGCAATGTTAAGAAGCAGGGAGGGATCTGGAGATCCACCACTGACCCCATGGCCCCATCCTGACCTTGCAAATCCTACTTAATCTCTTAGTGCTTCGGTTTCCACGGCTACAACAGGGAATAATAATAGCTTTTGCACAGCAAAGGAAACCATAAACAAGACCAAAAGACAACCCTCAGAATGGGAGAAAATATTTGCAAATGAAGCAACTGACAAAGGATTAATCTCCAAAATTTACAAGCAGCTCATGCAGCTCAATAACAAAAAAAACAAACAACCCAATCCAAAAATGGGCAGAAGACCTAAATAGACATTTCTCCAAAGAAGATATACAGATTGCCAACAAACACATGAAAGAATGCTCAACATCATTAATCATTAGAGAAATGCAAATCAAAACTACAATGAGATATCATCTCACACCAGTCAGAATGGCCATCATCAAAAAATCTAGAAACAATAAATGCTGGAGAGGGTGTGGAGAAAAGGGAACACTCTTGCACTGCTGGTGGGAATGTGAATTGATACAGCCACTACGGAGAACAGTATGGAGGTTCCTTAAAAAAACTACAAATAGAACTACCATATGACCCAGCAATTCCACTACTGGACATATACCCTGAGAAAACCATAATTCAAAAAGAGTCATGTACCAAAATGTTCATTGCAGCTCTATTTACAATAGCCAGGAGATGGAAGCAACCTAAGTATCCATCCTCGGATGAATGGATAAAGAAGATGTGGCACTTACATACAATGGAATATTACTCAGCCATAAAAAGAAACGAAATTGAGTTATTTGTAGTGAGGTGGATGGACCTAGAGTCTGTCATACAGAGTGAAGTAAGTCAGAAAGAGAAAGACAAATACCGTGTGCTAACACATATATATGGAATTTAAGAAAAAAAAAATGTCATGAAGAACCTAGGGGTAAGACAGGAATAAAGACACAGACCTACTAGAGAATGGACTTGAGGATATGGGGAGGGGGAAGGGTAAGTGTGACAAAGTGAGAGAATGGCATGGACATATATACACTACCAAACGTAAAATAGATAGCTGGTGGGAAGCAGCCGCGTAGCACAGGGAGATCAGCTCGGTGCTTTGTGACCACCTAGAGGGGTGGGATAGGGAGGGTCGGGGGGAGGGAGACGCAAGAGGGAAGAGATGTGGGAACATATGTATATGTATAACTGATTCACTTTGTTGTAAAGTGGAAAGAAACTAACACACCATTGTAAAGCAATTATACTCCAATAAAGATGTAAAAATAAAATAAAAAAATAAAATAATAATAGTACCTACACATAGGATTATTGTGAAGATAAAGTGTGAATACTTGTAAAGCTGGGCATGTAATAACTAACCATCACATTTTAACTACTGTTATTCATGACTTGATAAAATATCATGCAAAGTTTAACTGTCTATATAAATTTTTGTATGATATGTATATATTTCAAAAATTCATACATGATGTCTTTCATCTCTTCATTCTATTTTTTAAACATTTGGTTCCTTATATTCTCCAATAAATTATGAACAAAGATTTTTATATCAACAGAACAGTTTCACAGTTGCCTAGAAAATTTTCTTTATTAAAGTAAAATTGGCAAATTCTGGGAGAGAGAGGAATGCAGTAGATTTTCTTTGTCAAACGTTCTTCATAGCTATCCTCATATCTGAAGTGTAGGCAGGCATTAAATGATTTTATTGAGTACATTATGTAAAAAATGTTGGTAAAGAATGTTTTAACTGTTCGTAAATGAGTGTAATACATCATGCAGAAAAGGATCCCTAATAAAGGAAGCAGTGGAAGCAATTACAACATTTACATAAGTTGAAAATGTTCATATGGTCTTAACAAATCACGTTTCCCCCAGAAAAACTAAGAATGGGAATAGTATGGGCGGAAATGAAAAGTTTTAGTCAATTGTTGAAAAGTTAATATTCTGCCTCTTGTCTTTCACTCTTCAAATGAAAGCCTTTGGGCAAACATGAATGTGTCTGTGCCTAAGAATCTATTTATTTTCAGTTATAATTTCTAGCATGAATTTTCTCTGGGAATGTTACCAAAACAGAAATTTCTTCTATTGGCTCACACTATTTGAAAAAAATCACTTAGTACAGCAAAAGTAAGGGTGGATTTTACATTTACTAATCACAGGCTTTTCCCGTAGTGGAGCACAGGATACAAGTGGGAGAAAGGGGAGTTCTATTAATCAGTCAAGAACGATGCAGAATAAAGGGAGGGATCAGAGGATAGAAAACTACTGATTGAATCTCTTCTATTGGCTTAGGTGACCACGGTACCTAAGTAACCAACACACACATAAACACACACACACACAATGCAGCCTTGACTTGTTAGTGGGTTGTCCACATTGCATGAACTCACTAGCACAGACGATTGCTTCATCCTTTGCACGGCTTTTTCTGCACAGCTGTGGCTGTGGACACTTCAAGGTTCTGTGAGCTCTCCTACAGTTTACAACCTTACAAGGGTGTTTTTCTACCAGCAGAACATTGGCCATAAATGTCTATTAGTCAAAATAACTGCGGCAGTTTTATAAGGCCTGTGAGTGCATGTTTCCCAGTCTGCTTCTCCTTAAATTACTAAGAATGCAAAAATAAACAATAGTTTGACCTCTTAAATCACAAATTGGATAGGCTTACCATTAAAATATATTGTGAATGTGTTTCCCATTATTTAGCTCATTTAACATGTTCAGCAGCAAAAATTCAAATATTTTGAGTTGGTTATTTTTTTTTTTTCACTTCACAGAAGGTGTGAGATGATTTTTCCAAGCCATCAAAGGATATTTAAAAGACTAGAATACAATTGGAATATTGCTAATAGGTTGTCATTAACCATATGCATAAAAGATAAAGAATTTAAAAGATGCAGTAGGTTCAGAAATTATTTGGTTTTGTGTTATTCATTTTGATAGTCCTCACTGTTAGCATAACAGTTAGCATAACTGTTATGAAAGTTAGCATAACTTGTTCAGTATGAAAAGTTATATTACTACAGTTGACCCTTGAAAAACATGGGTTTGAACTGAGCCACTTATACATAGATTATTTTCAATAAATACATACTACGGTACTAAATGTCTGAGGTTGGTTGAATTCATGGATGTGGAACTGTGCATATGGGGGTCCGATTGTAAAGTTATACTCAGAGTTTCTACTGGTGGGTTCTCACCCCTAAGCCCTATGTTGTTCAAGGGTCAGCTATAAGTCATGTCCATAGAGTGAAAAAGAGGGGTCTAGAATGTAAAATGTATTAACCGGCAAGTTGAAGAATGACCAATAATAAATGGAGGAAAAATTATTAGAAATCCAACATAAACTTCAAGTTTATCTATATTTCATATGAATATTAGAATGCTGAATAGTATAAGTGAGTATATTCATCTGATTTTTTTCTTTCCTAAATAAAGTTGATGCCTTTTATCTTCAATTTAATTAACCTGAAAAATATTTGAAAACCTAAGGAAATCATGTACATTTTAAAAAGCAGTCTTTGGTGTTAATTTCTGTGTATGCTTAGGATTTTCTCTGATATAGTTGAAAATGCTATAATAAGTGTGGAATAAAATGTTTGATGTGTGAGTTACAAGATCTGGTCACCAAGTAGCAATGTCATGTCAGAGATAATCTTTGATGGTAAAGTGACCCGTCAGAATTAATTACTATCAACTAGAGTTCAAAGATGTATTGACTAGCTGGAAAGATGACCAGGCAGAATAGCATCATTTCAGATATTCTTGTCACACACAGTTGAGATCTGGTCTACATTCTAGCGTTTCATTCAATATATTGTAATTCAGATTTAAAGGGGGAGGATTTTAAAGGGCATGTCTGTTCAATCTCAGCCTGCAAAAAATACAAAGATTACTTATATGAATACTGTAATTTGTAATTTACTTATCAAGAATTAACACATGAAGAGGATGTATTTGTTTATTACAGTTTTGAAAACAAGCATTCCTTTATGTAAAAGACAGTAGACTTTTATTTTTATATTGCTATTGCTGGATCATTCATGGATTTCTTAAAGTATAAGCTGATCTCTTTCCCTGGGTTCTTAAATACCCCCTGTGACACTTCCCTCAGATTAAGCTCCTCTGTGCAAGATCTTTCCAACATACCCTGACATTCCAACATTTTTTTTTCTACTGCCTGAAAAATAATGCTGGAGCAGTGAGAAGATCTAATTACTGTACAGTAGGTTACATTTGAGAGAAGAGCATTACATAGATACAAAACACTATTATTAGAAGATTAAATCCTGAACTTAAAGTAAGGGAGTCTTTTCCCCTTTGTTTCATCTTGAGGAATGTGAAGTGGCTTATAATAAGCCAAAGGAAATGAAAGCATTGATGAGAGAGAGAGAGGCTTGCAGGTGGTTGATAACGGCCAAGGCCAAGATTGCCTGCAGTTTATCGATGAGCCACACATAGTGCTGCTGCAAACCTGTATTTTATTTCAGAAAGCATGTCATAAAGGTAAAAATGTGTTCCATTAAAATCAGATTCCAAATGTGTTTCATTAAAACAAGATTTTGCAAGCTATCGAGATGAGGTGTAGCTCCTCGTAGACAGAAAATTGAAGCATGTAAAGTTTCTCAGTGAATAGATAAAAGTCTGTGTCTTCTTTGAATTGGTCATTTGTCATTTACAGTTCCTCTTTTTAAAGGATAATAATAGTGGGTAAAGACCTCAACAATAAAATTATGGCAACTGTTACTGTTTAAATAACCTAGTACTATCAGCCAAAAGAAAGACTTAAAGAGAAGTAGTGGATTTAGCAGCTTTCAACTATGCAGTCCCCATGTGTTATGTCAGAAACAAAACCACTAATGTGAGCTAGAGCAGGACAGACTAGTAGTTAATGTAATGGTATTCTTACAACAAATGTGAAGCATTGATTCTGTGTTTTAAAATGAATGTTTTGTTGCTCTTATACTAAAAGAGCTCTGATATAATTATTTGTTTTTAAAGCAATTTTGATCTAAAATATGCATAACAGCCCTTTCCAGCTTCTTTCTCTCTCTCTCTTCCTCTCATTTTGAATGTATATTGTGGTTATATGATTGTGTAAGAAGCATTTTTCGGTACACTTAAAATGTATATTATTATTTCCACCTCCTCCCTAATACACACACACACACACACACACACACACACACACACACACTTCAATTAAGTGGATTTTAGTTAATGGGGTAAACCAATAGCTCACTTGAGTTCTAAAGGGTTTCTCAATACTTTATGTACAGCCTAGTTCAGGATAAAATGAAAACGAATTGGAACAATATATAGCTTTCTCTATTGTATTATTAACTGTACAGAAATCCTTGATGAATTACTACCTGTCAGGATATTTTGTGGTGCCAATAGACTCTTTAATTAGATTAGAAGTTAACAACTAGTTTAATCTTTTTTGTAGAACATTTTAGTTCATTTCTTTCACATTTTTGTTTCTACGTATTAGATTGAAAGCACTATGTTTCTTACACTTCAGAGTCAATACCTTACCTAGAAATTATCCTTACCATAAAGGAATTAAATCCTATTATTATTATATTTCCATTCCTGCTACTTTAAAATTACATTTGAAGATATAAGGCGTACTGATCAGCCGTTAGGGCTTTGAGCTGGTGGTCTCACAGTGCACAAGCAAGAGACCTGTGAGAGGTTGCTTAACGTCTATTTTACTCAGTTTTTTCCACTGTAAAATGGAAAAAATAACACCTACTTCACAATATTATGATAAAAATTAAATGAGGTAATTCGTAAAGTACTTAACAGAGAAGTTAGCTCCATCTTGAAGGAAGAGGTACGGAGAAGTGAGGGGCAGTTTTGTGAGCAGAAAGGAAAGACTCCGGTCTGTGCACTAGAATGTATAATATATCTGGGGAACTGCAGACCAAGTGCTTCACCTGCTGTCTCTGCTCAGGTGGATATAATTAATAAATCCTCTAACTGAAATTCAAGTTAACCTCTCTTGTACCATTGATCAACATCCCTGCACAGAGGACACAAAGATGGAGTAGATGTGGAGGCTCCCTTTGCTATTACCACATGCGTAAGCTGGCTGGTTGCTTAGACCGTCCTCCTTATTCTAACTATGAGAGGATTGGGCTCCTGGGAGAGAATACCAAAGTGATCATCAACACCTGAACATACTAAGTGCATAATGTGCGCATATTTCACTGTTGACATGGTGCTTGTCCACCTGCGCGCTTCAAGACCATTCCTGCTGAGAAGAGGGACGGAAGGAGTGATCTTGGCGATTCCTACAGGCATCTCACATTTCCACAGAAAGAAAGTGAGTTAAAATTGTAAAAGCAGTTGCTTTTGTTGGGTCCACAGACAAACAGAAATCCAAAATAAGTCCTAAATCAGGAAATGGGTATTCTGTGTTCTAGCTTGACTACAGAATCCCAGTGTACAAGCCAGTTAATCTATCTGAATCTCAGCTTTTTATATATAAATTCAAAATTGTGGATTAGTGTATCTTTAAGGTCCCATCTGGGTCCAGAATTGTAGCAAAATATAGCTGTGGCACAGCTAAAAGTACCAGTGACTAAGCTGGGTCCTATTAATGGCCGGTCAGCTTACCTTCCAATAGGATTTTGAGACATGACTGTCCCTCCCATTAATGAAGGGAAGAAAATAAGTTTAATACAGATGGACCTCGTCCTTTCACTCATATAGCACACTGGCAAATGTCCCAGCAAAACCTGTGTTCTCAACCACATTATGCGGTGGAGACAATTTTACCTGCTGGCAGGCTCTTTATCTAAAATTGATAGGTCATATGTAATGAATCAGAATGACACTTGACAACTCAGAGTTTAGTAACAATTCCAGAGTTTACATATTTTACTGAACTTTTATCTCTAAAAAAAAAAATCTGGAAATCTCATGAAAGAGGATTTTCTCTTTGTTGGTTTTTCAAGTACATAAAACTGCAGTAAAGCAAAGGCAATGGAAAACAGCCTTTGGCCTGAGACTTTTCTCTGCTTCCTAATTTTAGCCAACTCAAAAGCTTGTCTTACACAATTGTGGAAACAGTGAGTCTGGTGTTAGACTAATCAAGAACTGTAGAAAGACTAGAATGAATAAAATAAGTTAGTCATGAAGTGTTTTTGAACTTTCATGTAGGTTTGGGTTTCAGTTCATCTTGGTGATGAAAATTCCAATATGTTTAGATTTTATGTAACCTGATTTATCAACCATATTAGAATTCAAATTATCTGTTTCTAAAGTGTAACTGTGTTCACCTTTATGCCTTTTCTCCAAAATGTGAGAAGTATAGAGAGTAAATTTCATACAGTTATATGTATCAAAATTGAAATTGAAACTAATTGAAATTTTAAGTGCTTAAATGATCTGTATTATTATAAAGTTATAAACTGGTATAATCAAATACTTCTAGGGGACCAAAAATAACATTTTTCTCTGAGGAATTTGGTAAAATACAGTGTAGTCACATTAATATAAGTTCATTTCTTCCCTGAAAGAAAAAAATCAAGGAAATAACAGCAGGTGCTGGGCTAAGTAACAGTCTCTAGTGATTATAAAAAATAACAATGAAAAGTTTTAATGGGAAAACTCTAAGTGCTAGAAGCATTGGAAGAGCAGATTGAAGATTAGAATTAGAATCCGCATGGGAAAGAGAGAGGTAAATTCTTTACCATAAATCAAATAGATATTTAATTTGAAATCAAACATGAACCTGAACATGTGTCATATAATCTGGCTAAATACACCTGGGTTTTATTAAGATGGTGTGAGCCAAAGACCACAGTGCTTTAGGCAAGCTTGAGCAAATCCTCTGCTAAAGAGAAAAACAAACATACTATATGTCTTACTCTTGGCAAATAAAACCCCCAAACTCCAACTCATCAACTTCAAGGAATTGATGGACTGAATTTCCAAACAGGCACACTATATTTGGAAATCAGTACTGTACAACGTTGAACAGCACACATTTTAAAGTGATATAGTCTTGGGTTCAAATCTGGACATTTCTACTCACTGTATGATTTTAAGCAGCTTCTTGTCACTTCAGTTTCTTCACTGTAAAATGTGTACTATTATAGTTCAGTGTTATAGGATTGTTATGTAAAATAAACATGTGTGTCAGATGCCTAGTACAATGCCTGTACAAAATAAGATCTTCATAAATAGTGGCTACTTTTATTTTTATTGTAAATTGAGTGTTAATTTAGTGCCATTTAGACTCTTTTAATTCATGGAATACTTTACGTTAAAAGAAACGTAGAACTATATACCTCTTCTCAATTTGCCATTTTATATATCCTAACGAATACAACTCTTTAAGAAGTTTTCATGGTAATCTTTTCAGATTTTATTTTACTATTCCTTCTTGTTTATAGAAAAGTTACTCGAATAAGGCTTTTGTACAGATTTACCAATTGTTTACATTTCTACCTCATTTTTCAGTTCTTTTTTATTGAAGTATAGTTGATGTACAATATTATATGTTTCAGGTATACAAGTTTAAGGTATACAACATAGTGATTTGAAAGTTTTAAAGGTTATATTCCATATATAGTTATAAAATATTGGCTATATTCCCTGTTTTGTACAATATATCTTGTAGCTTATTCATTTTATACATAGTAGCTTATACCTATTTTACCCCATTTGTTTTATGTTCTCTCTCTACACACACACACACGCACACACATCTACACACACACACACACACACACACACACACACATTTTCTGTGTATTCTAAAAACATTTAAAAGTAAGTTGGAGAGAGTGCGCTGTTTTATTCTAAATGCTTCAGTGCATATTTCCTAAGAATGTGGTCATTCCTTTATATCACCTCAGTTTAGCAGTCAAACAGGAAATGTAACATTGATATGATACTGTTATCCAATCCACAGTCCATACTCACATTTGATTAGTTGTTTCAGTTATATCCTTTATAGCTATTTTTTCCCAGTCCAGGATCCAATCTAGGGCCATAAATTATATTTTGTTTTCATGTCTCTTTAGTCTCTTTTAATCTGGAAGAGTTCCTCAGCCTTTTTTTTTCTTTTTATATTTTTTATTTAATTATAGTTGGCATACAATATTATATTAGATTTAAGTATATAATATAATGATTTGACATTTATATACATTACTAATTGATCACCGTGTAAGTCTAGTAACCATCTGTCACCATACAGAGTCATTTCAGTATTATTGACTATATTCCCTATGCTGTATATTACATACCTGTGATTATTTATTTTGTAACTGGAAGTTTGCATCTCTTAATCCCTTTCACCTATTTCACCCAACCTGCCACCTCCCTCCCCTCTGGGAACCATCTGTTTGTTCTCTGTATCTATAAGTCTGTTTCTGTTTTGTTTTGTTTGTTTTTTAGATTCCCCATATAAGTGAAAACATACAGTATTTGTCATTCTCTGTCTGATTTATTTCACATAGCATAATACCCTCTATGTCCATCCATGTTGTTGCAAATAGCAATATTTCTTTTTTTTTTATGGCTGAGTAATATATTCCATTGTATGCATATACACCACATCTTTTATATCCATTCATCTATTTATGTGTACTTTGGTTGCTTCTATATCTTAGCTATTGTAAATAATGCTGCAATGAACATAGGCACGCATATATCTTTTCAAATTAGTGTTTTCATTTTCTTTGGATAGATACCCAGAAGTGGAATTACTGGATCATATGGAATTACTGGATCATCATCAATAGAATTAAAAATTCTATTTTTAATTTTTTGAGGAACCTCCATACTATTTTTCATAGAACCTGCACCAATTTGCATTCCCATCAACAGTGTATGAGGGTTCCCCTTTCTCTACATCCTTGTCAACACTTGTTATTTCTTGTCTTTTGGATAATAGCCATTCTGACAGGTGTGAGATGGTATCTCACCATGGTTTTGATTTGCATTTCCCTGATGGTTAGTGATGTTCAGCATATTTTCATGTGTCTATTGGCCATTTGTATGTTTTCTTTGGAAAAATGTCTATTCAGGTTCTCTGCCCATGTTTTAATTGGATTTTTTTTGTTGTTGTTTAGACCGAGTTGTATGAGTCATTTACATATTTTGGATATTAACCCCTTATCAGATATATTACTTGCAAATAACTTCTCCCATTCTGTAGGTTGGCTTTTCATTTCGTTGATCATTTCCTTCCTGTGCAAAAGCTTTTTAGTTTGAGGTCGTCTCATTTGTGTATTTTTGCTTTTGTTTCCCTTGCCTGAGGAGATGGATCCAAAAAGTATTGCTAAGACTGGTGTCAAGAAGTGTACTGCCTGTGTTTTCTTCTAGGCATTTTATGGTTTCAGGTCTTATATTTAAGTCTTTAAGGCAATTTGAGTTTATTTTTGTATATGGTGTAAGAAAGTGGTCTAGTTTGATTCTTTTGAATATACCTGTCCAGTTTTCCCAACAGCGTTTACTGAAGAGAATGTCTTTTCCCCATTATATAGTTTTGGATCCTTTATCATAAATTAATTGATCATATAAGCATGGAGTTATTTCTGGGCAGTCTATTCCGTTTCATTGATGTATGTGTCTGTTTCTGTGCCAGTACCATACAATTTTGATTACTATGGCTTTATAGTATAGTGTGAAATCAAGGAGCATGACACCTCCAGGCTTCTTGTAAGATTGCTTTGGCTCTTTGCAGTCTTGTTGTTCCAAACAAATTTTGGGATGACTAGTTCCAGTTCTGTAAAAAATGCCATTGGCATTTTGATGGGGATTGTTTTGAATCTGTAGATTGCTTTGAGTAGTATGGATATTTTAACCACATTAATTCTTCCAGTCCATGGCCCCAGTATATCTTTCTATTTATTTGTGTTGTCTTTAATTTCCTTCATCAGCATCTTACTTTCAGAGTACAGGTCTTTCACTTCCATGGTTAAACATATTCCTAGTTATTTTATTCTTTTTGATGCAATTGTAAGTGGGATTGTTTCCTTAATTTCTCTTTCCGATAGTTTTTATTAGTATATAGAAATGCAACAGGTTTCTATATATTGATTTTTGTATCCTGCAACTTTACTAAATTCATTTATTAGTCCTAATATTTTTTGGTGGAGTCTTTAGGGTTTTCTATATACAGTATCATGTCATCTACAAATAGTGATAGTTCTGCTTCTTCCTTTTCAATGGGATTTCTTTTATTTCTTTTTCTTGTTTCAGTGCTGTCACTTGGACTTAAAATTCTATGTTGAATAAAAGTGGCAAGAGTGGACATCCTTGACTTGTTCCTGATATTAGAAAAAATGCTTTCAGCTTTTCACCACTGAGTATGATGTTGGCTTGGGGTTTGTCATATATGACCTATATTATGTTGAAGTATGTTCCCTCTATACCACTTTGTTAAGAGTTTTTATTGTAAATGGATATTGAATTTTGTCAAATTCTTTTTCTGCATTGACTGAGATAGTCCTACAATTTTTATCCTTTGCTTTGTTAATGTGATGGATCACATTGATTGATCAGTGGATATTGAACCATCCTTCCATCCCTGGAGCAAATCCCACTTGATCATGGTGTATGATCCTTTTAATGTATTGTTGAATTCAGTTTGCTGATATTTCGTTGAGGATTTTTGCATCTGTGTTCATCAGGGCTATTGGCCTGTAATTTTCTTTGTAGTGTCTGGTTTTAGTATCAGGGTAATGCTGGCCTCGTAGAGGGAGTTTGGAAGCATTTCTTCCTTTTCAGTTTTTTGGAATAGTTTGAGAAGGCTAGGTATTAAATTCTTTTTCAAATGTTTGGTTGAATTCCCCTTTGAAGCCATCTGGACCAGGACTCTTGTTTGTTGGGAGTTTTAAAATACTGATTCAATTTCAATGCTAGTGATTAGTGTGTTCAGATTTTCTATTTCTTCCTGATTCAGTATTGGAAGATTATACATTTCTAGTAATTTATCCATTTCTTCTAGGTTGCCCAATTTTTTGGTGTACAGTTGTTTACAGTAATCTCTTATGATCCTCTGTATTTCTGTCGTGTCAGTTGTAACTTTTCCACTTTCATTTCTGATTTCATTTACTTGGGCCTTTTTTTTTTTTGAGGAGACTGGGTAAAGTTTTATTAATTTTGTTTCTTTTCAAAAAAGCAACTCTTAGTTTCACTGATCTTTTCTATTGTGTTTTTTTTAGACTCTTTCATTTGTTTACACTCTGATCTTTATTAATTATTTCCTTTATTATTTATTTCCTTCAAAGCCCGACTTTGGGCTTTGTTCATTATTCTTTTTCTAGTGCATTTTGGTATAAGGTTAGATTATTTATTTGAGATTTTTAGATCTTATTTCCTGGGGTAATGTTGTATCACTATAAACTTCCCTGTTAAAACAGCTTTTGCTGTGTCCCATAGACTTTAGAAGGTTGTTTCCATTTTTATTTGTCTTAAGGTATTTTTTTAATTTCCTCATTGATTTATTCATTGACCATTGGTTGTTTAGTAGCATGTGGATTAGCTTTCACATGTTTGTGTTTTTTTTTCAGTTTTCTTCTTGTACATTTGACCCTTGAGCAACGTAGGTTTGAACTGCATGGGTCTGCAGATTTCTTTTCAATAAGTATACAGTTGGCCCTCCATATCCATGGATGTAGAATCTGTGGCTATGAAGGACTGACTGTAAGAGACTTGAAAATTTATGGATTTTTGTATCCATGGGAAGTCCTGGAACCAATCCCCTGTGGATACCAAGGGATGACTGTAACTGCTTTGTAGTTTCATATTGTCGTGGTTGAAAAGATATTTGATATGATTTCTTTCTTAAGTTTATTTCTTGTAAGCAGCATATAGATGGGTCCTGTGTTTTCATCCATTCAGCCACCCTATGTCTTTTGACTGAAGTAGTTGGTCCATTTAAATTTCAAGTAATTATTAATAGGTATGTACTTATTGCTATTTTGTTAATTGTTTTCTGGTTGTTTTTATAGTTCTTCTCTGTTCCTTTCTCCTTTTCTTGCTCTCTTCCCTTGTAATCATTATTTTCTTTAGTGTAAAATATGATGGCAAAAACGTAAAACATTGGAGGGAGTAAAAAATGAAGGGCTTTTATTAATAGAATTCACTCTATCTTGTTATATATGAACCTCATATATATATACCAGTGAAATTTTTTCTTTCATAATTTTCTTATTTCTAGTTATGGCCTTTTCTTTTCCATTTAAAGAAGTCCCTTTAACATTTCTTGTAAGGCTGGTTTAGTGGTGATGAACGTTTTTAGCTTTCACTTGTCTGGGAAACAATCTCTCCTTCAATTCTGAATGATAACCTTATTGGATAGAGAATACTTAATTGTAAGTTTTTTCCTCTCAGCACCCTGAATATATTGTGCTGTTCCCTTCTGGCCTGTAAAATTTCTGTTGAATAATTAGCTGATAGTCTAACATGGTTCCCTTGTATATAACTAGCTGTTTTCCTCCTGCTGCTTTTAAGATCCCTCTTTAACTTTTGATGCTTTAATTATAATGTGTCTTGGTGTGGGTCTCTTTTGGTTCATCTGATTTGGGACTCTCTGTGCCTTTTGGACTTGGATGTCTGTTTCCTTTGCCAGCTTAGGGAAGTTTTTGGCCAGTATTTCTTTAAGTAGGTTTCTGTGTCCCTTTCTCTCTCTCTTCTCCTCTGAGATCCCTATAATGAGAATGTTAGTAAACTTGATGTGTCAGAGGTCCCTTAAACTGTCCTCATTTTAAAACTTTCTGTTCTCTTTTTTACTGTTCTGATTTATTCATTTCCATTACCCTATCTTCCAGATCTCTGATTTGTTCTTCTGCATCCTCAAATCTCCTGTTGATTCCCTCTGGTGTATTTTTCATTTCAGTTGTTGTATTCTTCAGGTTCTGATTGATTCTTTTTATAATTTCTATCTCGTTCTTGAAGTTCTCACTATGTTCATCCATTATTCTCCTGAGTTTGATGAGAATTTTTATGACTATTACTTTAAACTCTTTATCTGGTAATTGCTGATTTCTATTTCATTTAGTTCTTTTTCTAGGGTTTTGTCTTATTTTTTGTTTGGAAGGTATTTGCATCTTCATTTTGCCTGTGTCTCTGTGTTTGTTTCTATGTACTAGTTATATCAGCTATGTCTTCCAGTCTTAAAGTGGCCTTATGTAGAAGGTATTCTCTGGGGCCCACTGGCACAATCCCTCCTGGTTACCAGAGCCACGTGTACCCAGTGTCTCTCCTGTGTGCGCTGCATGTATGCTCCTGTTGTGGTTGAGCTACAAGTGCTGCAGGCATGCTGGTGGGCAGGGCTGGTCCCTTGGACCTGGAGCCACTTAGGAGGGGCACTGATGCCACCTGGGGCTGCCTACCAGGTTGGGTGGGGTGGGACCTGCACATTAACATTCACCAAATATGCTATCAGCTAAGCCATAGACAAGCTTCAATAAACTGAAAACAGTTTAAACTTACAGAGTATGTTTTCTGACTAGAAGGGAATTAAGTTAGAAATTAATAATAGAAAGATATCTGGAATTATCAAATATTAGGAAATTAAATGATATTTTGCTAAATAATCCATGGATTAAAGAAGAAATTGCAAAGGAAATTATATTTTAAACTGGTTGAAAATGAAAATACAATATATCAAGTGTATCAAAATATGTGAAGTATAGCTAAATCAGTGCTTAGAGAAAAATTTATATCTTTAAGTACTTTTATTAGAAAAAATAAATGATTTAATATCAGTGATCTAAAGTTCCAATTTAAGAAGCTAAAAAAGAAAAAATTAAAAACCAGTGTAAGTAAAAGAAAGGAAATAATAAATATAGTATCAGAAATCAGTTAAGTAAAAAATGGATAAATATTATAGAAAATCAGCTATCAATAAAATTATTAATCCTTTAATTAGACTGAGGAAGAAAAAGAAAGACGACACAGATTTCCAAAATCAGTTGTCTTTGACTTGCGTCTGTGATTCCTGGATTCCATATATTGCTGTTTTTGAATTTATGCCTTCATTTTGGTGATAGGCCATATCCACTAGCTTCCTGAGAAAAGGTCCATGGGGTATAAATGTTTTAAGATTTTGTGAGATGAAAATGTATGTTTTTATCACCAAATTTGATTTGTAGTTTGAGAGATTATAGAATTCTAGATTGGAAACTAGTTTTCCCAAGAACTTTGAAAGCATTGCTGCTTGACTCCAGTATAACTTTAGAGATGTCTGGTGCCATTTGATGACATCAGTCTTTCATAGGTCAACTTTATTTTTTTCCTTCTAGAAACTTTCAGAATTTTCTTTTGTCCCTATTTATTCTTTTAAGTTTTTATTACACTTATTGAATCCATTCAGTCTGGAAACTCATTTTTCTCCAGTTCAAAGAAGACTTCCGTGTGTGTGTGTGTGTGTGTGTGTGTGTGTGTGTGTGCATGTGTGCGTGCGTGTGCATGCACGTGTGTTTTAAATTATAATCTACTTCCTTCTATTTGCTCTTATTTTTGCCTTAAAGAGCTCCTATTGGGTATTGGACCTCTGGATTAATAATATTTTTTGTCTCTTGATCTCTTTATCTGTTTGTTCTAATTTCCTGGAAGTTTCTTTAACTTTATCATCCAACCTTGTTGCAGTTATCTACTGCTGTGTAATAAACTACTCCAAACATAGCACCTTATAATACTTGTTTTATTAGAGGCATACCTTGAAGATATTGCAGGTTTGGCTCCAGACCAGCACAGTAAAGTGAATATTGCAGTAAAATGAGTCACATGAAAGTTTTGGTTTCCAAATGCATATAAAAGTTATGGTTACATTATGTTCTACTCTATTAAGTATGCCATAGCATTGTATCTAAAAAATAATGCATATTCCTTAATTTAAAACTACTTTATTGCTGGGACTTCCCTGGTGGCGCAGTGGTTAAGAATCCACCTGCCAAGGTGGGGGACACAGGTTTGATCCCTGGTCCGGTTGACCCCACGTGCTGTGAAGCAACTAAGCCTGTGTGCCACAACTACTGAGCCTGCGCTCTAGAGCCTGAGAGCTTCAACTACTGAGCCCCTGTGCCACAAATACTGAAGCCCATGTGCCTAGAGCCCATGCTCTGCAACAAGAGAAGCCACCGCAATGAGAAGCCAGTGCACCGCAGTGAAGAGTAGCCCCCACTTGCCGTAGCTAGAGAAAGCCCGCACGCAGCAACAGACCCAATGCAGCCAAAAATAGATTAATTAATTAGTTAATTAATTTAAAATCTGATTGTGTGTCCCACTTTCTCAAGGGGATTTTCAAAGAGTTTTGAGCTACCTTGGAACAAATATAATTTTCTTGGAATACAGTCTTAAAGAGTTATGTGTAAATGGTCATCCAGATTTTAGGTTTAACAGTACCTTCTACACTATGACTACTCTTGCAAAAGTCCCAAGACATAGAGCCTGGGCTGTGAAGCTTACGTTTATGCTGGTTTTGCTGGTGGCTGCTTCTGGTTAAGGTTAAGACCTACTGATAACAGGATCAATAGAGGAAACTGCAGCAGGGACAATAACAAAAATCAAGGTCAACAAGGACTATGCAACCCATATGTGATATTAAAACATTAAAGTGGAAATCACAGCCATCTGAAACCCAAACACTTAACCTTCTAAGTCACTTATTCAGTAATGTTTCATTCTTTAAAAATGTAACATATAAATTCCTCTCTGTACACTGAGGAATGCAAATTCAAAAGAAAGCACACAATTAGGGGACAAGTAGAAGTACAAAAGAAAGATGGGCTTTTCAAGTCACTTTTTCACCCAAAGAACATAATGGGGCTACTTCTCATTCCCCAGGTATTTCTTTTTTCTTTTTTTCCATAATTTCTTAAAATCAGACAGTAGTGAAGTTTTGCTGCATTGATTCACTCTTCCTTACACAAACCATTTCTCTCTAGCATGCAGTGCTGTTTGATAACATTTTACGCACAGTAGAACTTTCAAAATTATGGAGTTATTCCTCTCAAATTCTGCCATTGCTTTATCGACTAAGTTTGTGTAATACTCTAAATGCTTTGTTTTTATTTCAGCAATTTTCACAGCATCTCCTTCCATCTGTAGAAACCACTTCCTTTGCTCATTCATTCAAAGCAACTCCTTATCCCTTAAAGTTTTATCATGAGATTGCAGCAATTTAGTCACATCTTCAGACTCTTCTAATTCTAGTTCTCGTGCTATTTCCACCTCATCTGCAGTTACTTCCTCCACTGAAGTCTTGAACCCCTCACAGTCATCCATGAGGGTTGAAGTCAACTTCTCCCAAACTCCTGTGAATGTTGCTGTTACCTCTTCCCAGGAATCATGAATGTTCTTAATGGCATCTAGAATGATGAATCCTTTCCAGAAGGTTTTCAGTTGACTTTGCCGAGATCTATCAGAGGAATCACTGGATATGGCAACTATAGCCTTGTGAAATGTATTTTTTAAATAATAAGACTTGAAAGTCAAATTTACCCCTTGATCCACAGGCTGCAGAATGGATGTTGTGTTAGCAGGCATGAAAACAATCTTAATCTCATTGTACATCTCCATCAGAACTCTTGGGTGACTAGGTGCATTGTCAGTGAGCAGTAACATTTTGAAAAGAATCTTTTTTTCTGAGCACAGGTTCTCAACAGTGGGCTTAAAATATTCGGTAAACCATGTGATAAGCAGATGTGTTGTCATTTAGGCTTTGTTGTTCCATTTATAGAGCACAGGCAGAGTAAATTTAGCACCATTATTAGGGGCCATAGGATTTTTAGAACGGTAAATGAGCATTGCTTTCAACTTAAAGCACCAGTTGCATTAGCCCCTAACAAGAGAGGCAGCTGCCCCTTTGAAGCTTTGAAGCCAGCTATTGACTTTTCCACTGTAGCTATGAAAATCCTAGATGGCATCTTCTTCCAATAGAAGGCTGTTTCATCTACAATGAAAATCTGTTATTTAGTGTAACCACCTTCATTAATTATCTTAGCTGGGTCTTCTGGATAACTTGCTACAACTTTTACATCAGCACTTTGCTGTTTCACTTTAGTTTTTATGTTATGGAGATGGTTTCTTTCCTTAAACCTCATGAACCGAGCGCCGCTAGCTTCAAACTTCTGCATCTTTCCCACTGTTCTCAGCCTTCGCAGAATTGAAGAGAGTTAGGGCCTTGCTCTGGATTAGGCTTTGGCTTAAGGGAATGTTGTGGCTCGTGTGTTCCAGACCAGTACAACTTTCTCCATGACAGCAATAAGGCTGGCTGTTTTGCTTGCTTATGATTTGTGTGTTCACTGGAGTGGCACTTTAAATTTCCTTCAAGAACTTTTTCTTTGCATTCATAACTTGACTATCCATTTGGTGCAAGAGACTTTGATTTTAGCCTGTCTTAGCTTTAGACATTCCTTCTTCACTAAGCTTGATCATTTCTAGCTTTTGATTTAAAGTGAGAGACGTGTGACTTTTCCTTTCACTTGAATGCTTGAAGGCCATTGTAGAGTTATTAATTGGCCTAATTTTAATATCATTGTGTCTCAGGGAATAGTGAGGCTCAAGGATAGGAACAGAGACAGGGAGAAGCCGGTTGATTGGTGGAGCAGTCAGAACACACACATTTATTGATGTTTGCCGTCTTACATGGGCATGGTTTGTGGCACCCCAAAATGATTACAGTAGTAACTTCGAAGATCACTGATCACAGACCGCCATGACAGTTATAATAATAATGAAAAATTTGAAATGTTGCGAGAGTTACCAAAATGTGACACAGAGACACAAAGTGAGCAAATGCCATTGGAAAAAGGGTGCCAATAGACTTGCTTGACACAGGGTTGCCACAAACCTTCAATGTGTGAAAAAAATGCAATATCTGCAAAGTGCAATAAAGTGAAGCACAATAAAATGAAGTATGACTGTATATCTTATGATTTTGTGGGCCAAGAATTTAGGCAGCACTTAGTTGTTCCAAGTGATGTTGATGGAGGTTACATGTATTCAGCTGTTAGGTGGGCTGGTCTGAATGGTCTAAAATAGTTTTACTCACATGTCTGGAGCCTTAACAGGAAGCCAAATGTTGACCAGTGTGTCTGCTTATAGCCTCTTGAATATGGTGCTGTAAGGGTAGTCAGATATCTTACATGGTGACTGTGGGAACCCAAAGATTATGTCCCAAGATCTTCAGTGATAGCTGTAGGGATCCATCCTTATGTCCTAACTGCAGAAGTCCCAAATATCACCTCTACTACATTTCATTGACCCAATAAGGCCAACCCCTCCACCTGTCAATGCAGGAAATAACAAATAATTTGTAGACATCTATAATCTGCCACATATTTAATTACTAAGAATTCTTTCTTGTTCTCTGATTTGATTTTTTTTAATCTTTTCAGGGAACCAATATCTTCTTTTTTTCCTTTTCTATGAGTATGTAAATTATTTTTTAGTTTTATTTTCCTTTGTCCCTCTTTCCTTTGGTATTCTTTTTACATTTTCCTCCATTAGATTGATCCATTCTTTTATTTTCACGTGGAGGATTTCCTAATAGGACTGGTGATCTTGGCTGACTTTGATGTTTAAGACGGAGGCCTTAAAAAAGTTCATTTGAAACTATCAGTGGGTAGAAGGACTTTTGTCAACTGGTTTGCCTCAAGTAAGGCAATAGAGCTAGGTCTGTCTGTTTTGTTAGTAGTTCCACAAATGTCAGTTCTCTCTCTTTAGCCAGTCATTTTCTCTTGTGATTAATTTCTCCTGTGAGCCCTGCTGCCTGAACTTGGGACTGAAAAGGAGAAGGGAGTTGTGTGTTGACTTTCTCATACTAGGCTGTAGGATTTCCCCAGGTGTTCTCCCTGTTTCTGGGCCCAGTGGTCCTAAATGTTAGTATAGTTATTCACCTCTCTGTACACAGAGGCTCTTTTGTGGACTTCTCCAAAGAGCAAATCTCAATTTCCTGCTGCAGTCAGGGAGGGTTATAGGGGTACAGGTTGTGAAAAGGTATCTGGGATCTAACTTCTCCTTTTAACCCAATCTTCTGTCACTTCTGTGTCTTTCTTGTTACCCTCTGTGACACCAGATCCCTCCAGTCTTGAACCTTTCCTCTTATTATTATTTCCTTCTGCGGGCATTTAGATTTCCCTTACCACACTCTGCCAAGTCTGTTACCATTCATCAGTCTGCTTTGCAGCTTCCAAAATTTAGTGATTTTTCTCTGGAATTTCCTCTCTTATCCTCCATGCTCTTGTGGATTTATACTTTAAAAAATGTATTTGCTCTATTTTAATGTAGTTCTGGAAGGTATTGGAGATGAACACATAAATTAAACCTGCTGTTGTTAGAAAAGGTCTCAAATATTATTTTAACCTTTTTTTCTCTTTTTTTTTTTTTTTTGGTACTAGAGCTGCTATTAAGAAGAAAATTTAACTGGTTGCTTATAGTTCAGAATGATCAATAAGAGGGAGGTGATATTCTGATTTTCCATTTGAGTATGTTTAGTGGAGATACTAACATTAAGAGATAAAGAGGGCTTCCCTCGTGGCGCAGTGGTTGAGAGTCCACCTGCCGATGCGGGGGACATGGGTTCGTGCCCCGGTCTGGGAAGATCCCACATGCTGCAGAGCGGCTGGGCCCGTGAGCCATGGCCGCTGAGCCTGCGCATCCGGAGCCTGTGCTCCTCAACGGGAGAGGCCACAACAGTGAGAGGCCCGCGTACAGCAAAAAAAAAAAAAAAGTTAAAGAGAATACAGGATCTTGGATAATCATCACCCAAATATACCTGAAATATTTACAGAGAATTTAACTTTTTAAAATGCTGTCTATTTGTTACCTGTTTTTTTTCTTGGAAAACATTCAAATTGATTTATATTACAAAACTATACATGTACACTTATCAGATTTTTCCAGCCTCATTTGTAGGAAGAATAACACTGGTGTTTCTGAAGGAACACAGAATGAAAATGAAATGATTGTAGTTACGGTTTTCCCACTTGGAACTCTTCTCTTGTCCTTCCCTCTCAAAACAGCACTCTTGCCAGTGCAGGAATTTGTAGTCATTTGCCAAGGCTCTGCTCGTATTATTTTATTCCTTGCCACCACCCCTACAACCTCTATGTTGCTGTATTCTAGGAGGTTTATTTCAGGCCCTTCCCCAAAGACATGAGTAATTAGTTCCATTGCTATTCAGCAAATGAATCTTAATCACCGCAAAACTGTCTGGGCCAAGCTACTTTAAATATACATGTAAGCACTTCAAGGGTGGTAAGAGGCAATATAGGCCAAGGAAAAGGGTTGTGGAGGAGAGTTCTCAGGAAAATAGTCCTTAGGACATAAAGTAAATGGATGGGTGTGCGGCTGGGTCGATTGTCTGGAGGTGACAGGGGTCAGTAGGTAGTGAGGGAGAGAGATAGGTATTTGGGCCATTGGCCAAGTAAACTTTGAATTTCATTCAACAGTGGGTTCTTTTTTTTTTTCCATTTTAATAATGTGATTATTTAAGCTATAATTTAATTGAATGTAAACAGTTCAAGTTCAAATCAGTTATAGCTAAAAGCTCATTTTGCAATCCCATTTCATTTCAGATCTACAGGTTTATTTTGGTTGAAGAAGTTTACATGTTCTTCTAGCAAGACCCAAATATCCGTTCATTCGCTCTCCTTTAATAGGAATTTCTGATTTTCCTCAAGGTGGCAGTGTGCCTACCTAAAATATTATATTTCTCACCCTCCCTCTACACATGGGTCAGGTCATATGATTATGCACTGGCCGATTAGATATAAATGGAATTGCTTTATGGGACTTCTTGAAGTTTCGTATTCCACTTGCCAGCTGGGAAAGTATATGTGGTGGCTGGAGTGCCATAGCAGCAGGGCAACATCCAAGGGATGTGGGGTGCAAAGGTGGAGGCACATTGGTCCTTGACAGCCTCAGAGTCCCTGCATCCCAGCTCTTGACATGCCTACCTCTGGGCTTACTTTGTGTGAGGAATGTACTTCATTTAAATCACTTTATTTTGATGTAGTTTCATTCTACTGTGCCTAATTGGATACTAAAGAGAACCCATAGAATTCTTTGAAACTTTGGCTAAGGATTGCAGGATTTTTAAATATTTGTTTATACCATATGACCTGTCACCTAAACTAAAAGATCATTTTCTTTAAAAAGTGAAAAAGAAGTATAATAAGAACATTTTTTAGTTTTCATCTTGAAGCAGGGGGCCTAGCATAAAGTAGGAACTGAATAAATATTTGTTGTCATCATATAAATTAAAAATTAATTATTGAGGACCTACTATACCTGTCAGGATAAGTATACAGAGATAAATAAATACTGTCTCTGCCCTAATGAGGTTTCTAATTTTATAAGAGTGATGTAAACAACTAGCACTTATACAAGATGGAAGGAATTAAATCTCATAGCAGAGGCACATGGAAAGTATTGAATGGCAGGAAGTAAAGTGACGGACTCCCTAAGGGTGGAATTTACGTCCTGACTAAAACACAGAATGATAAAGCAAGGAACGTAGACTGGGCAAGATTATAAATCCATGCTGAAGAATTTTGATTTTGTTGTCTATCTAACTGAGAGAACTTCAGTTAATCTTTAGGGGGATAATTCTGATGACCATGTGAAAAACTTACTGGAGAGGCAGAGACTGAAGGCCAGAGAAGGAAGTGCAGTTAGAAGCAAGTCTCTGATTACCCCACTCTAAGCACGGAAAAGGAGAAAACTAATATCACCTCTGTGAGTCCTATGGAGCTGAAGTCAAGGCAAGGAGAAAGGTTTTCAAAAGAATCAGAAGGTGAGAGTCCAGCGGGCAAAGACATAATATTAGAAAAAGAACCATGGATGGACAGGAAGATACAGAAACCATTGTCATGTAGTGCATTGTGTCCTCCGAAATTCATATATTGAAGCCCTAAGCCCCAACTTGAGTGTACTTGGAGATGGGGACTTTACGGAGATAATTAAGGTTAAATGCAGTCATAAGAGTGGGTCCTAATGCAATAGGGCTGATGGCTTTATAAGAAGAGGATGAGTTACCAGAGATCCTTCTCTCTCTCTGAGCAAACAAAGAGACCATGTGAAGACCTAGCAAGAAATTTACAAGCCAGGAAAAGAACTTCACCTGAAACCAACCCTGAAAGCACCTTGACTGTGGACTTCTAGCTTCCAGAATTATGATAAATAAATTTCTGCTGTTTAAACCGTCCAGTCTGTGGTATGGTGTGATGGCAGACTTAGCAGACTAATACAGTCATAGAATTTAACCAGACAGAGAATAGAACCTGAGGGAGATGGCTGCGTTACTTCTAAGGGAGGGGGTGAGTGCTTCTCTCTGTGCATTGTGCCAGCCTCCTCACTCCTCTGTGGGAAGGAGACATTGGTCAGGCTGAGCACAGTGATTGGGTCACATTTATTAAGTTTCTTCATCTATAAACAGCACTAATAATGGTACTGACCTCATATTTTGTTATGAGAAGTAAACAAACCAGTGAAGATAATAGACGAAATATGTATTCTGCGTTCCACCAAACTAAAGATCTGAATCTATGACTCATAGATAGAAATTTGGGAATTGTTGACATGGTAGATAGATATGTGTATAGGAGTATGTAAATTGGTATTACACTAAATTCTGTACTGTAATAGGTTAAATAAATAATGGCAGTGTGCAACGCCAAGACACCCACCTTCGTGCTCTTTTCTTTCCATAGTGAGTTGCCACAAAAGGTAGAATTGTCAAAACACACTCACAAGAATCATAGGTCTTGCCCAAGACCAAACTACTAATGATTCAAAAGATAACAAGCAAGAAGCAGGCATACATGTAGTATTCCTTTCCTGAGGGGCTTGAGCCTTCAAAATTGCTTCCTAATTGTCCCTTTTCCCACACTGGAGTAGCAAACAAGCACTAACAATGTGTGGTGTGTGTGTCAGCTCAGCCACTTAGGTTTAGAGCTGCTTAATTTTTGTGTGTTTAGTCATTCAGGGGCAAAGATGTTACAGGTCTAATTTCCATTCTCTGGTCAGCTGTATCCCATTATTGCATAAATTCCAGATTTATTTATAGTAATTAGTATAGACAGGCACATCCTGCTCAAATCATCTTTTACATAAAAACTATAGAATCTACCTTTTTTTTTTTTAACCAAAAAGTTGGTGGATAGAGGTCAAGATTTCCTCCAGCTGCTGTTAACTCTTTTCTGTCCTACGTGGCCTCTTGTGGGAAGGTGAGACAGGATAGAGTAGTATTTCAGAGGATGACCTCTACATCCATCTCACCTGGATTAAAGTCCAGGTGACACAGTTCTCAGGGAGTTCTGGGATGAGTTCCATAAAGCACTAGCCAAGCTCAAGGTCAGAGAGAGACAACAGTTACATGTTTGGCTTGAAGCTTGTTGAAATGTTTCTTTAATGATCTTAATGTCTTTTATTTATTTGTGTTTCCACCATCCACATTGGTCCAGGCTTAATTAAGACCCTCATCTACTCAATGCTTAATAATTGCTTCTTAATTAGATTCTCTGTCTCACATTGTACTGCTTCTGCTCTTCTGTACCCTTAATTTGCTCCCCAGATCCATTAAAATTAGCCAACTAAGTTAATGATCTGTTCAAGTCATTCTCCTGCATAAAAACAATCTCAGCTTCCAAATTTCCTACAAGATGAAGTCAAACTCTTTTACATGCATTCAGGGCTTTTCAAAATGTGATTTCCATACTCACTCTCCACTGGTATCATTCACTGTGGCCTAGTCAGTTTCCCAAGCACCCAGATCATGTCCTGATTCCTGACAACATCATATGGTTTCTTGTGTATTTTGTTAACTTTTTAGCTCCACGACTTTGATCACTCTTTTCCCTCTACTTGGATTGCCCCTCCTACCTTATATGCCACCTCCACCTACTCTGAGAGCTCCCCAGATGAAATTTGTATCTTTAATTTCTGGTTTAGGAAACTTCCCTGATTCTCTTAGGTGGGTAATTTCTCTTTCCACAGTGTCACTTGGCACAGTGGTTCTCAGCTGTGGAATGAAGGAGGAGATGAGAATTTCTTGAGGGACTTTAAAAAAGTACACAACATTCCCAGCCTTCAATTCTCCCTGAGAATTAAAGATTAAGTCTTTTGATTGTCACACTTCTTTATAGCAGTTAAAGTATACAATTATTATTTATACACAGGCCTGTTTCCCATTATGGACTGAGCTTCTCAAGAAAATCAACTATATCTTAGTCACCAACACATCCCCCATATATAATATAGGTGCAATAAAATTATTTTTTAAATATAAATTCTGTTATCAATTTTCAGATTAGGACTGTGTTTCCAAACATAGTTGAGAAAAGTTCCTTCCATCATGGTTTAGATTAGTATCTAAAATTAACTGTACACTTAGTTATTCTGGAGGTTGTGCTCTGTGAATTTTAAAGGAACATTTGTTTCATTTCCCTCTTGTTCAAATCATAATAGTTCACTGTATAAATTCCCT
This sequence comes from Pseudorca crassidens, assembly GCF_039906515.1. Classification (NCBI taxonomy): domain Eukaryota; kingdom Metazoa; phylum Chordata; class Mammalia; order Artiodactyla; family Delphinidae; genus Pseudorca; species Pseudorca crassidens. The sequence continues at coordinate 32,653,433 of NC_090299.1, read as the reverse complement.
TTCACAGAAAGTTTTATAGAGAAATGTGGAAAACATGAGTATGTGTTTATAAAGTATGTTTTATTTGCATCTCAATCATAATAAGTTTATTTTAAGTGTACTGTTCAGGGAGCTTCTACAGACACTTAGAATATACATTTGATTTACTCACAGGTGTATAAGCTATAATCTATTAAAATATGACTTTCTTTTTTTTTTGAAAAGAAAAAGAAGAAAAATGAGAGCCCTCTGGTGGGCAATACATTAAGTTCCAAATATCATATATAGTATTTTCCTGATAGGATTTTCTAAAGATTACAGAAACATTGTAACAAAAAGTAAGATGAAGTTTAAAAGTTATTTCAGGGCTTCCCTGGTGGCGTAGTGGTTGGGAGTCCGCCTATCAATGCAGGGGACATGGGTTCGTGCCCTGGTCCGGGAAGATCCCACATTCCGTGGAGCGGCTGGACCCGTGAGCCATGGCCACTGAGCCTGCGCATCTGGAGCCTGTGCTCTGCAGCGGGAGAGGCCACAACAGTGAGAGACCCGCGTACCGCAAAAAAAAAAAAAAAGTTATTTCAGCTCCTAAAGTATAATTTAAGTACATTAATTTCCCACAGAAAATGTCTGATTCTAAGTATTCTACTAAAATAATATCAATTAAAAACCATAGGAAAACTCACAAAACAATCAAGAATAAAAAGTGAAACCCATTTTCTCATCCTCTCACATTGAGTTTAAATGAAACAGGTGCATCAGTTTAAAACCCAGAAAAGTGGTAAAATTAGGAGTTTTGAAGTGCAAATTATGCAATGAACAGATGCATTATTTTTTTCATTTTTTCCTAATTAAGGTGAAATTCTCAAATCATAAAATTAAGCATTTTAAAGTGAACAATTCAGTGGCATTTAGTACATTTACAATGCTGTGTACCACCACCTCTATCTACTTCCAAAATATTTTTATTATCTAAAAATAAAAACCCATACCCATTAAGCAGTTACTCCTCCATCCTTCCCTCCCCGGTCCCTGCCAACCTCCAATCTGCTTTTTGTTTCTATGGGCTTACCTATTCTGAATATTTCATGTAAATGGAATTATACAACATGTAACCTTTGTGTCTGGCTTCTTTCACACAGCATAATTCTTTTAAGACTCATTCACATTGTAGCATATATCATCACTTCATTCCTTTTATGGCTGAAAAATGTTCCATTTTACGTGTATATCAATATTGATATACATTCATCTATAGATAGACATTTGGATCGTTTCTACCTTTTGGTTATTATGAATAGTGGTGTATGAACATTCGTGTGTTAGTATTTGTTTTGAGTACCTGTTTTCTCACTTCTCTGGGGCATATGCATAGGAGGGGAATTGCCGGGTCATATGGCAGTTCTGTGCTTAACATTTTGAGGAACCACCGAGCTTTTCCACAGCAGCCCCACCATTTTACATTCCTACCAGCAGGGTGTGAGGGTTCTAATTTTTCCACATCCTGACTACTATTTGTTATTATCTGTCTTAGTGGGTGTTAAGTGACATCTCATTGGGGTTTTGACTTACATTTCCCTAATGGATAATGATATTGAGCATATTTTCATGTGCTTATTCACCATTTGTATATCTTTGGAGACATGTTTGTTAATGTTAAGTACTGTGGTTGTTGAGTTATAAAAGTCCTTATATATTCTGGATAACAGATATACGATTTGCCAATATTTTCTCCCATTCTATAGGTTGTCTTTGCACTTCCTTGATAACGTATTTTGATGTACAAAAGTTTTAAATCTTGATGAAGTCCTATTTGTCTATTTTTTTCTTTTGTGGCTCATGCTTTTGGTGTCATATCTAAGAATCCATTGCCAAACTAAAGGTCATGAAGATTTACCCCAATGTTTTCTTCCAAGAGTTTTATTGTTTTAGCCCTTGTATTTAATCTTTGATTCATTGTGAGTTTATTTTTGTGGTGTTAGGTAGAGATCTAACTTCATTCTTTTACATGTGGCTATACAGTTGTCCCAGGACCATTTGTTGAATAGACTGTCCTCTGCCATTGAGTGGTCTTGGTTCTTGTCAAAAAGCAATAGGGCTTAGATATATAGGCTTATTTTAGACTCTCAGTTATATTCCATTATCCTGTGCCAGTACCACACTGCTTTGATTACTGTAGCTTTGTAGTAAATTTTGAAATTGGGAAGTGTGAGCACTCTGACTTTGTTTTTTTCAAGATTGTTTTGCCAGTTCATTGCCCTCTGCATTCCACATAAATTTGAGCAATGGCTTTTCCATTTTGGCAAATAAAGCTATTAGAATTTTGATAGAATCAGTAGATCAGTTTAGGTAGTATAGCTACATCTTAATAATATTAATTCTTCCAATCTAAGATCATGGGATATCTTTTCATTTATTGAGGTCTTCCTTAATTTCTTCATAGTTTTAGCAATGTTTTATAGTTTTCAATGTACAACTCTTTCATCTCCCTTATTAAATTTATTTCTAGCTATTTTATTCTTTTTGTTGCTATTGTAAATGGAATTGTTTTTCTAATTTCCTTTTTGGCTTATTTACTGCTTGTGTTTAGAAACTCAACTGATTTTGGTGTGTTAATCATGTACCTTGCCACTTTGCTGAATTCATTTTTTAGCTCTAGTTGGTTTCTTTTGTACATAATTTAGTTAGCATAAATGTTTTTAAATCTTTGGGGAAAAGTAGTATATAGTTCTGGAGCTTTAATATTAACTTTACTATCCTATAAAGCAATATATTTCAAATAACCCTGCATTACTGTTATAATCAGAAAAAAACAAGTGCTTGATTAATTTGATTGTGTTTCATCAAATGTTATGTTTCTTAGTAACTGCAGAGTACCATACACATATTAATTTTGTAATTATTTCCTAACCCAGGCTATATTTATGCAAGGCTAAAGACCCTCAGTTTTAATCAATTTTTGAAGTTAAATATAAGAATTAGTTTGATCCTGTCTCCTTCCAATCTGTACAAATGCCTGTTCCTGTATATGCAATCCTGGCATGATGTGGGGAAAATTTGCACACAAAATTTAAAATTCTGTACACTGTAATGAAGTTACAATAATAAAAATGGAAAAATGATATCTAGGCACAAGGTAACAGTAACGATTCCTGTGGTTCAGAGCCTGAGTCTATAATTAGGGAGACAAGGAGGAAGTAAGAGGTGGGCAGCCTCTGTGGAGTGTTCCTGAGGATGGGGCAAGAGAGGGTAACTTTCAGGAGAGGGAATAGATACAAATAAGATAGTGTTGGTTACAAGCATGAGGAACAACAAGGGCAAGGAAAGCACAGACAATTTCCCTGCCTCTCACTATGCCATACAGCTTCAACATCACAGAAAATCAGTGGCCATTGAACCATGAATCAACAATCAAAGTCAATGAAAGTGCTGTTTCAGGTAATTGGTTCTAGATTATCTATGTATCCTTGGAGTCTAATTATTTTTCAAGAGCCCCAACAACTTAATTTCAGTTGTGTGTTCATTATAGATGGGGGAATTCTTGAATGTCCTCAGACATTTTTCAAGAAAACCACATTGTGTCCGGTGATAGGTATAGTGATTGAATTCACTAATTTCAAAGTAGGGTAGCAAAGCAAGCAAAATCCCCACTGGTATATGTAGGAGAAATAGTCTATAACTTATAAAAAGATGACAGTTCCTGTCTCCTGTATCTATTTCTTTCAGGTAGTAAAATAGTTACTTGAAGGAACCCAATTCTTGGGACATAGTTCCTGTATTGAAGACTCTTTGTTCTTTTTCAAGATTGTTTTTTTCTAAAGATTTGTCTCACTGTTTGGGGTCTTTAGTGCTTCGGTATGAATTTTAGAATTTTTTTTTCTATTTGTATAAAAAATTCTATTGGAATCTTGATAGGGATTGCACTGAATCTGTAGATCGCTTTGGGTAATGTGGACATTTTAACAATATTAAGTCTTCCAATTCATGAACATGGGATGTTTTTCCATTTGTTTGTGTCTTCTTCAATTTCTTTCAACAATATTTTATAGTTTTCAGTGTACAAGGACATCACTTGCTTAGTTAGGTTTATCCTAAGTGTTTTATTCTTTTTGATGCTATTGTAAATGATCCTATTTTCCTAACTTCCTTTTAAATAGTTTGTTATTAGTGCAACTGATTTTTATATATTGATTTTGTATCTTGCACCTTCATTGATTTTGTTTAGTAGTTCAAACAGTTTTTGTGGATCTTTAGGGTTTTCTATATATAAGATCATGTAATTTGCAAACAAATTACATTTGGGACAATTTTACTTCTTCCTTCTCAATTTGGATGCCTTTTATTTCTTTTTCTTGCCTAATTGCTCTGGCTAGTGACAGTCACACAATAAAATATTAAAGCTTCCATCTTAGGAAAATGTAGCAAGTAAGATAGCTAAGCCTGTATTTCCCATTATAAAGGTGAAATTAAAAATGTGTTTACTCTTTCATTTATAATGAACTTACTCTCATTACAATAGAGAGTAAGTTCAAACATTGTACAAACATTGTTAAGCAGTGTAGCTCCTAAAGAATAATTTGAGATGAGTGAATTTTATGGTTTGAGCCTGTTGATTTATAGTTTATTATAATTTTCAGGCTAGCTAACCTCTACAAATGCCTACAGTTAAAACAGTTTTTATATAAGGTCATGATATTTTCTTTGGATGAAAAATAATGCAGTTCTTTAATTTTTTTTAAAAAAATATTAAAGTTAAGCATTTCAGTTACAACCAGTCAAGATATTACTCAGAAAGATTTTTCTAAATATCAAGTTTCCCTTCACAGATGCTATGTCCATTTTCTTCATGATCTTCGTATCAGTTTTCTACCTTTCCAGATATAAGTAATTGAGTTTTCAAGCAGCATAAGGGAAACATCATAATCTCACGGAGTGCAGCATCAAACTTCTGATATACCTATTCATGAATCCCAGGAAATGCAAATTATCTCCTGACAAAATGATGCTACATTTTTTTCAGTTATGTTCTGAATAGAATAGATCACAGTTTCTGGAATTTCAACTTTTTGAATATCTGTATTAAAGAGATTACAGAGTATTTCTGGAAAAGCAAACTTCTCATTGGATCATGAAGTATTTGTTTCCCAAATTTGTATGTTTCATCTTAGGCTCAAATCTCCTCTGTCACTGTCTCAGAAATTAGTAAAATATGACTTCTTTCCATACGTCTGTTGTTTTGGATTGAATTATGTCCTCCTAAATTTCATAGATTGAAGCCTAATCTTCAGTGTGATTTTATGCTCTTTAAGAAGGTAATTAAGGTTACATGAAGTCATAACGGTGGGGTTCTAATCCAATAGGACTAATGTCCTTATAAAGAGAAGAAGAGATACCAGAGAACTCTCTCTGCACAGATGTAGAAAACAGGCCAAGAGAGGAAACAGTGAGAAGAGGGCTGTCTGCAAGCCAGGAAGAAAAGTGTCACCAGAAATAAACCCTGTGGGCACCTTCATCTTGAGGCTCCAGAATTGTGAGAACATAAATTTTTGTTGTTTAAGCCATCTAGTCTGTGGTATTGACTGCTATGGTAGTCCTAGCAGACTAAGACAGATTTTGCGTGAGAGAGCGAGCGAGCGAGAAGGACATTTATTATAAGGAATTGGCTCATATGATTATGGAGCCCATAGAATCCAGTCTTCAGTGTGAATGGGCAGACTCGAGACCCAGGAGAGCCAATGGTGCAGATGAAGTCTGAAGGCAGTCTGATGGAGAATAACCTCTTACTCAGGGAAGCCAGTCTTTTTCTTCTATTCAGGCCTTCAACTGAAGGGATGAGACCCACCTGCATTATTGAGGGAATCTTCTTACTCAGAGTTCACTAACTTAGATGTTAATATCATCCAAGAATACCCTCCAAGTTGACATGTAAAATTAACCATCACACCTTTCAAAGATATTTTCAAATTATACTGAAATTAAGCAATATATAGTCTAAAATTATTGCCTTGCCCTTTCCTTCCAATTTTATAATATCTCCTTGTAATTTTGAAATGTTATTTCTATAAAAATCCTGAGATATACAATATACATCTTCTTTCACTTGGTTAATCATGTGTTTCACCATAATTTATAGTTGCCTAGGGGAAATGATCCTTCATTGATTGGTTAAGAGCTTTCCTCCCACATTTATTTGAACAGCTTGTTAGTTTTGTCCTTTTTCTTTTTGTAAGAATGAAAAATATCTGTAAAGGAACAGGCATCCATGGAAAAGGCATACAGCATAATTCAGATGTTATGTCAGAAAAATCTGTGTGTACCAAGAGCCCCAGAATTTAACCTCAATACTGTTAGAAGTTGGAACTTTTCAAATAGGATTTCATTCATTGTGAAATGATATAGAGTTAAAATACAGTTCAATGATAATAATGTTAGTATCTTAAAAAAATCAATTCTAATATGTAACTTGATACGTTTCTTTTTGTAAAAGATCATTCATATTCACCAGGAAGCCCTTCTGACAAGGAGGAATGTATGTAAGAGTCAAGATAGATGTTTTATTTCATCTATCTGCTTAGCCATAAAAATATCAGTATGTGCTATTTTTTTTTATCTGAACTGACAGTTATGAGTAATCAAGATATTTCATATCTGTAATAGATTTTACCATCATGGGACCTGTCATCCAGAACTTAGGTCATTTGTAGCCTTAGTTGCTTTTTACCTATTTCATTCCTGCTATGTCTAGTGCCAATAGCCATGCCAACAAGTTTTTTTCTGAGAGAATTTCTGTCTGTACTTAACTACCTTTAATTTAAGATTATCAGTCTTATCTTAGAGAACCATACTTTTACTTTCTTTACCTTGTGCCTTTTTGTCCAACTGAAAGGATTTACTCAATGCCACTTAATGATTCAAAGATTTTAATAATATGTGTCATCTTAGCTCAGGGTGCTATAATGAAATATCATAAACTTGGTGGTTTATCAACAACAGAAATTTATTTCTCACAGTTCTGGAAGCTGGAAGTCTGAGATCATTGTGCCAGCATGATAGGGTTCTGCTGAGAGCCCTCTTGCAGGTTGTAGATGGCTGAATTTTCACTATCTCCCTGTGGTGGAAAAAGAGTTGGCCTTCTTATGAGGCCACTAATCCTACTCATGAGGGCTACACCTTCATGACCTAATTTCCTCCCAAAGGCCCTAGCTCCAAATATTTCTGGTTGTGGATTATATTTCAGCATATGATTTGGGAGGGGGGGGACACAAACCTTCAATCCATTACAAGTGTGAACACTGTACTCTCGATATGTATCCCAGTATGAGTTTCAATTGGCCTGTATTACTTAAGGCCTTCTCAGTTTTATTTCATTTGTCAAAAATGAGAAATACTTGTATTTTGTATCCTAGAAAATGTTGGACTATTTGGAATACCTGGGTTTCTTTTATTCTTAAAAACTGGCCAATTCATTTCTTAGCTCATATCTTTCTTGTATCACCTATTTGTGTGCAACTGTGGCACACGAATAATATTACTTGCTAATCTCTATCTAAAACCACAAACTAAATCAGTATATTATGTGTCTTTCAAATTACCACAGGTGACACTATTACCTAATATTTTGTGCAGAATAATATTGACTGTCATCTTTCCAGACTCCTGTAGAAATGTCCTTGGTACCTATTGCCCAGCACCAAGGTCAATGACATTTAGTATTTTTTCATTAGAACCCCATTTCTGGCACCAATTTCTATATCAATCAGTATAGCTAAGTTATGCTGTGATAACCAGTGATCCAAATACCTTAGTAATCTATCAAAAAAATTATTTCTTGTCATGTTATATATCCTTTTTGGGTTATCTGCATGTATTCTTCACTCCAGGACTCAGGCTGGTAAACCTGATCCATTTCTGAGGCATGCCGATCTCACAGCAGACAAATAAGAGAGAAGGCTGGACAAGACCGTGGCTCTTATAGATTTTGTTTAGAAGTAGCACAGGTCACTTCCATTCATATTCAGCAGAACTAAGCAAATCATATGGCCAACCCTGATGTAATTGGGACAAGAATGTATTATCTTCTAATAGAGAAGTACTCCATGGGATGGACTCTGTTGGGAGAAAATGCAAAGGTTTTGGAAGGTAACACAATTTTTGACACATTATTTTTTTAAAAATAATGATAATACCTAACATTTGCTGAGCATTTACTATGTACTAAGTGTTGTTCTGAGCACTTTATCTGTATTTAGTCAGTTAATTTTTATAACAGCACCATTATGTAGGAAATAGTACTATCCCCACTTTACAGATGAAGGAATTTAGGCTCAAAGAGTTAAAAGATTGTTTATGTGAAAAGTCACGTAACTTGCCACACTTATATTTGAACTAGGATGCCTAGTGCCAGAGTCTGGCCTCAATCATTACAGGATATTGGCCCTCCTTAAGCCGTTTATATATGTCATATACATGTGTTCATAGCTATATTTTAATATAATTTTATAACAAAAGAAAATACTATAATTTTCCAAATATTTTGTCAAGTGTATTTTCTCCTACACTCTGTTTTTACTTGTAATCCAAAAATGGCTTATCTGACCTCATTAATTGTTTTGAAAAGGTTTGCCACATGATGTTACCATTTATAAATATGTCCCACTGACCTGACAGTAGAGGATTCTAATAATTTTGTTGTAAACCTGAAATAGATGATTTTATTTATCTATTTTTTGTAATCTGGATAAGGAACTTTATATGAATGGGGAGAAAGATTTCAAATATTTATTAATCCAAAAGCAATGTTTTCACGCCCAACTTCTATTATATGATTTCTCAGAAGACATTATGCTATGATCCTGAGATCTTTAAACATGAGCTTCTCTGTATAATGTGAAAGGGGAAAGATTAAGATGTCCCTAAATAGTAGCCTCTGTGGGATAGTTGGAAGAATTTATAATAAGGAATGGAGATGTAGCTTATTTTAACATCACCTTTTGAATAGGTTAGGAAAATTTTGATTAAATTTTTTGCTGAGTGACTTTCTTAAGTCCATATCTCTTGACAACTAATTCCTTCTAAGAGATCCAGCTAGTCAAACCATTGCTGACCCATCAGATTGGACATTCTTACGTGTGTTTCTAGACTTCTGAACACATTTAAATTGAATAGCATGTGTGTATGTGTGCGAGTGTGTGACTAGGGGAAACACTGCTGATTTATTCAGAGAAGTGCCAGTACTCTTATTCAAAACAGACAGATAGACTAAGTAGCTGCCAATAAGACCCTGCACTAATTTCTCATTTGTGAATTATACTTGGTTTAATGGAATCACATGAATTAAGTAAATTGAAGCTTTTTTGATTATCTTAAATCATATGTTTGTGAATATATTCACAGAGTCTATAGTTTTTGTAGCTCTTTAGAGGTGCAAACCTCAGGATTTATGTGAATTATGCACCTGTTCTAAAGTGAATGAAGAGGAATGATTGAGCTGAACGTAAACTATGGCTACCAAGAAAACACATTATCTTAAAAAATGTTTAATTGTAGTTGACTTACAATATTATATTCATTTCAGGTGTACAACATAGTGATTCAATATTTTTATAGATTATACTCTATTTTAAATTATTGTAAAATATTGGCTATATTTGTTGTGCTGTACATTATATCCTTGTATCTTATTTTATACCTAGTAGTTTGTACCTCTTAAACCCCAATGCTTTTCCCTCCTTCCACCCTCTCCCCACTGGTAAAGACTAGTTTGTTCTCTGTATCTGTGAGTCTGTTTCTGTTTTGTTATATTCATTCATTTGTTTTATTTTGTAGATTCCACGTAGAAGTGAAAACACATAGTATTTGTCTTTCTCTGTCTGACTTATTTCACTAAGCATAATACCCTCCAAGTCAATCTATGTTGTTGCAAATGGCAAAATTTCATTTTTTTAATGGCTGACTAATATTCCATTGTATATATGCCCCACATCTTCTTTATCCATTCATCTGTTGATGGACACTTAGGTTGCTTTCATATCTTTGTTATTTTGGAATCTAAAAAAAGAGGTTCTGAAGAACCTAGGGGCAGGACAGGAATAAAGACGCAGACGTAGAGAATGGACTTGAGGACACAGGGAGGGGGAAGGGTAAGCTGGGACGAAGTGAGAGAGTGGCATGGACATATATACACTACCAAATGTGAAATAGATAGCTAGTGGGAAGCAGCCACATAGCACAGGGAGATCAGCTCGGTGCTTTGTGACCACCTAGAGGGGTGGGATAGGGAGGATGGGAGGGAGACACAAAAGGGAGGAGATATGGGGATATATGTATACGTGTAGCTGATTCACTTTGTTATACAGCAGAAAATAACACACCATTGTAAAGCAATTATACTCCAATAAAGATGTTAAAAAAAAAAAAGAATGCTACTCTATAAACATTGGGGTGCATATGACTTATCAAATTAGTGTTTTCATTTTCTTCAAATATATACCCAGGAGTGGAATTTTGGATCATAAGGTAGTTCTATTTTTAATCTTTTGAGGAAACTCCGTATTGTTTTCCATAGTAGCTGTACCAATTTACATTCCCATGAACAGTATACTAGGGTTCCTTTTCCTCCACATCCTCACCAACACTTACTATTGATTGTCTTTTTGAGGATAGCCATTCTGATAGGTGTGTGCTTTTGATTTGCATTTCTCTGATGATTACTGATATTGAGCATCTTTTCATGTGGCCGTCTGTATGTCTTCTTATGGAAAAATGCCTATTCAGGTCTTCTGCCCATTTTTTAACCAGCTTGTTTGATTTTTTGATGTTGAGTTGTATGAGTTCTATATATATATTTGGATATTAACCCCTTATCTGACATCATTTACAATTATCTTTTATTCAGTAGGTTACCTTTTAGTCTTGGTTGCCTTTTAGTTAATGGTTTCCTTCACTGTGCAAAAGCTTTTAAGTTTGACTAGGTCTCATTTATTTATTTTTGCTTTTGTTTTCCTTGCTTGAGGAGACAGATCCAAAAAAATATCGCTAAGATAGATGTCAAAGAGTGTACTGCCTATGTTTTCTTCTGAGAGTTTTATGGTTTCCAGTCCTACATTTAGGTCTTTAATCCATTTTGAGTTTATTTTTTTATATGGTGTGAAAAATGTTCTAATTTCATTGTTTTTGCATGTAGCTGTCAAGTTTTCCCAGCACTTATTATCTTTTCCCCATTGTATATTCTTGCCTCCTTTTTCATAGATAATAGACCATATGTGTTTGGTTTTATTTCTGGACTCTGTATTCTGTTCTCTTGATTTATGTGCCTGTTTTTGTGCCAGTACCATACTATTTTGATTACTGTAGCTTTGTAGTATAGTGTGAAGTCAGGGAACATGATACCTCCACCATTATTCTTTTTTTCTCAAGATTGCTTTGGTGATTAGGGGTCTTTTGTCGTTCCATACAAATTTTTGGATTATTCATTCTAGTTCTATGAAAAATATGGGAATTTTGATAGGAATTGCATTAACCCTATAGATTGCTTTGGACAGTATGGACATTTTAACAATATTAATTTTTACAGTCCATGAACATGGGACATTTTTCCATTTCTTTGTATTGTCTAAGAAGCAATCAGAATGCCTTCAGAAATTTTCTGTCTGAATAATGGGATGCTGAAGCATTTATATACTGGCTCCTTTCTGCCATTGTCAAGGGTGACCCCTGAAGTATTAACTCCACCTTTTCTGCATTTATAGGCAGGTTAAGTGGCCTCTGTAATTTCAGAGAAGATCTTTGGGAAGAAACAGAAAGGCACACTGTTCACTGTTGAGGAGGAAATGTTTAATTGTATGGTATTGTCAACCACATCTGTGGCTGAATCTGAGATTGGCCAAGGGACTTTGATGTGAAACACTGGAAACATTTGCTACAATTTCCACCTTGTTCTGCTCAAATCCATGTGCACCCTGCATTGAATCCACCCTGCCACTGAGTTTTCAAGGTGTTAGCTGGTTAGCCTCTATGCACCACCAACACTGAAGACAAATGATAACTGACTGATATCCACAAATGAGTCATCCCACCCATCTAGTTTTTGAGTGCTAATTCTGTGGTGGCTATTTGCTGGTGGGCACTGAGATAAGACACAAATATCTATATGCTCTGTACAGTCAGAGTAAGGGTACTAGAAGAAGGTTGCATGGAGGTTGTGATACTAGAATGGGCCTATTAGGTCGATTTAGAAGAAAAATAATTTCTAGGGCATGTGCTGAGCTTGAAAAAGAATGTAGATTCTGACACTGGAAGAAAATATTTGAGGCTGAGTTAAGAGACTGTTTTCAGATAAAGAAGAAGGAAATCAACTTTGACAATATACCAGTCATAAAAATAAAAGCAAACACCAAAAATTAGTTTTGTTATTATTTTTCACTTTAATCTTCTGAAGAATACTATATATATATATTTTTTTTCGGCTTTCAGTGATATTCTGTGATTGCCTGAAATTCAGCAAATTTCTCCTACCTCCCACCTTTTTCTTCCAGTCTCTTTCAGTTTTTGTTATTTTCATCTTTTGGGCAGCACATTGGCATAAAACATTTATGATCTGTTCTGTCATGCTAATCTCTTGGGTCTTAATTCTACAGTTAAATATATTAAGTGCTCATCCCAGTCCTTTGCCTTATTTTTGCAATTATTTCTTGGTTAGCTGAAATTCACCCTCTAGAAGGTTCCTCAAGAAGAAACCAGGAAAAAAATATTTTCTGTGTTCCTGTATTTTCAAAACTGTTTGTAATATTTTTACTTGAAAGTCTGCTTGGCTGGATATAAAATCCTTGCATCATACTTCCTTTACTTCCTTATTTTGTAGGTGTGTTACTCTAATATAATCTCCATTTTTCTCCACAGCCTGATTTTTTTCCCTCTTAGGTGACCTTTTTGCTTAGTTGTGCACTGTTTTTGATTATTATACTCTTGGTCTGCTTCCTCTGATGCACAGTGTGCCTTTTCAGTTTGTAAATTCAAGTTATTTTTTATTTCAGTAAAGTTTTCAAATTTGAACCTTCAAATATGTGCCTTGTTCAGGGAATCAGGCAATGTATATTCTCAATCTTCTTTACTTATCTTCTATGTCTACTGTTTCCCCTCTAGTCCTTTATAGCTCTTTTTTTTAAAAATTAATTAATTTATTTATTTTTGGCTGTGTTGGGTCTTCGTTTCTGTGCGAGGACTTTCTCTAGTTGCGGCAAGCGGGGGCCACTCTTCATCGTGGTGCGCGGGCCTTACTATCGCAGCCTCTCTCGTTGCGGAGCACAGACTCCAGACGCGCAGGCTCAGTAGTTGTGGCTCACAGGCCTAGTTGCTCCACGGCATGTGGGATCCTCCCAGACCAGGGCTCGAACCCGTGTCCCCTGCATTGGCAGGCAGATTCTCAACCACTGTGCAACCAGGGAAGCCCCCTTTATGGCTCTTTTTAAAATTCATTTTTCTCATTTCCATTCTCTGTGGCCCTTACAGTATTTTCAGCTGTGTCTATTTCTCACCCTCCTTTGAATATCATTATTTCTACTATGATTGTGTTTTCTTCTACTTTTTTCTTGAGTTCTGCCTGCTTATCTCCTCATATTTTGACTAATCCTATTGACTTCACATCTCTGCCCTGAGTTATTCCAATTTTCATTTTCTTTTTAGAGGAAATTGTGTCATTTTAATTTTGAGTCAGAAAATGTAATATTTTCATCCTCTCCATAGCAACATTTTCCTGGGAAGTGTCCCTCATCTATTGGTAAGGTTTAGGGTATACTGAACTTCTCTCAGATTCTTCTCTGTACATCCTGTTGCATATTTTTGCCTGATACCAGCAGTTTTATAAGACTTTCTATATACTTTGGAGTATATGTGTGTGTATATATATATATATACACACACACACACATACATATATGTACAATTAGTTTTGTTGAAAATTTAGCTTTCAGGCTTTCTTGTATTTTCTTGTTGATTTTTTATGGATTCCAGGAGAAGAAAGTGTTTTATGAAGCCATGTTCTTGCTGTATGTCCCAAATTTTTATTTCTCTCTTACTATTTCTGAATTCTGATATGAAAATGAGGCTATCCAGTTGAGTTCATTAGAATGGTAATTAGATCATATGTATAAATGCAGTATCATGAAAAACTGGTACTATCATGAAAACCTACTATCATAAATAATCTATTCATTATCCTAGGCAGTCTTAACATAGGAGACTGCCTATGTATAGGAGATTTTAAATGCTATTTTTCATATCGTAAATAGCTATGCTGAGGATTAATGGAACAATGCATAGCTTAGAAGTTCACATTTTTAGTATATTTTTCTTAACGAGAATGGTAGAAATGATTAATTGCTTGTTCCGATTCACAAAGCAGCCCAGAGGACCAAAATAGCCAATTTCATTATTTCAATAATTGTTTACACTGATGAAGCCTCTGTATGAGTTCCAGTTGTTGACCATATGTGCAGTAATCTTTATAAACAAAATACTCTCCACAGCTACTTAAAAATATGTACAACATATGCAACTGTACAATGTATGCAACCAAGACCTTTTTTGTCAGTGTGAGGGGCTATCAAAACCAGTTATCCTGGGCTTCCCTGGTGGCGCAGTGGTTGAGAGTCCACCTGCCGATGCAGGGGACACGGGTTCGTGCCCCGATCCGGGAAGATCCCACATGCCGCGGAGCGGCTGAGCCTGTGAGCCATGGCCGTTGAGCCTGCGCGTCTGGAGCCTGTGCTCCGCAACGGGAGAGGCCACAACAGTGAGAGGCCTGCGTACCGCAAAAAAAAAATAAATAAATAAAAAACCCGTTACCTTCAGTGTTTTTCTTAAAAAAAAAAAAAAAAAATCAGATTGCAGCATTAAGTTCAGGAGAGACAAAATCCATGATATTTGTTATACCATGGAACTCCTGACTTGTTTGTGCACAATAGTCATCTGCTACATGATTGGAATACCAGTCAACCACAGAAACATTATTTTTTAATTAGCAAGTGAGCCAACTACTGGAGTTGGAAAAATATTTGGTAGATCCAAGTATAAGACTGCTCAAAGTTCAATAAGAAAGAGAAAAGGATTCATTAATTCCATAGATGATCACTTTCCCTCTTGATTTTGCATTGTCTTGCACCTGCTTTAACGTTTGTATCCTTCTTACACATGGTTTTAAATTTAAATGAATTAACCAAAGTGGCCAAGAAATTACATTCTTTTGTTTCCTTAGTCTCTCTTTATTTAGTGAGAAAGTAGATGCTAAAAGAGGATGGCTAAAGAGAACTCTTGATAAAAAAGGATAGCATATGTCATACATTTTCAAAAGCTATATCATTTGTTTCAATTGAATTCAATTAATTTAACTTTCCCAAGAGAAAGTCTGCTAAATATTCTGAAATCAAGTGAAAACCACATGTGAGAAAGAGATAAATTATACTAAACACTGGAATGTGGTAGAGTGGGAAGTTCTCATTTAAAAAGGCTGGGAGATTAATGAAAAAACATGAATAAATTATTGCAAAAATTGCATATTTATGAAGGAGGTTTTCCTGGAGAATTTTTTTTTCTTTTTGGCTGCTTTGGTTCTTCATTGTTGCACTCAGGCTTTCTCTAGTTGTGGCAAGCGGGGGCTATTCTTTGTTGCCGTGTGCGGGCTTCTCACTGGCACGGGCTCTAGGCGCACAGGCTTCAGTAGTTGTGGCTCATGGGCTCTAGAGCGCAGGCTCAGTAGTTGTGGAGCACAGACTTAGTTGCTCCGCGGCATGTGGGATCTTCCCGGACCAGGGCTCGAACCCATGTCCCATGCATTGGCAGGTGGATTCTTAACCACTGCACCACCAGGGAAGTCCCTGGAGAAAGAGTATTAACTAGTCTTAAACATAGAAGACATGACTATGCTAGTTTGTGGTTTCTTAATGTATTTCATATTGTATGAAGTTGCATATTAACATATCTGTATTCTTGAGCCAGAGTTATTTATTTCATTACTATTATGTTCTGAGGAATAAACATAAAAAAGGAGACCTTTTCTCCTTCTCAGTCAAACGAATACATCATAGATAAACATCTAATTATCCCATGTTTCAAAGAGATGGTAGTGGGAGAAAAAATGTTTATTTTTATATAAAACGCATGAAGCTAGAGACCTTGCATATAGTGTCTCCTTACATCAACAATATATAAAGTTTAAAATTTTATCTACTGTGTAACCTCCAATGCATCACCCCTCAACTTCCCTGTAAAATACCTATAAAATCACAAAGAAAAAGTTATAAATTTGATAAATGAAATAAGCTAGGCCAGAAAGAAAAATCTGTATGGTCTTACTTACATGCAGACTCTAAAACAGTTGAATTCATAGAAGTAGAGAGTAGAATGGTGGTTACTAAGAGTGGGAGGTGGGGGGGAAATGGGGAGATATTAGTTAAAGGGTACAAAGTTGCATTTATGTAGGATGCATAAATTCTTGAGCTCTAATGTAAAGCATGGTAGATAATAACATTATATTGTATACTGGAAATTTGCTAAGAGAGTAGATCTCATGTGCTCTTGCCAAAAAAACCAAATAAATACCAATATGAAAATGCCAGGACCTGGTTAGCATTTCCACTAACAGACAGACTGAACCAGGATAAGAACAATGCATCCTGATCTCATGGCATATCTGAATATTTCTTTATGCACTAGAGTCCCATGGAAGATGGGAAGAGATTATCTCTCTAACACAGCCTGTCCCCAGCTGAATAAATGACATAGAAGGTCCTTCCCATTACCAGCTAGGTGCTACTTGTTGAGGAGGCCAGAATTCTGGTTCCTTCTTGTCTATAATCCCTATCTCCAGACTATTCTATCTTGTTTTCACATTCATACAGAAATAGCAACTCCAAGCAAACAGTTGGACATAAAGGACAGAAACTGTTGTGGCATTATATAAACTTGATTGTCTCATGGTAAGGAGATAAGAGGAATGTTGGTTGCTAGATTGCTGGGAATATTATTTTCTCACTTTTTTCAAAAATTCAGAGTACCACAGAACCAGGTGTGGGGAGAGGAGAAAATAATATGTCTATGTGGCTGATCCCTCTGACAAAAAAATAGAAATTAAATCGAGAACTATGAACATTAGCCTGCTCTTTTGTTGATCTGAAAAGAAGGTCACCCTTCAACTAATGCAAAATTGCCACCACTTCTACAGTACTTATTATATGCCAGATATTGTTCTAAACTCTTTATTTAAATTAACTCTTTTAATTTTCCTAGAAACCTTATGAGACAGATATTGTCATTGTATTACCCAAACTTTACAGATGAGAAACTGAAGCATAGAAAAGCAAAATTCACAGAACTAGTAAGTGGTAAAATTTGATTTGAACCCAGGCAATCTGAATCCAGTGTCTGGACTCCTAATCATGATGCAATACAGAAAGAGAGTGGGACCCAAGTGGGTTCTGCATCAGACCTAACTCAGAGATCCACCACTTCAAAATTTGTTAAGAAATAAAACATCATTGGAGTCAATGAAAAAATATGACAGAACATGAGGAAAGAAATATCATCCTAATGAACCAAAGGAATAGCTACCTCTGAAAATTATCTCTTGTGAAATCCAGAAGAAAATGTTAAGAAATTATATGGAATGTTTAATATTGTGTGAGAAGAGAGAAGAAAACCTAAAGTCACTAAGTGGTGATAAAAAGAGAAAAAACAATAGGATGGGGTGAAAATAACAGTAGGAGATTGGAAAGAATTTCAAGAAGATCTAACTTAATATCAGATTAAAAATCCACAATATACTGTATACTGATACCATTATGTACTTTAACCAGTAAAAAATAGGAAAAACTTATGTGTGTTTGCAAAAGACCTGAGATGAAAATTGATACTCCTTGAGAAAATATTAGACCAAGTGGAAAAGAAGTAATAATCAATTATACATAGTAGAGATTGTTTTATCATATGGAAAAAAAATACCTGATGAAATACTGAAAGAGCTCTCCATGTTCCACAGAAAATAAAAGATATTTATCTTAGATTCTTAAAGGTAAAATATATCTGCCTCTTTTGTGAGCTCAAATAGTTAAGTCTAAAGGGAATTATCAATTTCTCATTTGTTTGGTGGAACTCATTCCTAAAATCATAAGGGCCCTACACCCAGGGCCAGATGATGGTAGTTCCTTGACAGCATTTTCCATTTCTTTTATGGTTTGGGCAGCCTGTTCCTTGTTCCATGTTGATCATTTATATATTCTAGAGAAACATAAAGGCAATCTAAATTTCAACGTTTACAGCTTAGTTATATATTTTAATATTTAAAAACAATACTCCTTCATATTTGTGGTCATATACACTTTCTCATTCTTGATGTTATTTATGCCTGTAGTTCTGTCTTTTCATCTGCTAGCTAGTCTAGAGACTTGTTTATGTCATGGATCTTTTCAAAGAACCAGCTTTTAAATACAATTAGCAATTCTGCTGTATTTCTGTTTTCTTGTCTTTTAGTTTCTGCTCTTTTTTTATTATTTCCTCATGGGTTTCTTAAGCTTGGCTTTTGTGGGGTGGAGTGCTTTTACTAATTCCTTGAGTTGAATATTTAATTTGTTTTCATTCTTTCTTGATTAATACTAAGAGCATTTAAGGCTACAACCTTTTTTTTTTCTTTTTTTCTTTTCTCTTTCGCTGTATCCTATAACTTGTAGTGCAGTTGCAATATCTAACTAGTATGCAATTGCAATTTTTATTTTCTTAATGACACAGGACTTAAGAAAGTGCTATTAAATTTCCAAATGGATAGATATTCTGGATGTTTGTTATTCCTTTAACTCTTCCTATTATTTCCTAATTTATTTCACTGTGGATGGAGAATGTATCTTGTATAATTTCTATGTCTGGGAATTTTGAAATATATACTTTTTGGCCTAATGTATAATCAATTTTAAGGTTTCCATGGGAATTGAAGGAGTGTTCTTTATAGGAGTTAAAATATATGAAGCAATTAAATCAATTTTGTTTATTGTATTGTTAATTTTCCATGCATACTGTGTAATGAATATCCTTGGTTACAGCAGAGAAAAATTAGTTTCTAATTTTCTGGTTTTTGATTTCTAGTATCTTTCCCAATCTTACTGAGGCTGATCAAAGAAAGTGTTCTAGAAATATGCATTAAAAAATCAAACATCAGTTTATTGGGAGATTTGATATATATATCTGGTTTTGAACTTCATCATGTGCTTGTAATAATATTCTTTAATATGATTTGATATAATCAAATGTATTTTTGTTACCATATCATTTTAGTGTTTTCAATGCCCAATTAATTTGGTATTAAAATTGCAGCCTCTGCTTTACCTTTTATTTCTGTTTACTTGATATATTTATTTTACTGTTAACTATTTAGGTTACTTTATTTTAAATGTATTTCTTTGAAAGCACCTTTGATTAATTTTTCTCACCTATTTTTCTCTCTTAATAAGGGATTTTGTCCTGTTTAGATTTATTTCTAAAACTCCATGTTTCCAAACAGCATTTTTAAATAAATCATAATATTAATAGTGATGCCCAGTTAAAATGTTTTCCATAGATAAATAAGTATGTAAACACTGAATACTACAAAACTTCTTAGAAATTTAAATTTCACATTAGAAAATTAAAGGCTCTAATAAATTTTGAGTAAAAAAAACCTGTTTAAATCTTATTAATTCAGCTGACAATCTAAGTTTTTATAATGCCTGAGAGATATATTTTTGCATAGAGAGAGCTATTTAAAATTAATTATGCTTGAAAATAATACCTAATTTATACCAACTAAATAATAAACTTCATTTTTCTTGGATCATTAAGTTCAACTTAGAAGTCTTGCTATGTTATTTATAGATCCCATAAAATAAGAACAGTCACCATTTTATATAAAAAAATTTTATGTTCTATATCAAGTTGAACACATTAAATTCTTAAATCTGATCCAGTTATAAACCTAATTAATCAAAATCCTTGTATATATTAAAATGCATTTCAGAAATTCAATATAGTCAAAAATTTTAAGCATTCTATATATATTTGACAGAATAAGTTTACAATTCTAACATGCTCACAGTTTAAAAAGTAAACATTACAAATTATATATAAATGAATAAAATTAATTTCTCTTAATTATACCAGTAGTTTGCAAACAAAGTTCTGTGTATATTTCCACTCAAAATCACAAGAAAAATATGTCAGATTGCTTAAATATTAAGTATAAAAATATAAAAACAAATACACAATTTTTTTTTTGTTGTTGTTGTTGTTGTACGCGGGCCTCTCACTGTTGTGGCCTCTCCCGTTGCGGAGCACAGGCTCCGGACGCGCAGGCTCAGCGGCCATGGCTCACGGGCCCAGCCACTCCGCGGCATGTGGGATCTTCCCAGACTGGGGCAGGCATGAACCCAGTAAAAATAATTAAAATTATTTTTAATTTCTTTTTTATATTGTAGTTGATTAACAATGATGTGTTAGTTACAGGTGTATAGCAAAGTGATTCAGTTATACCCATACAAGTATACATTGTTTTTCAAATCCTTTCCCCATTTAGGTTGTTACAGAAGATTGAGCCAAATTCCCTGTGCTATACGGTAGGTCTTGTTGGTTATCTATTTTAAATATATTGATAGTAGTGTGTACACATCAATCCCAAACCCCCAATCTATTCCTTCCTTACCTGCACCCCCTGGTAACCATAAGTTCATTCTCTAAGTCTGTGAGTGTTTCTGTTTTGTAAATAAGTTCATTTGTATCATAAGTAAGTTCATTTGTATCATATTTTTTAGATGATAAGCAATATCATATGATATTTGTATTTCTCTGTCTGACTTACTTCATCTAGTATGATAATCTCCAGGTCCAACCATGTTGCTGCAAATGGCATTATTTCATTCTTTTTAATGGATGAGTAATATTCCAGTGTATATATGTACCACATCTTATCCATTCCTCTGCCGATGGACATTTAGGTTGCTTCCACGTCTTGGCTATTATAAACAGTGCTACAGTGAACATCGAGGTGCATGTATATTTTGAACCATGGTTTTCTCCAGATATATACCCAGGAGTGGGGTTGTTGGATCATATGGTAGTTCTATTTTTAGCTTTTTAAGGAACCTCCATACTGTTCTCCATAGTGGTTGTACCAATTTACATTCCCACCATCTCTATAGTTGGTTACTTCTAAAAAATGTATAGATTTATATTTTAGAGCAATTTCAGGTTTACAGAAAAATTAAGTAGAAAGTAAAGAGAGCTTCTTTCATGCCACTCACACACAGTTTCCTCTATTATTAATATCTTTCATTGGTGTGGTATGTTTACTATAATTAATGAATATTGATACATTACTACTAACTAAAGTTCATAGTTTTCAAGAGGGTTCACTCTTTGTACAGTTATATGGGATTTGATAAATGCATAATATCATGTATCAACCATTACTATATCATACAGAATCATTTCACTGCACTAAAAATCGTCTCTGCTCTACCTATTCATTTCCTCAACCCCCACCAATATCTGGCAACCATTGTTCTTTTCACTGTCTCAATAGTTTTGCCCTTTCCAAAATGTTGTATAGTAGGAATCATGTGTAGCCTTTCCAGGATGGCTTTTTTCACTCAAAAATATGCATTTTAGGTTCTTCCATGTCTTTTTATAGCTTGATAGCTTATTTCTTTTTAGCACTGGATAATATTCCATTGTATGGATGTACCACAGTTTGTTTATCCATTCATCTATCCCAGGTTTTGTTATGAATAGAGCTTCTGTAAATATCCATGTACAGGTTCTTGTGTTTCCCACTCCTTTGCGTAGACACTAAGAAGCTTGGTTACTGGATCATATGGAAAGTATATATTTAGTTTTAGACAGAAACCACCAAACTGTCTTCCAGAGGGGCTGTATAATTTTGCATTCCCTTCAGCAATGAATGAGAGTTCCTACTGCTCCACATCCTTGTAAGCATTTGGTGTTACCAGTGTCCCTGATTTTGGTCATTCCAAAAGATGTGTAGTGGTGTCTTGTTGTTTTAATTTGCAATTCCCCGATGACACATGATGTTGAGCATCTTTTCATATCTTGTTTGCCATCTGTATAGTATGTCTTCTTTGGTGAGGTGTCTGTTCAGGTATTTTGCCCATTTTTAAGTGGGCTGTTCATTTTCTTACTGTTGAGTTTTAATGGTTCTTTGTATATTTTGGATTCAAGTTCTTTATTGCATATGTGTTTTGGAAATATTTTCTCCTAGTCTGTCCTTCAGTTCTTTAACATTTAAAAATTAATATTGTTAAAACTGGCAGTCACTTATCTACCAAGAGATGCTGATTCATCATCTCAAGTTAGCTGACACTACTGGGTTGAAAAATCAAGACACCATTTTTTTATATGGAATGCTAATGGTTGTGGTATTCTGTTAATATTAGTAATAACAATAATAACAGTAACAATAAAAGCAGTTGACTTTTTTGTATTATGCCAGCCACTGTCCTAAAGGCTTCCAAAGTGTCATCTCATTGACTCCTCATAACAATCTTCCATAGCAGTTACTACCGTTATTCTTATTTAACAAGTGGCAACATTACAGCATGGAGAAATTCCATAACTTTTCCATAACACAAGGCTTTTGGTCTTATAGTGTTATCTGGGAAAGAGCTGAGTACCTCATACCCAAATTGTAGCAAATCAAAAGCCTCCAGATAGATAGGGATAGGTAAAACTTTCCCTCTTTGTCTAAACTTTGAAAAATCAAGATGTTTGCTTCTTGACAGATGGGTGCTTAAATAAGGGTAAGTATGGTTTCTGATTATTCTTTAAAATGTTTTTACAAAGCTTATGTTCTCATTTAGCTTTGAAATAAAAAGCTTCTGAGTAAATAGAAGATGCTTGGTTAAAGATAAAAGAATTTCTAGCTCTAAAAGGACTGAAGAATTATCAAAGGTCAGCTCCAAATGATTGACTAATCAGGCATTCAGCATCTAGCTCAAAAAGCTTTCAGCTGATTTCAAAGAGAAGCCATTTAGCTTTCTTTACTAATAAAGAAGAAGATAATTCAGATTTCAAAATTATATGATCATTAGCAAAAGTGTAAAAGGAATCCACAGTTGCCACCGCGGTTAGTTTTGATGATGTGCATAACTATCACATGCCGAAGTGTTTCAGAACAGTGTTAGCTTCTAAATTTCAAGAAAGCTTAAACTACAAAACTGTTGTGTAAAAGAAAGTATTGTAAGATTTTGTGGAAAATGTAAGTTACTGTCATTAAGAAAATAACCCGTTTATTTAGTATGCATTTTTTTCCATTAAGAGCTATTAGTGCCATGATTAAGAGCATGCGTTCTGGAGGTAGACAGGCTTTGGGTTTAAGCACTTGTCTTTCCACTTAGAATCTGTGTTACCTTAGACAAGTCACTTAATCATCCTAACCTGTTTTCTGGTCACTAAAATGGGGATAAAACTAATATATGAGGCTTCCCTGGCGGCGCAGTGGTTGGGAATCTGCCTGCCAGTGCAGGGGACACGGGTTCGAGCCCTGGTCCGGGAAGATCCCACATGCCGCAGAGCAACAAAGCCCATGCACCACAACTACTGAGCCTGCGCTTTAGAGCCCATGGGCCACAACTACTGAGCCTGTGTGCCACAACTACTGAGCCCGTGCACCACAGCTACTGAAGCCCGCGTGCCTAGAGCCCGCGTTCCGCGACAAGAAAAGCCACCATAATGAGAAGCCCGTGCACCACAACGAAGAGCAGCCCCCACTCGCCGCAACTAGAGAAAGCCCGTGCGCAGCAACAAAGACCCAACGCAACCAAAAATAAATTTAAAAAAAGAAAAAAACTAATATATGTTAGTGTAGTTATAAACACTAAATGGTGTAAAATGTAAGAATACATCTAAAATAGTTCCAACCTCAAAATAGCAGCTATCTTCATGGGGTTAATTTGCTTCCTGCATTACAGCTTTGAATTTGTGGATCATACCTTACTAAGGGAGGTGGTATTTCCTTACAAACCAGCAAGTAGCTAAACTAAAAGAAATGCATTTCAGTTTTAAAGTTAAAACAAACATACTTGACCTTTTGATCATTTTAAGAACCTATCTTTTTCATCTTCTCCTACTTTAACAATTGGTTCATTTAAAAAAAAAGTATTGGTTGCCTACACTATAGCAGTTACCATTCTTTATACTGGAGTGGCATATATAAATAAAATACTTCCCTTCTACACCTATGAGTGTTCTCTGTAACATATTCTATTGGAAATTCAGTTAAAATCCATTTCATTTGGAGACTTTTACTATTCCTTTTGAGATAATCAGGAATTTTTTGGCAGAGGCAGAGAGGTAGTGTTGACAGGGACAGGGATTACAAAATTAAGCAAGAGATTTAGCTATTTGGGAAATACTGTGGTTGCTTATTTCACTTTATTTTCCAAAAGTTTTCTCAGGACTTTTCTATTGTTACCGATTAGGAAATGATAGTGTAAGGTATTATTACTATTTTATTTTTGTAAATGGAAGAATTGTCATTTACTGACTTTATACACTTCTATGCCCTCTTGTTCCAGGAGAAAACTTTCAAAGTGTCATTTTGGAGAGGTCATTAGGAAGTTCTCTGACATTGAGATTCTTAAGACTCCTTCCTCTCTTTTTCTCTACTGCCTTTGTCCAAGAGTGCAGCAGTTGGATGAAATGCTATATAGCCCTTTCTGGAAGAAATATGGCATAACATTCCTTAATTTTCAGAATTATAGGCATAGAATTTTTCAGCCCTATCTGTCCAGATCTGAACTTGTACTTCACTATGGTATTGTGATCTATTACCAGGAACCAGAGGCCAGCTTTAAAAACTTAAAAGGATTTCATTTTAACTCTGGAACTTGATATTTTAAAAGCTAAAAATGCCATCAAGTTTAAAGTAATTATCTCAATCCTTCTAAGTCTTGGTATGAAGCTTAACTTACAGAGAATGCTGATGTGCCAAATGACTTTCAAGCTACCTTGTTATTCATTTAATTCTCAGGTCTTAAAATCTAGCCACAAAGCATATGTGAAGGGAATTCCTCCAAACTACTTCACGTTAAAAAGAAAAATAATTCAGAGAATGTATGCCAGAAGTAATTTACATCTGTAAGAAAATTTGGCCAACAAACTAGAGGAGAATGAAAACTTTTTAAAAAATAAGATGACTACAGTGATGTTCTCAGAAAGTGACACTAACCATAGCATGTTTTTTAATGAATTGTGATGGAAAAAGATACATGGGCAAATAAGACTCAAGAAGCAGCTAGGGAACAGAGCAATGTGGGTTCTACAAACATGGCCTGCCTGAGGTTCTTAGTGACCTAAAAGCAACAGGGATCTATCTGGGGATGTTGGGAAGCAAGAACAGCCCCTCAGGTTGCTGCAGAATGGGCTTGCTCAATTTTTTCACTCCTTTATGGTAGCCAGAGAGTCCTAAAGTCATCTAGGGGGTTAGGAGCGTAATTTGGAAGCTCTCACCAAAAGTACTCCTCAGAAACACTGCATGTCCTTGAACAGCTATTCCCAAATAGTTTGTTGAGTTAAACACACACACACACACACACACACACACACACACACACACACACACACACACACACACACACACACATATACATATAAAAACCAGTCTTCAATCTCTCTCAGGTCCAGCTTCTGAATCTGTAAAGTGGGCGTTATGCTTTACCTCATGGGTTTTTATGATGATCCTGTGATGCCTTGTGTTTGAGGATAGGACCTTGTGCCCTTACTGCAGTTCTATCTCTAGAGCATAATCAAGTTCCTGTCACAGAGCAGATGCTTAGCAAATATTTTCTAAATAAGTGAAATGAAAAAAACAACAAATCAAGTATTTGAGCATGGCTTAAAAGAACTTAAAATTCTATACAAATGCTAATTGTTATCATTATAATTTCTTCTACTGAAACTAAAATACAAAATCATATCATATTCTTTCTCCATGGTTAAATTGATTTGCTGTAATTTCATATATAAAAGGGTTATTTTGAAAGTGGTGAAATATTTTCATGTAAATTCTAGTCATCAGTCTATAAAGAAAAATACGACCGCTGTTAATGCTCCTGCTTTGAGTAATGATGTTGGTCAGTTGGGGACAGGGAGACATTTCCTCTCATGACTTATATAACTAAACCTGCTACAATGACTATCTGGTTTCCTCAGAAGAATATGACATTGGACTTACTCCAAATACTAACTGAATATCACACACCAAGTCTTGCAAGACTAGAAATCTTCTCTGTTAATGACAGATTCTTTGTTATCAAAGATACAACGCAGTGGAAGCTAACTAAAGAGATCATCTGCTGGTCACAAAAAAAATTTTTTAAGAAGGAGCTACTCACCAGAGGTTCCTGCTTCTTTATTATAAAATCAAGGCTAAGAAAATCCTGGAGTCTTTAATTAATCATGGTCTTACAGACTGAGTAAACTATATTTTAAAAATTTAGAAATAATCTTGTTTTGTTTTCTATTTTTCAATATCATTTAGGAGTCCCGTATAGCCAAAATTTTTTCAGCATGAAATTAATACTTATGTATTGCTGGAAAGATTTGAAACATTTTAATATGTTTTTCTACCATTTAATGTTTTTCATACCCTATGCATTCCTTTTTTATTCATTCGACAATGTGGGTGTCATCTGGTGGCCCAAATCATTCTTTCCAACTTCCTAAATTTTACCATGATATTACATCCTGTGTCTTTGCTTTATTGTGTGAGAGCTCAGATGCCCATTTGTGCTTACTAAAATCTTCCTATTATTTGATTTTTACTTACAGCTGATAAACTGCTGACTTTCCTTCTATTCACATTAACAAAATATTTTTCATGAAGATTCCTGTAGGACCTGTAACATAGATCAAAAGGCATCTAAAGAGAGAATGACTGTATCTTTTTTCTCCATCTTTAAAACTCATTTTTGCTTTAAAGAAATAAATTTAACAAAATATCTTGGTAAACATAAAATAATTCAAATATGGAATCAAAAAATTAATACTTTTTCTAACATGTATATGTATGTGATTATATGATGTCTTCTTTATTGTGCACAGTGAGTTCCATAACAGTAAGGGTTGTTTTTTAATCCTATCAGAATAGTGCTTTATAACCTATAGGTACATAAGGAAAATTTAATTTATTCTACTTTAATCTTTAATTCTTAGTGTTCATTTATTCTGCTCATTCTATGATACATGAACTCTAAAATCTCTTCTTTTTTGGCAAAATACATAAAACATAATATTTTTCATCTGTTTATTCTAAAATTTTATACAAGCATATTTTTTATTGAATTTCTGTGATCAAATGTATCATACATATGGTACGTAATTAACAATTTGGACTTAATAGAGAATTTCATTTTCTTTGTCAGCCCACATTTTTTCCACTAACTGCAATAAAAAGGATGGGCTTTTATTATTTGTTTATATAAAGTCAATAATTTCATGTCCAATTTTCATTTTTACTTGAATTTTAATAATTTATATGTAGATTATAAAAGGTTCCATTTCTCTCGACAGATTGTAGGAAGGAAGATTTTATTTCACTTCAGCCATGATTATACTCAGACTGGATATTTTCTACATCTCATGCAAGTATTTTCCTAGTCTAAATATAATATTTAAAGATAATTTTGTGTATTTACAGGCAATGACTGCTTTGTTTAAAATTTTTTTACAAATTGTATTGAAGTATAGTTGATTTACAGTGTTGTGTTAATTTCTGCTGTACAGCAGAGTGATTCAGTTATACATATATCTTTTTCATATTCTTTTCCATTATGGTTTGTCAAGGATATTGAATATAGTTCCGTGTGCTGTACAGTAGGACCTTGCTGTTTATCCATCCTATATATAATAGTTTGCCCCTGATAATCCGAAACTCCCAATCTTTCCCTCCCCTACCCGCCTCCACCCCCGCCCCCCTGGCAACCACAAGTCTGTTCTCTGTGTCTTGTGAGTCTGTTTCTGTTTTATAGATACGTTCATTTGTGTCATATTTTAGATTCCACATAAAAGTGATATCATATGGTATTTATCTTTCTCTTTCTGACTTATTTTGCTTAGTATGATAATCTCTAGGTCCATCCATGTTGCTGCAAATGGCATTATTTCATTCTTTTTTTATGGCTGAATAATATTCCACTGTATATATGTACCACAGCTTCTTTATCCATTCATCTGTTGATGGACATTTAGGTTGTTTCCATGTCTTGGCTGTTGTAAATAGTGCTGCTATGAACACAGGGATGTCTGTATCTTCAAATTATAGTTTTGTCTGAGTATATGCCGAGGAGTGGGACTGCTGGATTGTATGGCAACTCAATTTTTAGTTTTTTGAGGAGCCCTCATACTGTTTTCCATAGTAGCTTCACCAGTTTATATTCCCACAAACAATGTAAGAGGGTTCCGTTTTCTCCACACCCTCTCTGGCATTTATTGTTTGTAGAATTTTTAATGATGGCCATTCTGACCGATGTTAGGTGGTACCTCATTGTAGTTTTGATTTGCATTTCTCTAATAATTAGCAATGTTGAGCATCTTTTCATGTGCCTATTGGCCATCTGTATGTCTTCTTTGGAGAACTGTCTATTTAGGTCTTCTGCCCATTTTTTGATTGGGTTGTTTGTCTTTTTGTTGTTGAGTTGTATGTGCTGTTTGTATAATTTGGAAATTAAGCCCTTGTCAGGTGCCTTATTTACAAATATTTCCTCCCAGTTCGTAGGTTGTCTGTTTTGTTTATGGTTTCCTTTGCTATGCAAAAGCTTATAAGATTGAGTAGGTCCCAATTTATTTATTTTTGCTTTTATTTCTATTGCCTTAGGAGACTGACCTAAGAAGACATTAATATGCTTCATGTCAGAGAATGTTTTGCCTGTGTTCTCTTGAGGAGTTTTATGGTTCTTGTCTTATATTTAAGTCTTTAAGCCCTTTTGAGTTTATTTTTGTATATGGTATGACAGTGTGTTCTAACTTCGGTGATTTACATGTGGCTGACCAAATTTCCCAATATCACTTTCTGAGGAGACTGTCTTTTCCCCATTGTGTCTTCTTGCTTCCTTTGTCACAGATTAATTGTCCGTAGGTGTGTGGGTTTATTTCTGGCCTCTCTATTCTGTTCCATTGTTTGATCCACATGTCTGTTTTTGTGCCAATACCATGCTGTTTTGATTACCGTACACTTGTAGTATTGTCTGAAGTCTGGGAGAGTTATGCCTCTTGCTTTGTTCTTTTTCCTCAGCATTGCTTTGGCAATTCTGGGTCTCTTATGGTTCCATATAAATTTTAGGATTATTTGTTCTAGTTCCATGAAGAATGTCATGTGAAATTTGATAGGGATCACATTAAATTTGTAGATTGCTTTTGGGTAGCATGTCTATTTTAATTCTTCCTATCCAAGAACATGGGATATCTTTCCATTTCTTTGAGTCATCTTTAATTTCCTTTTTATTAATGTTTTGTAGTTCTCAGCATATAAGTCTTTCACCTCCTTGGTGAGGTTTATTACTAAATATTTTATTTTTTTGATGAGATTTTAAAAGGAATTGTTTGTTTATATTTCCTTTCTGATATTTCATTGTTAGTGTAAAGAAATGCCACTGATTTCTGTATGTTAATCTTGTATCCTGCTACCTTGCTGAATTTGTTTATCAGTTCTAGTAGTTTTTGTGTGGAGTCTTTAGGCTTTTTTTATATATAGTATCATCTTATCTGTGTATAATGACAATTTTACCTCTTCACTACCAGTTTGAATATTTTTATTTCTTTTCTTGTCTGTTCTGTTTTATTTCTTTTATTTTTGTTCTTGTCTGATTGCTGTGGCTAGAACTTCCAGTACTATGTTGAATAGAAGTGGTGAGAGTGGGCATCCTTGTCTTGTTCCAGATTTTAGCAGAAAGGCTTTCAGCTTTTCACTGTTGAGTATTATGTTGGCTGTGGGTTTGTCATAAATAGCTTTTATTATGTTGAGATGTGTTCCCTCTATACCCAGTTTCATAAGGGTTTTTATCATGAATGGGTGTTGAATTTTATCAAATATGTTTTCTGCATCTGTTGAGATAATGATGTGGTTTTTGTCCTTTCTTTTGTTGATGTGGTATATCACATTGATTGATTTGTGTATATTGAACCATCCTTGTGACCCAGGGATGAATCCAACTTGCTCATGGTTTATGATGTTTTTTATGTGTTGTTGGATTTGGTTTGCTAATATTTTATTAAGAATTTTTGCTTGTATATTCATCAAAGATATTGGCCTGTAATTTTCTTTTTTGGTAGTGTCTTTGTCTGGTTTTGGTATCAGGGTGATGGTTGCTTCATATAATGTCTTTGGGAGTGTTCTTTCTTCTTCAGTCTTTTGGAGGAGTTTGAGAAAGATCGGTATAAGTTCTTTGTATGTTTGGTATAATTCCCCAGTGAAAGCCATCTGGTCCTGGACTTTTATTTGTAGGATTTTTTTTTTTTAATTACAGATTCTATTTCATTTCTAATGATTGGTCTGCTCAGGTTATTTCTTCTTGATTCAGTTTTAGTGGGCTGTATGTTTCTAGAAAGTTGTTCATATCTTCTAGGTTGTCAAATTTGTTGGCATATAATTGTTTATAGTATTCTCTTACAGTTTTTTATACTTCTATGGTATCAGTTGTGATTTCTCATCTTTCATTTCTTATTTTGTTTATTTGGGTCTTTTCTCTTTTTTTCTTGATGAGCCTAGCCAGAGGTTTGTCAATTTCATTTACCCTTTCAAAGAACAAGCTGTTGATTTTATTGACTTTTCTAGTTTTTTTACTCTCCATTTTACTTATTTCCTCTCTGATCTTTATTACCTTCTTCCTTCTGCTGACTTTAAGTTTTGTTCGTTATTCTTTTTCTAATTCTTTTAGTAGTGGGTTAGGTTGTTTATTTGAGATTTTTCTTGTTTCTTAAAGAAGGCCTGTATCGCTGTGAACTTCCCTCTAAGAACTGCTTTTGCTCCATTCCATAGATTCTGTATGGTTGTGTTTTCATTGTCATTTGCCTCAAGGTATTTTTTAATTTCTTCTTTGATTTCATCTTTGACCCATTGGCTTTTTAGTAAATGTTGTCTAGTCTCCATGTAATTGTTTTTTCTTATTTCTTGCTTTGTTTTAATTTTTGATTCTTCTGGAAATATGGGAAATAAGTAGAGACTTGCCTCATGGGCTTGAGATGTATACCCAAAATATACACTAATCATGTGACAAATTTTTCTATAATATGAAAAGCATTTTGTTAGTTAAGATAAACATTTAGTATTAAGAAAAGACAAATTAGCCTTTTATTTATTGAGTTTATAGAATATTATAGAAGTATAAATCAAAAGGAGAGGAGAAACTTTTATGTATGAAAGTGTAAAAAATTAATAAACAGAAACCTCAATTAAATAGAATCAGGAGACCAGAAGGGAGAGTTCTCACACCCTGTGATGATAGCGGAGCCTGACAGGAAGAAGAAAATCCTCTTCTTTCCCAGCAAGGACTTAGCCAAGGAAAAGCTATGGACTCTTTGTTTACTATAGCCCTCCTCACTTCCTTGTCCTCTATAGAAGAGTTCTCCTCTCCATTTTTGTGGGGGACTTGCATGTGGCTTGCCATGGTTTACACCCTGAATTGCAATTATTTGTTGATCCTGAATAAACTCATTTTTTTGCTGGAGAAATAACTGGTTGTCTATTTTTGTTTTTAGATCAGCAAAAGCCATATGCTTATACAAAATAAGAGTAGTCTTCTGGGAAAGTCTTTTAAAGAAAGGGAAAAAAATAGATATCAAGAAGGAAAACAGCAAGAGTAGAAATAGGTGATAATAAAAATGTTAAGACAAGATGAGAGAAAGAGAGCAATCAAGTGATCAAAGGAATGACCAAGAAGTAAAAGTAGGAAAAAGCTAAATGCTATGGAGTGGTGGAGAATTCAGGGGCGTTATTAGAAGTCAAGAGCCTCACAATCCAAATTTGGCTGAAGAGCTGTTGCTGGCTACCCTTATCCCATTTACAGATTCAGCTTGTGTTCTGATATCCCTAGAAATTAGGAGTTAGTGAGATCAGGGTTATCTTTCCCCAGAGAGAAAGAACTTGAGACCAGAGAATTTAAAGAGAAAAGGGCTGCCTAGAGACTGGGCTTCCATCAGGCACTGCATACCTGCAGATGAGTTTAACAGTTGGACTCCTCAGAAACAAGGACCTTGTATTTATAGTGGTGCAGCTGGAGGCACAAATGCCTGGGGACTGAGCGGGTTTGAGGCATGGAAGATCACACTGACAACAAGTTGGCTTGGAACTGCACTTATCTTACAGTTAATTCAGACTGTCATGAACCTATCCTATTGGAATGAAAATGGCAGAATCAACTGATACGAGGGAAGACTCGGGGTGTGCTTTAAGTACTCCATGGCCCAAGTCTTCAATTCCACTCATCTCTCCATGTGTCCAAAAGCCACTTTGTGGTAACTGAGCATGCCAGAAGCCTCCATACCCACTTGAGCTTTCCTAAACTTAATAGCCAGGAGTAATCTATTAACTTAGGATCATAACTATAATTAATATGGGGTATGGATAAGCAAGACTCTGGAGGAGTCATTATCTGTCTTCCAGATGCAGGGGGCGAGGAAAGTATGGGAGTAACTGTGCATCTGAAAATATTCATATTCTTTTGGCTCCAGTCCAGATCCTGACTAATAATTTTGAAATGCTGAGGACAGAAGTTAAACAGGCATCTAGATCCATGTCCACTAGGGAGCCCTTGATCAGCTAGCGGCGGACCAGCAATGAGAAAAGCTCTGAATCTTGAAGCCAGGCCAAGAAAATAAAACCCATTGGGTCTGGGCCTATTGTAGGTACTAATGGAGGGACAGAGTCCAGATGAGGGTAAAGGCCAAAGTTGAAGAAGCAAGGATTGATTTAGAAGTGAGGGAGTTGTGTGAGTGCAAGTTGCATAAACTTAAGGAGGTCCTTCTTGTTAATGGCTCAGGAACTATAAGGACTAGGGGCATAACTAGAGCCTTATGTGTGTTTCTGATTCTCTTGCCTAAATGCTGAGAAGGGAATGATAGTGAGAAGTAAGAGATTATAAAAGCAATGGGTCAGGATAATAACTTATTGGGAGTCAACTTTAAAAATGCTCAGTCTATTGAAAAAGATAATCAATGTTATTGGTCTGTCACCAATGACATATCTAAACAGGATTCTTCCTATGGCCTCAGAAATAAATGATGCTCCAATTTTTTTTCTCTTTCTTTTTGTTCTAAATATCATTCCTTTGAAATATCTCCTTGAATTCCTTGTTCATTCAAGGAGGACTTAAAGGAAGGACACTTATCTTTAGCTATTTCATTTATTGATCCATTTTGTTTTGTCCCTCTTCTGGGCTCTAACTAAAACTACTAATAAATTGTGTACTATCTGGGGCAAGTGAATGCTTAAGAGATAGCTTCAGTGAAGCTGGTTTAAGAGTCCTTGTCTCTCAACCCAGAACCAAACTATGACGTATTACATACTAACAATTAAAAACATAATTTGGGCACGCATTTTGCCCATTACCTGAATGATTATTGTCATCCTCAGCTTCACATTGATATGGGCCCCTGATCCCCAAAAGGATTGCATCCAGGGCTAAATTTAAATCATGCATCAGAGTCTGCTGAGGATAACAGGCAGCCCTGATGCCAGCACTCCAACAGGAAAAGTAAAGGTGGCAAAGGAGTATTAAGCAGAAATGGCTTGGCAAGAAGAGAGTAGAGGCTAAAATATACAGAAATGAAAAAGGGAGAGGAATCTTGGTTATATGGGAAAAGAAAAAAAAGGAAAATTTGATAATAATTTAGAAGAGGTTTTTAAATATAGAAATTTCAAAGGAAAAGAGGTTGTTTTACTTCATAAAGAAATATCAGGCTCTGGATTTCCTGCCCCACTAAGATAATTTATGTAAATTGAAAGAAAGAAGTGGAAAGAGATGTAATTAGGTGAGAGGAAAAAGTAAAAGGAGCAATTAACTATGTGAAGTAGAGAAAATAAGAAATTTATACCAAAATCCACATGAAAAATTTGTGTGTATATATTTCATGAATGTTTCTTACCTATGCTGTCTCAAATTGGATAAATGTTCGGGGAATATCCCTTTTTCCTGAACATTTACAATAAGATAAAGTGCACATTATGTAATTGATTAGAAATTTTATTCATGTCAGTATGTTGGCATTAATTTTTTGCTGTTTAAATATTACAGCTTTCATTAGCTATAATTTTTTGTCCTTCAATGAATTTATCATTATTATATTATTGTAAAGGTTGAATGAATGAATCAATTTTTATCTAGAATATTCTTTAAATTTTAAAATACTCAAAATTAAACACAAGAAACTATATATAAGGAAAAAGAATAGAAACAGAACAAAAATAAATGATTTCTAAAACTGGAATATTTATTTCTCAATTTGCTATCTATGAATATGGATGTGACATACATTTTACAAAATTCAGATTATACTATAAATACTAAATAGCAACCTCCTTTTTTTCACTTAATGTATTTTGCACGTTTGGCTATGACAATATAAATGCCTCTGTGATATTTTCAGAGGCTTTGTGGCATTCCATTCAATGACTAGACATTTCTTCCAACCTGTTTAAAAGTTTAGTTTTTCCATTTTTCGCTGTTATATAAAACAGAGAACATCCATCATAGCTAAATTTTTGCAGTTATCTCCAATTGTTTCCTTAATATAAGTTTCCCTGAAGAGAAATAATGCAAAATGGGCCTACAGCCAAATTTCCCTACAGAAAATGTTTAATGATTTATAATTCCACTAATGATATATGCAAGTATGCATTTGCATATGGAAGGGAATGAATCATGGGGAGGCAGAGGCCAATAGTGGTGGTGGTGGCTAAACCCTAATCAGACCCTGAGATCCCTTCATTTTTGAATTCATACCCTGTATAATCTCCTGACCTTGAGTATGGGTGAGTCCTATGACTTGCTTCTTTCTCATCAAGATAATGTGGCAAAGGTGATAGAATGTCACTCCCGTAATTGTTACTTTACATTGTATTAAGACTTTGTTTTCTGGTAGACTAGAGCCTCTGTTGCCGGTTTTGAAGAAGACAGCTGCCACGAAATAAGTGGCAGTGTTAGAGAAGCTCACATAGTAAGGTATTGGAGGTGGCCTCTAAGAGCTAAGGGTGATTTTCAGCAAAAAATCAAAACCCTCAGTCCTTCAACTGCAAGGAAATTAATTCTGCCAGCCACCTGAGGAAGTTTGGAAGCAGGTGTTTCCCTAGTTGAGCCTCTGATGAGACCACAGCCCTGGCTGACAGCTGGATTGCAGTCTGGCAAGGAAGGCCCTGAATAAAAACCTAGCTAAGCAGTGCCCAGACTTGTGACCTACAGAAACTACATAATAACAAATGTGTGTTGTTTAAAGCCACTAAGACTGGGGTAATTTGTGATACAGCAGCAGAAAACTCATACATTAATCACATTGTCAATTTATTCACTTACTTATTTGTATCAATATTGACCTATGGTTTCTTATTCTTTACTGTCATTATTTATTTTGATGCTCATATTGTCCCAGATTTGACCAGTGTGAACCCCTTCAGTAGGGCTTCTGTGTCCTTTTGACATGTGCCCATCATTCTTTGATTATCTCCTGCTTTCTGGCACAATGCCCTTCCTCTTTGCAGACACCCTTCTAATCACACTTAGGTTCTCATATACTGCTGCTTCCCCACTCCTCCATCCCCTGCCACCTGCCAACATGGGCATTCTCTTTACTCCGCTTGAAATGCACATCCTCAAGCCAGGCTGCCCACCTCCTTCCCGCACGTTGATGCCTGCTTTACCCTGATTGAACTCAGACACTCCCTGTCAGCTCATCCTTCCATATAGATGCTCTTCCCAACCTGCTTGATTTCTGGCATGCTGTGCCAGGTAGCTGCTATGCATGGTCACCTCCTCATCTCACTCAGGTTATAACAATCCATGCCAGGCCTTCCTGCTTGAATCCCCTCTTCTCTGTCTTCAGGTTCTGAAGTGAGACTGTCCCTTGAGTGGATGATTTCCCCACAGTCTGGGCTTTGACACCTGTCCTGGTCATTCCTCCCCTCCACATTTAGGCTCTAGTACCCCTCATTAGGTCAACCCTCTGCAGGGGTGCCCTACTCACCCTGCTTGAATTCTGATACCCTACAATGGGATGTTCTAATGCATGGATATTCTTTTTTATCCTTCTTGGTTTTCAATGCCCAGACCTGGCAGCCCTTCTATGCAGAAGCCTTCCTTGCCCTGTTTGGGCACCTCTTCCTCCATCTAGACCACCATGACTCATTCCGTTTCCCCAGTGCAGACACCTACCTGGTTCAGCCTCACCTAATGTCTTTGAAGTTAATTATTCAGAGAGATGAAGGAAGAAAGGAAAGGCAAATTAAGGATAGAGAAGGAGAATGGGAAGGGGAATGAGAAAAGAAAGAGGAATATATATATATATATATATATATATATATATATATCTCTTCAATTCTATTTAAATAAAATATCAAATAAATATCATTGGTCAGAATGTGTAACCGTGCTTCATATTTCCAGGTCTTATAAGGTTGCTCAATTTAAATACATTTATAAAATTTTTAAAAGTTTAGTTTATTATGGAATTTCATCATAACGGGTCTTGCTGTGCTAGGCACATATAAGATACTCAAAGAAGTTAATTTCTGTTTCTTTTTAAAGAAACTTTAATGAATTTGATCTTGACTTTTTCTCATAAAGTATTGACCAACATCTGTTTATTTTCTGTGACTTATTTGTAAGCAGTATATATCCTTTACCTATCAAAATACAACTAAATTGAAAGCTAAGCCAGGATATAATTTTAATCATGTCTCTGTTCAATATTATAAATGTCCATATACATGTATAAAATTTAACCAAGGTGACAGATTTTTATCACTTCCACAATCCGAGAAAGTGTTTAATCTTCTTGAATTTTCCCACTCTATTTTCAAATATTGCTCAAATTCTAAAGTCACTGCAAATTTCTTGTTAAGTGGTCAAAATGGTAAT
Source organism: Pseudorca crassidens (assembly GCF_039906515.1). Lineage (NCBI taxonomy): Eukaryota > Metazoa > Chordata > Mammalia > Artiodactyla > Delphinidae > Pseudorca > Pseudorca crassidens. The sequence goes on along the minus strand of NC_090299.1, from coordinate 32,616,309 downwards.
GATAAACAGACAATTGAAAATTGTATAGGTGAAAAATAAATATGCCTTTTACTCCTGGCCCCAGATCACAAGAGAAAAATCATCGTTGCCAGTTTCTTGGTTAATTATCCACAAATACTAAATACACACAAAAACTGATGAAATATATCAATTCATAAATTCAAGAAATTCTGTGAACCCAAGTCCTCTTAATATTTGCCTGTAACTCCTGGATCAGAAAATAATGTCCAAGTATCAGCCTTGAAGGACAAAAATTGGGGCAGAAAAGAACACCCAGACAGAAGAAAGGGGAGTTCTAATCTCATCTTAATCACACTCAGAAGACTAATCTGTATGATAGTCAACTCATAGGAAAGAGAATATGGATACTTAAGTGAATTTTCATTCTTTTCAGTAAAATGTTTTATACCCAACTGACAGAACAAACAAGGTTTGCAGACTAAAATCAGTGACATACAGATTGGTCATTTATTTTTTGATTTTTTATTTTTTTTAATGAGATCAGGTCTTAAGGTTTTGTTTTTTGTTTTGTTTTGTTTTTTAATAGCAGCTATTTATTTATTTTATTTTTGACTGTGTTGGGTCTTCGTTTCTGTGTGAGGACTTTCTCCAGTTGTGGCAAGCAGGGGCCACTCTTCATCATGGTGCGCGGGCCTCTCACTATCGCGGCCTCTCTTGTTGCGGAGCACAGGCTCCAGACGCGCAAGCTCAGCAGTTGTGGCTCACGGATCTAGTTGCTCCGCGGCATGTGGGATCTTCCCAGACCAGGGCTCGAACCCGTGTTCCCTGCACTAGCAGGCAGATTCTCAACCACTGCGCCACCAGGGAAGCCCCCAGATTGGTCATTTATTGAGCAGATAGAAAAAAAAGTTGAAAACAACTGAATTTTAAATTACAGAAATGAGCAGAGAGTGATTATCTTTGCTTTATATTGATAAAACAGTGGTTGCATGTATGAACATATTATAATACCTATGATATAGCATGTATTATGTCAACTGTTAAAATAATGTATATTGAAATGTAAGTTCGAATTATTCCTTTTAATAGAGTTAGCAAATTCCCTAGAAGAGTTTGCTTAACTTACTTCAAGACCAATTAAAATATACTATTCTTATTCCACAAAGTGTGATGTGTTTGTTGAAATGTGATATATGGACTCTCCACCTTTTCAGTAAATGGTTTCAAGTTAACTCAAATCTGCATGCTCAGAGCAGATTGTGTTCAATAAAATCTATTTTCTAGAAGTAAACGTATGATAAGAATAAAGTAATAAAAAAAGAATAATAAAGGAGGAAATAAATTGTGCAAGGGCTGGAGCATAATGAAGTTTTCACTGGCATAAGTGGTACTAACTGCACCACTTTACTAACTGTAAATTGCACCTGGGTGGTCAAGCCACAAAGGGATGATGCAATCAATGATAAAACTGTGTATCTTAGGACATAATCACTTTCTTACCACTCTTTTATTTTGTGTTCTTCTTTTTCTAAGATCTTTGTAACACATACAGTGTAATTCATTGTTACCTTTATAATGATGAAACTTGCTGAAATGTAGCTTATGGAACTTTTCAGTAAGGATAAATTCTTCCTGAAAATATTTCATTTTGAAATTAGTTTTTATTGCCAGACTATTTATGACACCTCTAATGTTTTATGAAAGTATGAATTTTGAATTTTAAGCTTTGGGTTGATTTTAATTTTTTTAAGTTTTTATGTATGTTATATTTAACTTTTATAAAAAGTAAGACTGTTATTTCGGGATAATAATAGAATTGTATTATTTCATCTCCTTGGTTATATTATAAATAATATTTATCATTTATTCAGTAAATACCATGCACTTGAATTATTTACTTTATTCCTTTCAACAGCCTTTTGCCATAGATGCCATTGTTGTCCTCCACATTTTGCCAGAGGAAGATGTGTTTTAGACAAGTTACAAACCCATGATTACAGAGTTAGGAAGTGGTGAACCCACAATTAAAGTCCAAGTTTGTCTGATTCCAGTCCCATGATCATCTACTACACTATACTGTCATAGGAAAAGAACCTAATTTTGTTTTTAGTCTCCATAATTGTGGTTATCTGCAGGCAAAATGGTAATAAGTGAATTTAAAGACTTCTTTAATAATAAGAAAAAGGATTACAGGTTTTAGAAATAAGTGCTTTGGTCTATGGTCGAAGTTCACCCTACAGAACATGTGAAAGCATGCATTCCTCATGTGCTCCTCTGTTTACTTACTCAAGGGTCCAACAGTGCAAGTGAGGCCTGATTACTGCCTGGTGTGGGGTTTTAGTTGTAGCTGGATTAGACCATGGTTGTGTTAGGTGAAATTCACATGGTGCTGCAAAGCTGGAGAACATCCAGGAGCAAAAGCTTTTTAATTGACTCTCTTCCATTTCTCTTCTATAAATGCACCATTTCCAGTTTGAAGTTTCAGGAAGCATTCTTTAAATGAGGAGGGATGACTGACTTCTGGTACTTTACTGTTATATTTTCTAAGTTCCTTTTCCCCTATGTTAGTGAAATGATTGCAAGTAACACTGATGACTAATTTTCTGGCACATATTTTGAAGCAAATATTATTCTCAAAGTTGGAAATTATATTTGTAATATTATTGGCCCTATACTATATATCTTCCCTCCACCATCAGCATTACTCCATCCCTCTTTCTACTTACCTTTCTAAGTGAAGTCAGATTAGAAATATGGACTTTACAAAATATATACTATAGTTAGGAATCTAACTTTTGTAATCATCTGTGTCAGCAATGTCAATAAAAATATAGTGTGAGCTACATCTATAATTTTGTTATTTTTAAATTTTTAAGTTAAAAATATTGCAGTATTGTAATTTACAACATTATATTAGTTTCACGTGTACAACATAGTGATACAAATTTGATGTAGATTATACCCCATTTAAAGTTATTATAGGGGGCTTCCCTGGTGGCGCAGTGGTTGAGAGTCCGCCTGCCAATGCAGGGGACACGGGTTCATGCCCCAGTCCGGGAAGATCCCACATGCCGCGGAGCAGCTGGGCCCGTGAGCCATGGCCGCTGAGCCTGTGCTCCGCAACGGGAGAGGCCACAGCAGTGAGAGGCCCGCGTACCGCAAAAAAAAAAAAAGTAAAAATAATAAAGTTATTATAAAATATTGGCTCTATTCCTTGTGCTGTACAATATATTCTTGTAGCTTATTTATTTTATACATAGTTTGTACCTCTTAATCCCCTACACCAATCTTGCCCCTCCCTTCCACCCTCTCCCTACTGGTAACCACTACTTTGTTCTGTATATCTGTGAGTCTGTTTTTTTTAATTAATTAATTAATTTATTTATTTTTGGCTGTGTTGGGTCTTAATTGCTGCACGCAGCTTTCTCTAGTTGCAGCGAGCGGGGACTACTCTTCGTTGTGGTGCGTGGACTTCTCATTGCATTGGCTTGTTGCAGAGCACGGGCTCTAGGCACTTGGGCTTCAGTAGTTGTGGCATGTGGGCTCAGTAGCTGTGGCTCACGGGCTCTAGAGCGCAGGCTCAGTAGCTGTGGCGCTCAGGCTTAGTTGCTCCGCGGCATGTGGGATCTTCCCAGACCAGAGCTCAAACCTGTGTCCCCTGCATTGCCAGGCAGATTCTTAACCACTGTGCCACCAGGGAAGCCCTGTGAGTTTGTTTCTGTTTTATTATATTCATGCATTTGTTTTATTTCTTAGATTCCATATATAAGTGATAACATACAGTATTTATCTTTATCTGACGTATTTTACTAGCATAATAACCTCCAAGTCCATCCATGTTGTTGCAAATGGCAAAATTGCATTCTTTCTTATGTCTGAGTAGTATTCCATTGTGCATATATACACCATATCTTATTTACCTAGTCATCTGTTGATGGACACTTAGGTTGCTTCTGTATCTTGACTATTGTAAATAATGCTGCTGTGAACATTGGGGTGCATGTATCTTTTCAAATTAGTGTGTCATTTTCCTTGGATATATACCCAAGAGTAGAACTGCTGGATCATATGGTAGTTCCATTTTTTAGTTTTTTGAGGAAGCTTTATGCTGTTTTCCACAGTGGCTGCACCAGTTTATCAACACATTCCCACCAGCAGTGTGCAAGGGTTTCCTTTTCTCCACATCCTTGCCAATGTTTGTTACTGTGGTCTTTTTTGATGATAGTCATTCTGACAGGTGTGTGGTGATATCTCAATGCATTGCTAATCACCAGAGAAAAGTTGAGCCTCTTTTCATGTGCCTGTTGGCCATCTGTGTATCTTATTTGGAAAAATATCTGTTCAGGTTTCCTGTCCAATTTTTAATCAGGTTGTTTGTTTTTTTGATATTGAGTTGTATGAGCTGTTTGTTTGTATATTTTGGATATTAACCCCTTATTAGTCACATCATTTCCAAATGTTTCCTCCTATTCAGTAGGCTATTTTTTTGTTGTCAGTGGTTTTCTTTGCTCTGCAAAAGCCTTGAAGTTTAATTATGTCCCATCTATTTGTTTTTTCCTTTGTTTCCTTTGCCTTAGGAGATAGATCCAAAAAAATATTGCTACAATTTCTGTCAAATCTGCCTTTGTTTTCTTCTAGGAATTTTATGGTTTCTGATCTTACATGTAGATTATTAAGCCATGTTTGACTTTATTTTTGTTTATGGTGTGAGAAAGTGTTTTAATTTCATTGCTTTAGATGTAGCTGTCCAGTTTTCCCAACACTGCTTATTGAAGAGACTGTCTTTTCCCCCATTGTGTATTCTTGCCTCCTTTGTCATAGATTAACTGACCATAAGTGTATGGGTTTATTTATTTATTTATTTATTTTTGCGGTTCGCAGGCCTCTCACTGTTGTGTTCTGTCCCGTTGCGGAGCACAGGCTCCGAACGTGCAGGCTCAGCGGCCATGGCTCACAGGCCCAGCTGCTCCACGGCATGTGGGATCTTCCCGGACCGGGGCACGAACCCGTATCCCCTGCATTGGCAGGCGGACTCTCAACCACTGCATCACCAGGGAAGCCCTGTGGGTTTATTTATGGACTATCCTGTTCCAGTGATCTCTGTGTCTTTTTTTTTTTTAATGTGTCTGTTTTCATTACAGTACCATACTGTTTTGACTACTGTAGCTTTGAATTATAGTCTGAAGTCAGGGAGTGTGATACTTCCCTGTTCTAGCCCTGTTCTTCTCTCTCAAGATTGTTTTGGCTATTCGGGGTCTTTTGTGTTTCCATAAATATTTTTAAATTGTTTGTTCTGGTTCTGTGAAAAATGCCATTGGCATTTTGATAGGTATTGCATTGAATCAGTAGATCGCCTTGGGTAATGTGGTATTCTAACAATATTAATTTTTTCAGTCCATGAACACAGTATATCTTTCCATCAGTATGTGTCTTTGATTTCTTTCGTCAGTGTCTTACAGTTTTCCAAGTGCAGGTCTTTTACCTCCTTAGATGGATTTATTCCTAGGTTTTTTATTCTTTTTGATTCCATTGTAAATGGGATTGTTTCCTTAATTTCTCTTTCTGATAGTTTATTGTTAGTGTGCGTAAATGCAACAGATTTTTATATATTACTTTTGTATCCTGCAATTTTACCAAATTCATTAAAGAACTCTAGTAGTTTTTTGGTAGTGCCTTTAGAATTTTCTATGTGTCATGTCATGTCATTAGCAAACAGTGACCGTTCTACTTCTTTCCCAGTTTGGATTCTTTTTATTTCTTTTTCTTATCTCATTGCTGTGGCTAGGACTTCCAAAACTATGTTGCATAAAAGTGGTGAGAGTGAGCATCCTTGTCTTTTTCATGATCTTAGAGAAAATACTTTCAGCTTTGCACTGTTAAGTATGATGTTAGCTGTGGGCTTTTCATATATGGATTTTATTATGTTGTAGTATGTTCCCTCAATACCCACTTTGTGGAGAGGTTTTATCATAAATCGGTGTTGAATTTTGTCAAAAGCTTCTTCTGCACCTGTTGAGTTGATCATATTACTTTTATTCTTAAATTTGTTAATGTGGTATATCACATTGATTAATTTGCAGATATTGAACCATTCTTGCATCCCTGGGATAAATCCCACTTGATCATGGTGTATGATCCTTTTAATATATTTTTGGATTTGATTTGCTAACATTTTATTGAGGATTTTTGTATCTATGTTCATCAGTGATATTGGCCTGTGATTTTCTTTTTTTGTGGTATCTTTGTCTGATTTTGGTATCAGGGTGATCCTGGCCTCATAAAATGTGTTTGGGAGCACTCCTTTCTCTGCATTTTTTTGGAAAAGTTTGAGAAGTATAGGTGTTAACTCTTCTTTAAATATTTGGTAGAATTCACCTGCAAATTTATCTTGTCCTGGACTTTTGTTTGTTGGGATTTTTTTCATTACTGGCAATTGGTCTCTTCATATTTTCTATTTCTTCCTGGTTCAGTTGTGATAGACTATACTTTTCTAGAAATTTGTCCATTTCTTCTAGGTTGTGCATTTTTTTGGCATATCGTTGTTTATAATAATCTCTTACCATTTGTATTTCTGTAGTATCGTTTTTAACCTTTCTTTCTTCATTTATGACTTTATTGATTTGGGCCAACTCTTTTTCTTGATGAGTCTGGCTGAAGGTTTATTAATTTTGTTTATCTTTTCAAAAACCAGCTCTTAGTTTCATTGACCTTTTCTGTTGTTTTTTTCTATTTCATTTATTTCTGCTCTGTTCTTTATGATTTCTTTTCTCCTACTAACTTTGGGTTCTGTTTGTTCATCTTTTTCTAGTTGCTTTTGGTGTAAGTTTAGGCTGTTCACTTGATATTTTTCTTGTTTACTGATGTAGGCTCATATTGTTATAAACTTACTTCTTAGAACTGCTTTTGCTGCAGCCCATAGATTTTGGATCATTGTGTTTTTGTTTTTATTTTTCTCTAGGTATTGTTTTATTTCTTCTTTGATTTCTTCAGTTATGCATTGGTTATTTAGTAGCATATTGTTTAACCTCCACATGTTTGTGTTTTTTGCAGTTTTTCTTATTGTTGACTTCTAGTCTCATAGCATTGTGGTCAGAAAAGATCATTGATGTGATTTCAGTTTTCTTAAATTTATGGAGGCTTGTTTTGTGGCCTAGCATGTGATCTATCCTGAACGATGTAACATGTGCAATTGAAAATTATGTGTGTTCTGTTGCTTTTTGCTTTAATTTTTGCCATTTTAATTACAGCGTATTTTGATGTGATCCACTTGGGTTGATCTTGTTTGGGGCTTTCTGTGCTTTCTGGACTTGGATATCTGTTTCATTTCACAGGTTAGGGGATTTTTCAGCTATTATATCTTCAAATAACTCTTCTGCCACATTCTCTCTTCTCCTTCTGGGACCCCATATAATATAATGGTAATGTTAGTACCCTTGATGTTGTCTCAGAGGTCTCTTAAACTGTCTTCATTTCTTTTTATCATTTTTTCTTTTTTCTGTTCAGCCTCAGTGATTTCCACTACTCTGTCTTCCAGCTCGCTGATCCATTCCTCTGTATCATTTAATGTACTGTTGATTTCTTCTAGTGTATTTTTTTAGTTTCGTTGTTGTATTTTTCATCTCTGTTTGGTTCTTCCTTATTTTTTTAACTCTTTGTTAAAAGCTTCTAACTTCTCCCTCTGTTCATTCATTCTTCTCCCAAGTTCTTTGATCATCTTTATGATCATGACCTTGAACTCTCTCTCTCTCAGATAGATTGCCTATCTCTGCTTCACTTAGTTATTTTTCTGGCATTTATCTTTTTCCTTTATTTGGAACATGTTTCTCTGTCACCTCATTTTGCCTAATTTGTTGTTTTTATTTCTGTGTATCTGGTGGGCTGATTATGTTTCCTGACCTTGGAGAAGTGACCTTTTGTAGGAGACATCCTATGCATCCAAGCAGAGCCATCCCCTCTTGTCACCCTACCTATATGCTCTAGGATACCCGCTATGTGAGCTGAATGGGTCCTTCTGTTGTGATGGGCTGACCACTGTGGGAAGTCTGCCAGGGGTGGCTGGCCCCTAGTTCAGTTCATTGCCAGTTCTGCTTTGTGTGGAGTCTGCCAGTTATGTTTGGCAATGCTAGGTCACAGTGTGGCTTGCTGTGGAAACCCACAGGGTCCTGGGGCTAGAGTTGGCTCACTGATGGGCAGAGCTGGGTTTGGTGTGGGTGGTTGCATGGCCTGGGTTCCAAGATCTAGTGTCGGCCTGCTGGTGGCTGGGGCCAGTTCCTTACACAGCTGGCTGCAGATTCCGCGGTTATGAACCTTCACGTGCACTAACTGTATTTCAGTTGAGACATCAGAAATAATATACCCTCGAAGTAAGGGTCCAACCTAGGAGTTAGAATCATGCTATGGGACTAAGGGCTATATCCTCGGGGTAGGGGCACAAATAGATACATAATAGTAAAATTTAATAAAAGGAGAGCATTCTAAAAACTTTCAAAGAATGAAAGCAGATTACTCAAAAGAAAGCAAAAATTAAGTTGCTTTGTCAACAATTGACTAGAGGCATACTAAACAAAGTAAGTAAAAAATCAAATAGGGGCTTACCTGGTGGCACAGTGGTTGAGAGTCCGCCTGCCGATGCAGGGGACGCGGGTTCGTGCCCTGATCTGGGAGGGTCCTGCATGCTGCGGAGCAGCTGGGCCCGTGAGCCATGGCCGCTGGGCCTGCACGTCCAGAGCCTGTGGTCCGCAGTGGGAGAGGCCACAACAGTGACAGGCCCGCATACCGCCAAAAAAAAAAAAAGAAAACGCCAATAAAATGTTTAAAGGAAAAGAATACCAAATCTAGGATTTTATAATTTAGCTATTATCCTTTAAGGAAGAGGGCAATATAAAAATGTTCCTATATTGAATGTTACTATACAGAAATCCACTTTGAAAATTCTTTGTGAGGGCACTCTCCACTAAGAAGAGAAAGAAACCCAGGAGGTCACATGACATGTATAAGAAATAATGGTGAGCATTAACTACACATACATGCTCTAAAAAAACGCAAGAAAAAAAGAAGGAATCCAAAAAGCAGAGACTATTACAGAAAAAGATAATACCTACATGGCTGGTACGGGGAAGATGACAAATAAAAAGAGAGAAGCTAATTTGTTTAGGTGGAAGGTATAGATCATAAGTTTAAACCATTGATAAGGAAAAAAAAGAATGGGTCTCACTGTTAGGAGTAACCAGTAGAAAAATAAAAAATACATGACTTATAAACCAGCAGAAAGAAAAAATGCCATATGTACTATGGAAACAGAAAACCAGAAAAGAAGACACAAAACTACAATGGTAAGTGAAAATATAATGCTAAAGATAAATCTTAGTGTAACAAATACTACAAGAATTCTAAATGAAACATACTCACAAATTGAAATAAAAAGCAGATTCTCTGATAGAATCAAGGAAAACAAGTTTAGCAGTATATTGTCAAAAGGATAACATATTTAAATCAAAGGAAAATGCAAGCAAGGAAAAGTAAAAATATATACTGAGCATAAAGAAATATGTGGTAGCAGTCATACCATCAGACAAAATGGAATTTGAAATGAAATCTATTACTGAGGAAAAAGATGTTTATGATGGTAAAATGATAGTAATGCTAGTGATACTAATATTAACAAACACATATAAAGTGATTACTGTATGTCATTTGCTGTTCTAAGCACTTTATATAACACATTAATCCTCATAACAACCAAAAGATACAGGTATTATCAATACTTGCCTTACACATTTAATAGATGAGAAAAGTGCAGCACAGAATGGTTCAGCGACTTGCCCAAAGCCAGAAAATGCTTAAGCCAGAATTAAAACTCTGGCCCTGTGGTTTCAGGTTCCATACTGTCATCTACTAAATCATGAACACATATGCAAGCAAAGACGTAAAAGATTTAAATAATAATTAGATCTAATTAATAGATACATAGAGAACTTTACTTTCATCAAATCAAAATTACACATTTTTTTTTTAGTTCTCATCCAATCTTACAAACATCTCCCACATGTGTATCTCCAGCCCACACATTTCTTCTGACCTGAATATTTAGTTTATTAGTCCACATCTCAAAGTTATCTTGTTGAAATTTTATCATTCCCCAAACCTACTTTTACCTACAATGTGGAAACATCCTATATTCCTTTCTTCTCTCACTCCCTACATCTGATGTATCAGGAAACCTGTTTGCACCATCTTAAAAATATACTCATAATCCAGTCATATTTCACTGTCTGCACTGCAACATCCATGATGTGATTCCTCAGCACTGATTGTCTTGATTATTGCTGTCACCTCCTAACTCTTCTCCTTCCTTCCATTCTTGACCCCATAGTCAATAACTCACTCAATAGCCAGTGTTTAAAATGTGAGAATCATATCACTCCTTTGTTCAAAAACTTCTGAAAGCTCCTATCTCTGTCCAAATAAAAGCCAGAGTTTTTACAGTGGTCCAAGAGACTCTCCATCATTTGGCCTCCATTACCACCCATTCCTTGAAGAATCTGGCTACCAAAGGACACTGCATGGGCTGGCCCTTCTCCCTGAAAGGATATTCTTCCAGATATCTTAGTGATTAATTCTCTCATCTCCTTTTGCTATCTGTTCAATGCCACCTTTTCAATAAAGCCAACCTTGATCATTCTGTTTTTTAAAATTGAAATTATACCCTACTTGGCATTCCCAATCTGCTTTACCCAACTCTCCATTTTTCTTCCCATAGCATTTGTCTATTTCTAACTTTCCATTTATCTATTAGCTAGTGTTAATTATCTTTTTCTTTCTGGTAGAATATAAGCTCCTTGAGGAAAGAGATTTTGTCTGTTTTATTCACTAACTTTCGTAAGTGCTTAAAAGAGTACAAGAAACAGAGTATTTATTCAATATTGTTATGTGACTAAACAAGAAGCAGTCAAAAATTTTCTCAAGGCCATATAGAAGCTTCAATATATTAAAAAAAACATGTTATACTTAATGTGTTCTCTGATTACAAAGCAATAAAATTAGAAATTACTAATTAAAGGAACTTTTAAAAAATCCCTAATGTCTAGAAAAAACTAAATAATGTACTATGAAAAAAAAACCCTTGAGTTAAAGGGCAAATCTTTAGGGAAATTATAAAATGGTAAGAACTGAACAAAAATGAAAACACTACAGTTAAAATTTATTGTATACAGCTAAAGCAGAATTTGGAAAGGAAGTTATAGCCTTGTATAGATTAGTCACAAAGCAGGAAATATTGAAGTCATAGTAATTTCCTTTTGAAAAACAGCAACAGAACAATGCCAATGAAACAAGAATACAACAAACATAAAAGCAGAATTCGTTTAAATAAATAATGAGAGAGGTCAGAATTTTGGCAAGATTTATTTAGGGACAAAAAGGAAGATGCAAAGCAAAAATATACCAGGAAAGGGGAATATAACAGAGATTTAACAGAGATTTAACAGTGATTTTAAAAAAATAATATATGAATACTTTGGATAATATAAATATGCTAATAAAGTTGATAATCTATACATTGTTTTCAGTCAGAGGCAATGTCAATTCCTAGCTGGCCTCTGGAAATCTGTGAGTATTTATAATTGTCACAATGGCTGGAGATGCAATTGATATATTTAGTGTCCAGAGCCCAGGATAGAAAACTTAAATTATTGAAAGAAGTTGAAATGATAAATGAAAGATACACCATTTTCCTTCTTTCCTACCCCTGTTCTCCCACCAAAAACCCAGGTCTTTATATCTGAATTTTGCTGAAGTTTCTACAAACAGAAATAACTACCATATGTATTTTATTTCAAGAAATAGAAAAGAGGACAAGTTCACTAATAAATTTTATGAGACTAGCATAATACTACTATAAAACCAGCTAAGAGCAGTGTAAGAAAAATACATGATAGACCATTTTCATTTTAAATCTAGATGTAATATCTTAAGTAAGTTTTATCTAAGTCCAAAATACAGTAGGAAACTAAGGATGGTTCAACATCATAAACTATTATTTTTTTAAACCACCTTCTCTTTACCACATAATTATTTGAGTATTACAACAATGCAGATAAAGCATGTCATAAAATTACATTAAAATTACCTATATTTGGTTTTTAAAATCTCATAAAACAAGGACTAGATTGAATTTTCTTAACAATAAAAATCTGTATACCATAAACCTACAGAAAGAAAGCAACCTTAATTGAGGAAATTTAGATGAATTTAGATGCATAAGATCAGGAATATGATATGGATGTTCATCATCACAACTACTTTTTAGCATAATATTGAAGATCATTGCCAACTGCTGTGATCTGAATGTGTCTGCCCCTGCCCTCCCTGCCAGATTAATATGTTGAAATCCAAATTCCCAATATGATGGTATTAGTAGGTGGGGGCCTTTGGGAGGTGAAGGTCATCCTTGTGAATGAAATTAATGTCCTCATGAAAGAGATCCCAGGGAGTACCCTTGCCTTCTTCTGTCACATGGGGATACAATGAGAAGTCTGTGACCCAGAGGAAGGCCCTATGTGACTACACAGGCACTCTCATCTCAGACTTCCAGCCTGCAGAACTGTAAGCAATACATTTCTGCTGTTTATAAGCCACACAGTCTGTGGTATTTTGTTATAGCAGCTCAAATGGACTAAGACACCCAACATTTGAGAAGCAAGCAGAAAGAGTATAAGGATTATAAGGGAAGAAAAAAATCTGTATAGACAATTCAATAGTAAACAATTTTTAAATAATAAAAGACAGTTCACCTGAATGAAAGTTGAACTTAGAAAATCAGTGACCCAGTTCTTTACCAGCATTGAGTTCCCTGGTAGTCCAGTGGTTAAGACTCCAGCATCAAACAAATAGAATTTTAAAATGGGATTAAATTTATAAGAGAAATAAATTGTAAAATATATAACTTTTGTTATAAAATAATACAATTAAAAATAACAAACAATGCACAAAGTTCCTCAGAGAAAAACATGAAAAATCTATTAAAGGAGCACAAATGAAAAGATGCTCAACATAATTAGTCATTACGGAAGTACAAATCAAGGCCGCAATGAGATACCACTTCACATCCATGAGAATGGCTAAAATAAAGAAAATGGAAAATAATAAGAGCTGGAGAGGATGTGAAAAAATGGGAATCCTCATACATTGCTGGTGGGATATAAAATGGAGCAGTCATTGTGCAAAGCAATTAGGTGATTCATCAAAAAGTTAAACATAGATATGACCCAGCAATTCTTCTCTAAGATATAAAGTTAAAGAATTGAGAACAGGTACTCAGACAAATCATTGTACATGAATATTCATAGCAGCACTGTGTGCAATAGCCAAAAGGTGGGAAGAAAGCGTCCATCAACAGATAGTGGATAAACAAAATGTAGTATATTCATACAGAGGAATATTATTTAGCCATAAAAAAGAATGAAGTATTGATATATGCTACAAAATGGATGAATTGTGAAAATATTAAGCTTGTCTGGCTGGAATCTAAACCAAGTCCTGATCAAAATTCAGGTGGATTTTGTATTGTATATTTGAATAGCTGAGTGATATTCCTTTCCTTCTTCATTCTCTCCCACCTTCCTCACTTCCTTCCTTCTGTCCTCTCCCCCCTTCCCTTTCTTCATTTCTTTCTTTAGTGAAATGTTTTGTTTTGTGAAAACTATAGATTCACATGCAGTTGTAATAAATAATATAGAGGGATTTACTGTACCCTTTGCCCAGTTTCCCCCAGTAGTAACATCTTGTAAAACAATAGTACAATATCAAAACCAGGATACTGACATTGATATAGGTCAAGGTACAGAACATTTCCATTTCCATTCCACAGAAATCTGTCATGTTGTCATCTACTTCTCTCCTCCCCTTATTTTCTCATTTCAAGAATGTTCCATAAATGGAATCATACAGTGTCAATATGTAATCTCTTAAAAAAAAGATGTTTTAAAAGCCAAACGATTGGCTTTTCTTAGCACAATTCTCTGGAACTTCAAACTGTTGTATGTATTAATGGTTCATTCTTTTTTATTGCTGAGTAGTATTCCATGGTATGGGTATATGAGTTTGTTTAACCATTCACCTGTTGAAAGACATCTGGATTTCTGGCCAGTTTTGTCTATTAAGAATAAAACTGCTACAGAAGCTTTCATACCAGTGTTCATAGCAGCATTATTCATGGCCAAAAGGTAGAAGCAACCCAAGTGTACCTCAACAGATAAATGGATAAACAAAATGTGATATATATATTAGCATGTAATATTATTCAGCCTTAAAAAGGAATTAAATTATGATACATGCTACAACATGGATAAACCTTGAAAACATTATGCTAAGTGAAATAAGCCAGACACAGAGTCATATATTATATGAATCTATTTATTGTATTGTATGAGGTATCCAGAATAGATAAATCCAGAGAGACAGAAAGTAAGCTGGTGGTTGCCAGTGGCTGGGGAAAGGGGGAAATTGGGGGAGTTGACTTGCTTAGTGAGTACGAGGTTTTACTTTGGGGTGTTGGAAATGCTCTGTAAATCGATAGAAGTGGTGGTTGCACAACATTGTGGATATTATAAATGCCATTGAATTGTGCACTTTAACATAAAATTTTGTTATGTGAATTTTCCCTCACTAAAAAGTAAATGAATGAATGAATGAATGAATAAAATCTATTAAAGGATATAAAAACTTCTGAATACATGGAGAATATAAAACATCTTTATAGATATGAACCTTAACCTAGAAAATATGTTAATTATCTCCAAATTTTCCATGAATTCTTTGAAATATAAATAACATATAGCATTATATTAGTTTTACATGTACAACATAGAGTCGATATTTGTGTATATTGCAAAATGATCACCACAATAAGTCTAGTTAATCTAGCACCACATAGAGTTTTACATTTTTTTCTTGTGATGAGAAATTTTATGATCTACCCTCTTAGCAACTTTCATATATACAGTACAGTGTCATTAACTTGTGGCCATGCTGTACGTTACATCCCCAGGACTTATTTATTTTACAACTGGAAATTTGTACCTTTCAACCCCGTGTGTGTATATGTGTGTGTATATATATATATATATATATATATATATATATATATATATATATATATATACACACACACACACACATTTTATAGCTCTGGACAGGAGGAAAATTTGAGTGGGCTCACTGCAGTAAGGTTGGCCGTAGTGGGGAGGTGGAAGCAATCTATGCCTCTGAAGTACCATAATATATAAGCATGTAGTAGAGGAAATACTCTAAAATATGATTCACCAGTGAGGAGCAATAAGCTAGATGTGCAAAAGTTACTTAACCTCAGTTTGTTCCCCTTTAAATGGAAATAATGGGAACACATATACAACAGAGTTACTGAGAAAATAAATGAGTTAATATAGCATCTTAGTCCCTTTGGGCTGCTGTAGCAAAGTTCTATAGACTGGGTGGCTTATAAACAACAGAAGTTTATTTCTCACGGTTCTGGAGGCTGGAAGTCTGAGATCAGGTTGCTAGCATGGTCAGGTTCCTGTGAGGGCCTTCCGACTGATTGCTCCTTCTCCCTGCATCCTCACGTGGCAGAGAGCAGAGAGAGGAA
This sequence comes from Pseudorca crassidens, assembly GCF_039906515.1. Taxonomy (NCBI): domain Eukaryota; kingdom Metazoa; phylum Chordata; class Mammalia; order Artiodactyla; family Delphinidae; genus Pseudorca; species Pseudorca crassidens. Next base: position 32,600,708 of record NC_090299.1, on the reverse strand, counting down.
ACCAGTTCTCTCATGACACTTAGAAGAGCACTGGTCCCATCATGGGGGCTCCACCCTCCTACCCTCATCTAATCCTAATTACCTCCCAAAGGCCCACCTCCTAAAACCATCAAATTGGGAAGTAAGACTTCAACATATGAATTTTGGAGGAACATAAACGTTCAGTTCATAACATACAGTATATGTAAAGACTTTAAGACAGTACCTGACAAAATTATGAATACCCAATAAATATTAGTTACCACTGTTTTTATTGTTGCATACAAGAATATGACCAGATGATTTTTAATAGTATTAAGTGAAAAAAGTAAGAAACAGAGTTTAAAAGTATAAGAGAAACAGAGAGAGAACTGCATAATCCCCGCCACTTAAATCGGCTGACTGATTTGAGAGAAAGCATTTCAGAAGCTGATTCTCCCACTTTCTTGGCTCTTTCTACCAACATCTCAATAAATCTTGAAGATCTGAAATGCCTTATCTCTCATTAGTAACAAACCTTGGGGATATTTATAATAAATTCTAACTGTATCATGCTTTGCAAGTTGGCTGCCCCACACTTTCCTTCCCACGGGTTCTCCCCCTTTCCCTGGTCAGAGCTGAGCTGTAAGTATGCACCATTGCCCTCTGGTGGATGAACGTTTAGTGTCCTATTAAAAGTAGGGTTGGATTTTCTGGAGCTCTAAATTTAAACTTCATGCGTTATGATTAACTCATATAATAGGATCAGCATTGCTTAATAGAGCCCCTAAATAGAATTTGGGTGCTGAATTACATAATGTCATCATTTATTCCTTTATTTTAGCTCAGATAATGTTAAAGTATTTCAATGGAATGTGTTCAGGAAGTTACTGTAGTTCCTGTCTGTTTCAGATGTATATATATAAATAGTTTCACTTTGATGACTTGCCTGGGATATTGACTTTTTTTCCTTTTTTAGTAAAAGGTTTGATACTGTTCTTTCCAAAAATAATTATATCTGCATTAATTCCAACTTTGAAATCTGAATTTGTGCTTCCCATCTCATATGCCTTAATATGTTAAAGCATTATGCTCTTTATCCTCTTCTTAAATCAGTTTCTTTTTTTTTATTTAATTTTTTTAACATCTTTATTGGGGTATAATTGCTTTACAATGGTGTGTTAGTTTCTGCTTTATAACAAAGTGAATCAGTTATACATATACATATGTTTCCATATCTCTTCCCTCTTGCGTCTCCCTCCCTCCCACCCTCCCTATCCCACCCCTCCAGGCGGTCACAAAGCAAGGAGCCGATATCCCAGTGCCATGCCGCTGCTTCCCACTTCTGACATTGAGACTTATCCAAATATGGCAGTTGGTTTCCTGGGAAAAGGTGAATTCCAGGGAATGATGTCTTCATTGCTGTCTGCAACTACTTCAATCTTAAATTTTCTCCTGGTTAGTGTCAACTACTCAGCTAAGGCAGCCAAATTGTCTCGTAAAATAATCACATCGATATCAAATAAAAGCTAATAAACTACTTTAAAGATAAAAAAGCTATGATTGTTTTAAAAAGAAAGTTATAAGACTCATAAGGTTTACATTTTCTAAGTTTTTTGACATTGAACATTCTTAGTTTGTTTTCTTGACTAACATTCAAGAAAATGGAAAATCTGGAAATAACTTTCAGTATTTAACTTCCTAAAAATGGTTAATTTGAGTTAAGTATAGAATTCTCCATTAAAGTTGCTTGTTAGCTCATTAATTTATTTCATTGTATCTTTAAACTTAATTTTAAGAACAGTATATCATGAGTTTCTCTAGTGTATGCAGCTGTGTTAAAGGCAAACATCCCTCCCCCACACTTAACGGAAATGTCACGTGCCAATGACATTTCTCAACACAGTTGTTTTAGTTCTATTAAAAATTAATTGTAACTAAAACAGAGGTTCTAGGCCTCCAGGCTTGTTGGGTCAGAAAATGAGTAATGATCTGTAGTAGGGAAGGCTTGTCCACAGAATCTTTTGCTCTGTCTCTTAACACTCCTATGTGCTCAGGAAAAAGATCTTAACAGCTAAGACAAAGGCAGAATTGTAGGAAGGGCCCTGAAAGGGAATTAAATGGTAGTATTAAAGCACATTAATTTGAAAGAATACAGTATGGGCAGAGAAGGAGCTTCTCCTGGGGTGAGATGCGAGGGAAATGGTTGTGGGAATGAACTTGAATGAAACATTAAACTTCCCGCAGTGGTTTTGAAAACAAGTGACAAAGGTGAACTTTGAATCTACCTGATAGATGTCTCTCCAAGGTAGTTTATATAAAGTTCTATCTAGTCAAAGAGAGGTGATTTTGGAAAATCCATATTTAATTGCATTGTGGGAATTACATTTAAAGTTTGCCATTTATCTGTTAGAGTGTTCTGAGACTGTACCTCAATATATCTGAAGGTTTATTGGCTGACTGCCAGGACATAATGACTGTGATAAAATTGTCAGAAATTGGTTTTGTGTAGCTTTAGAGAGGGGGGCAGTAGAACTTATATTTGATATGATCTTTTTGTTGTTGGTTTGATGAGCTTCTTTGCCACTTTGCTTCATACTGCCTGTGTTTTGGAAGAGGACATTGGGGACAGCAAACAAATGCAAATGTTTCAGGCTGACGTGTTATTCTATTTAATGAGTTTTAAAGACTGTGTCATGGATGAAGGCATCATGTTTGTGGAGAGTGTATTGTGAAGTTAAATATTTTCCCAGTGTCCTCTGGCAAGAAGCTCTAAGGCTATGGGAGAGAGTTCGTGAGAGAAGAAACTAAGATCTTATTAGCAATTGGCAAAGAGCTCAAAGAGAGATGGCCCCATAGGAGTCAGTGTTACAGAGTATATCCTCAACATCAGCAACAGAGACACCTAATATTAAAATATACTAACTTATGTGACACCTTCTATTGGACATTTAATTTGCATCCCAAGTCCATAAGATAAAGTTTCTAACTCATTGTATTTATTTTCTAACTATAATTGAAACCCACTCTAAAATTTTTGTACTTTATTTCTTGGCAGAATATTTTCTATTTTAAAAACCCTTATACTTAAGACTAGATCTCATTCTTTCTCCCATATGCCATGAATTTATTTAATCTTCAAGATTATTTAGATTATTACTTAGGTTTCTTGGCATTTCTGCATGTTTCTTTACACTACAGCTGCTCAGTGTGAAGTCTGAGTCAGGGTCACCCTGCTCTACAGGGCACAGAATGTCTAAATGTCAGCTTTTTTCCAGGTTCAGATTGGGTGGGAAAGTAAAGCCACACATTACTCTAGCATCCATCAGTTGATGCTAGTCAAATTTGTTAAGCTGGGAAATATGTTTCCCAGAAACTCCTCGCCTATGTGGGTTCAGGTTAGAAATTTGAGTGAGATCTAGAAAGCAGACATGAAGCAGATCTCTTTTCAGTCAGATGTCTTCAAGGACAGATTTAGAGATTCCCATCAGGCCCAGTTTATCCTCTCTGTCCTCTGTTGTGTGTTCAGATCTTCCCTACTTCAGGTCCTACTGACCAACAGTGGCTTCAGGACAACTACCAGATGCACTTGACCATGACCCCACAGAGATGGTAGCTGTAGAAGAGCTTTCTATAGACCTAGCCACAAGCTCTCACTGAGGGGGACTCTCTTTAGCAGCTGGATAGACTTGGCTTCTAGAGTAACTGATTGGCAACTCCCTCCTTTATCCTCCAACTCTACATTTCAGACCTTCATTTCCCAACTCCTCCCACAATTGACTGAGATATAACAACTATAATAAGTTTTCCATGACACTCATTGCATCTCTGCTACCTCCACTGATGAACTGTAAACAATAAAATGGGGATTGGCCCATCTTCATTTTTTGAAAAATTGGCTCTCACTGTCACAACTCTTTTCTCATTCTCTTCTCTGTTTCTTTGGTATTTAGATTAGTCTTTGTGATGCCTCTTATACAAACTTTTCTGAGAGTTAACTACATAATACTAAAAGAACAGCAATAATAACAACAACAAAAAAAAACTTTAGTGAAGTTTATGCCTATTATGTGATGATTAAAATTTTCTTTACAGAAAGGTTTAAGGTCAGAGTTCTATTGATTGATCCATATGATACTTTGACTAGTATGAACCAGTTACTGAGAGAGAAAATAGTGACTGAGACAGACATAATCATTACTCTCATGAAATTTAAATTCTAGTGATTGATTACTGGTAATTAAATAGTCAATAAAATGCCATGTAAAATGTGTAACTACAGTGAAGTTAAAGAAGAAGAGTAGCATCCCAGACCAGCGGAAGGATGGGTCAAAAATATTTCCTGAAAAAAGTGAGATCTAGCTTGGAATACATATATTCCAGGGAAAAGAAACAGAATATACAGCAGCCCAAGGTAAGAAGGAAAAGGTGAGTTCCTTAGAGGAACTGAATGTGTTTAGTATGCTGAGAGCACTGTCTGAGTGGTAAATAGTAACTAAACAGGAAAATGGAGAGTTAAGTGGGGATGTTTCAAGCTGTATTATTCTAATGGGGACTAATTATAGGACATTAATCAAAGAAATCATATAATTGTATTTTCTTGTAGAAATATCACTGTCTGCAGCATGAAAAATTAGTTAGAATAAAGGGTGGATTAACTAGGGATGAGAATAAAGACAAAGCAATCGGTTAGGGAACTACAACAATAATCCTGTGGATGGTAGCCCCAAACTAATAGATATTCAGAATAGAGAATGTCTAGGACTTTATGATTCATTGAATGTAGGGGAAAGTAGAAATGAATGATGACTTCCAGCTTCCTTACCTGGGCAAATGGAGAGATGGTGGTACCATCCACTGTGGTAAGAAATATATGAGGTCATAACATTTGCAAGGGAGGTAGAAAGGTAGTGTGTACAGCTTTTTATGTCTCAGGCTTGAGGTGCCTATGGAATACCCAAGTGACATTATCTTCAAGACATAGGCATAAGAAGAGATCTTGGTAGTAGATACAGATTTTGGATTTGTGATGGACGCTTCCTTTTTTTTTTTTGGCCCACCTGAAACCTATTCTCTCTGGCAATGGAATCTCCATTTCTTTCTGCGAAATCACCACTACTCCAATCTTAATCCATATAATTCAAATAGACTGATAGCATTCACAGGCTTCAAGGGTGAAGACATGACCCACACCTGGGTTATTATAGTCGTAATGACTGGTTCTGGAATGGGCACAGGGCTTAACTGGTCCAACGAAAATCAGTGTAGAACTTCTAATAAAACACTGGCATTATTTATTTATTTGCTTATTGTAAGTGACATGATACCAGAGAGTGTTGTTTATTTAGTTCACTTTTCTGTCCCTAACCCTCAAATAGTGCTTGGCTTACAATAATTTTTCAATAAAAAATTGTTAAATGAATGAATACATTGAGCACCTTAATAACAACTATGCCTAGATTTTTCAGTTGTGTGAGTCAATAAAGACCCTTTTTTTGAAATTCACTTGGTTTAATTTAAGTTTCTGCCACTGGCTTCTAAACAAAGCCTGATCAAATGAGGAGTTTTTTTTTTTAATTTTTTTACATCTTTATTGGAGTATAATTGCTTTACAATGGTGTGTTAGTTTCTGCTTTATAACAAAGTGAATCAGTTATACATATACATATGGTTCCCATATCTCTTCCCTCTTTCGTCTCCCTCCCTCCCACCCTCCCCATCCCACCCCTCCAGGCGGTCACAAAGCACCGAGCTGATCTCCCTGTGCTATGCGGCTGCTTCCCACTAGCTATCTACCTTACGTTTGATAGTGTATATATGTCCATGCCTCTCTCTCGCTTTATCACAGCTTACCTTTCCCCCTCCCCATATCCTTAAGTCCATTCTCTAGTAGGTCTGTATCTTTATTCCTGTCTTACCCCTAGGTTCTTCATGACATTTTTTTTTCTTAAATTCCATATATATGTATTAGCATACAGTATTTGTCTTTCTCTTTCTGATTTACTTCACTCTGTATGACAGACTCTAGTTCTATCCACCTCATTACAAATAGCTCAATTTCGTTTCTTTTTATGGCTGAGTAATATTCCATTGTATATATGTGCCACATCTTCTTTATCCGTTCATCCGATGATGGACACTTAGGTTGTTTCCATCTCCAGGCTATTGTAAATAGTGCTGCAGCCAACATTGTAATACATGACTCTTTTAGAATTATGGTTTTCTCAGGGTATATGCCCAGTAGTGGGATTGCTGGGTCATATGGTAGTTCTATTTGTAGTTTTTTAAGGAACCTCCATACTGTTCTCCACAGTGGCTGTATCAATTTACATTCCCACCAACAGTGCAAGAGTGTTCCCTTTTCTCCACACCCTCTCCAGCATTTATTGTTTGTAGATTTTTTGATGATGGCCATTCTGACTGGTGTAAGATGATATCTCATTGTAGTTTTGATTTGCATCGCAAATGAGGAGTTATTATCAAGTACAGCAGTCCCCAACCTTGTTGGCACGAGGGACTGGTCTCGTGGAAGGCAGTTTTTCCACTGGGGTGGGGGGTGGTGGTGTTCAGGCCCTAACGCGAGAGGGGCGGGGTGGGGGGAGATGGTTCAGGCGGTAATGCGAGCGGTGGGGAGCCATGGGGAGCGGCAGATGAAGCTTTGCTTGCTCGCTGCCACTCACCTCCTGCTGTGCGGCCCGGTTCCTAACAGGCCATGGACTGGTACCGGTCCACGACCTGGGGGTTGGGACCCCTGATCAAGTAGATGGAATCTAAAGTTAAACAACAGAACAGTCTATCCGTGGGAGAGTCTGCAGACTATGAAGGAGAGAGGATCCAGGTCCCTGAAAAACATCAAATTTTCCAGGCAAAAGGATATCAGAATGGGAGCCTGAATAGGAGATCAGTATTATAGAAGGCAAAGAGAACAGAAGATTTCAAGACAGAGGGCATGAAAAACAGTGTTGTATTTTATTTGACCTTTTGATAAAATCTAAGGAAAAGCTGACTAAACTTTCATCTTGCACCTACTTGCTTAGTGTGTGTTTTTTTTTTTTTTCCTTTGTGAGTATTGTTTCAGGGCTCCTTCTCTCTAATATAAAATTAATTTTATAATTTGTTTTCTAATTGCCTGCATCCTTTTCACACTGGGATTGAACCCCTCCAAGGAACTTCTGTGCTTTGCATCATTTTCTTATAGACAATCCATTTAGATTGGAACACCAGTGGAATGGTACAATTACAGAGACTAGAATCACTTCACCATAGCCTAGCTCGCACTTTTTTTCATGTAGTTTTGGAGCCTGATCCATGAACAAAACTCATCCGCCTCAGTCACTTACAATGACTTTGGAAAGAGTTTCTTCTTTTAGTAATTTAGAAACCATAGGGACCATGTAAGGACTCTGTAGATGAATACCACAAATTAAAAGAAAGAGGAAAACAGTACAAAAACCACTTCATAATGCAAAGTGTTAGCTTTTAAAGATAAGCAGCTGGAATTTCCGTATCAGGCAATCAGAGCAAAACCCCTATGTATTAGTGCACTAATCCTTTCTAAAGATTTTTAAAAAGTGTTTTACAATGGGTTGTGCACGTTCTCTCCCTCTGTCTGAGAGCCTTCAGGTGCCTAATTTCTAATAAAGATGACCGTGGCTCACTCTTCCTCATACTCAAGGGAATAGTTCTGCTGAATAAAATTTCTCAGCTTATTCATCATTTCTCCTTGAGGACTCTGATATGAAGGCTGCATATGAAATTATTCTATCTTTCCAAGTGAAAAATTTTATGTTCCTTTATGTTCCCCAAAGATAGCATTAGGCTTTGAGAAGGACTCCTTCAAAACCCGAGTCCACTGCAGTCACAGTTCAGACTTGAAACTAGGGTCCCGGCCACTACTTCTCCAGAGATGACCGCCAGAGTTCCTTCCACTCATTTAGAGATGAAACCTGTCAGTAGGAAGGAAAAACGTGTCCCCATGGCCTATTTCCACCCTGAGTCTTTTTAAAATAGAACAAAGACTCCCAGTTGGACCAAAGTTGAGGTCCTTTAGTTATGTGCTGGGAACTCGAGTTCCCTGGGAATAGTGCCAAGACCACCAGACTCATTGAACTCACAACTTTTTATCATCACATTATCAGAATGGATTACACTCCCTCTGGTCAATATTAGATTCTCACCAATGTGAGTCAGGTGAAAGGTTACCAACTTAAAAATTATTTTGTGTTTTTGGATTTTTTTTTTTCTTGGTCTCCTTCTGACCCCTCCCCATTGTCCAGGTAATTAACTTGTGTTTATCACTTCTTTATACAAGTTTATGTGTCACCATATACTGGATTGCAGGCTACTGGTTGACAAATGTCTGTTTGTCTCTATATGGTTATAATAATTTTTTTAAACATCTTTATTGGAGTATAATTGCTTTACAGTGTTGTGTTAGTTTCTGCTGTATAACAGAGTGAATCAGCTATATGCATATGTGTATCCCCATATCCCCTCCCTCTTACGTCTCCCTCCCACCCTGCTTATCATGGTATACCTCTTCATCTCTTTGTATCATCTTTAATTACTTTCATCAGTGTCTTATAGTTTTCTGCATACAGGTCTTTTGTCTCCTTAGGTAGCTTTATTCCTAGGTATTTTATTCTTTCTGTTGCAATGGTAAATGGGAGTGTTTTCTTAATTGCTCTTTCAGATTTTTCATCATTACTGTATAGAAATGCAAGAGATTTCTGTGCATTAATATTGTATCCTGCTACTCTACCAAATTCATTGATTAGCTCTACTAGTTTTCTGGTAGCATCTTTAGGATTCTCTATGTATAGAATTATGTCATCTGCAAACGGTGACAGTTTTACTTCTTCTTTTCTGATTTGGGTTCCTTTTATTTCTCTGATTGCTGTGGCTAGAACTTGCAAAACTATGTTGAATATTAATGGTGAGAGTGAGCAACCTTGTCTTGTTCGTAATCTTAGTGGAAATAGTTTCAGCTTTTCACCATTGAGAACAATGTTGGCTGTGGGTTTGTCCTATATGGCCTTAATTATGTTGAGGTAGGTTCCCTCTATGCCTACTTTCTGGAAAGTTTTTATCATAAATCGGTGTTGAATTGTGTCAAAAGCTTTTTCTGCATCTATTGCAATTATTATATGTTTTTTTAACATCTTTATTGGACTATAATTGCTTTACCATGGTGTGTTAGTTTCTGCTGTATAACAAAGTGAATCAGCTATACATATATCCCCATATCTCCTCCCTCTTGCGTCTCCCTCCCACCCTTCTAGGTGGACACAAAGCATGAAGCTGATCTCCCTGTGCTATGTGGCTGCATCCCACTAGCTATCTGTTTTACATTAGGTAGTGTATATATGTCCATGCCACTCTCTCACTTCATCCCAGCTTACCCTTCCCCCTCCCCGTGTCCTCAAGTCCATTATCTATGTCTGCATCTCTTTGTTCCTGTCCTGCCCCTAGGTTCTTCAGAACTTTTTTTTTTTTAGATTCCATATATATGCGTTAGCACATAGTATTTGTCTTTCTCTTTCTGACTTACTTCACTCTGTATGATAGTCTCTAGGTCCATCCACCTCACTACAAATAACTCAATTTCATTTCTTTTTATCACTGAGTAATATTCCATTGTATATATGTGCTACATCTTCTTTATCCATTCATCCGATGATGGACACTTAGGTTGTTTCCATCTCCAGGCTATTGTAAATAGTGCTGCAGCAAACATTGTAATACATGACTCCTTTTGAATAATGGTTTTCTCAGGGTATATGCCCAGTAGTGAGTTTGCTGGGTCATATGGTAGTTCTATTTGTAGTTTTTTAAGGAACCTCCATACTGTTCTCCACAGTGGCTGTATCAATTTACATTCCCACCAACAGTGCAAGAGTGTTCCCTTTTCTCCGCACCCTCTCCAGCATTTATTGTTTCTAGATTTTTTGATGATGGCCATTCTGACTGGTGTGAGGTGACACCTCACTGTAGTTTTGATTTGCATTTCTTTAATGATTAGTGATGTTTAGCAACCTTTCATGTATTTGTTGGCAATCTGTATATCTTCTTTGGAGAAATGTCTATTTAGGTCTTCGGCCCATTTTTGGATTGGGTTGTTTTTTTGGTATTGAGCTGCATGAGCTGCTTATATGTTTTGGAAATTAATCCTTTGTCCGTTGCTTCGTCAGCAAATGCTTTCTCCCATTCTGAGGGTTGTCTTTTAGTCTTGTTTATGGTTTCCTTTGCTGTGCAAAAGCTTTTAAGTTTCATTAGGTCCCATTTGTTTATTTGTGTTTTTATTTCCATTTCTCTAGGAGGTGGGTCAAAAGGATCTTGCTGTGATTTGTGTCATGGAGTGTTCTGCCTATGTTCTCCTCTAAGAGTTTTATAGTGTCTGGCCTTATATTTAGGCCTGTAATCCATTTTGAATTAATTTTTGTGTATGGTGTTAGGGAGTGTTCTAATTTCATTTTTTTACATGTAGCTGTCCAGTTTTCCCAACACCACTTATTGAAGAGGCTGTCTTTTCTCCACTGTATGTTCTTGCCTCCTTTGTGGTAAATTAGGTGCCCATATGTGCGTGGGTTTATCTCTGGGCATTCTATCCTGTTCCATTGATCTATATTTCTGTTTTTGTGCCAGTACCATACTGTCTGGATTATGGTAGGTTTCTAGTATAGTTTGAAGTCAGGAAGCCTGATTCTTCCAGCTCCATTTTTCTTTCTCCAGGTTGCTTTAGATATTTGGGGTCTTTTGTGTTTCCATACAAATTGTGAACTTTTTTGTTCTAGTTATGTGAAAAATGCCATTGGTAATTTGATAGGGATTGCATTGAATCTATAGATTGCTTTGGATAATATAGTCATTTTCACAATGTTGTTTCTTCCAATCCATGAACATGGTATTTCTCTCCATCTGTTTGTATCATCTTTAATTTATTTTTTCAGTGTCTTATAGTTTTCTGCATACAGGTCTTTTGTCTCCTTAGGTAGGTTTATTCCTAGGTATTCTTTTTGTTGCAATGATGAATGGGAGTGTTTCCTTAATTTCTCTTTCAGATTTTTCATCATTAGTGTATAGGAATGCAAGAGATTTCTGTGCATTAATTTTGTATCCTGCTACTGTAGCAAATTCATTGATTAGCTCTAGTGGTCTTCTGGTAGCATCTTTAGGATTCTCTATGTATAGTATCATGTCATCTTCAAACAGTGACAGTTTTACATCTTCTTTTCCAATTTGGATTCCTTTTATTTCTTTTTCTTCTTTGATTGCTCTGGCTAAAACTTCCCAAACTATGTTGAATAATAGTGGTGAGAGTGGGCAACCTTGTCTTTTTCCTGATCTTAGGAAAAATGGTATCAGTTTTTCACCATTGAGAACGATGTTGGCTGTGGGTTTGTCATATATGACCTTTATTATGTTGAGGCAAGTTCCCTCTATGCCTACTTTCTGGAGGGTTTTTACCATAAATGGGTGTGGAATTTTGTCGAAAACTGTGTCTGCATCATTGAGATGATCATATGGTTTTTCTCTTTCAATTTGTTAATATGGTGTGTCACATTCATTGATTTGCATATGTTGAAGAATCCTTGCAATCCTGGGATAAATCCCACTTGATTATGGTATATGACCCTTTTAATGTGCTGTTGGATTCTGTTTGCTAGTATTTTCCTGAGGATTTTTGCAGCTATGTTCATCAGTGTTATTGGCCTGTAGTTTTCTTTTTCTGTGGCATCTTTGTCCAGTTTTGTTATCAGGGTTATGGTGGCCATAGAATGAGTTTGGGAGTGTCCCTCCCTCTGCTATATTTTGGAAGAGTTTGAGAAGGATAGGGGTTAGCTGTTCTCTAAATGTTCTATAGAATTCGCCTGTGAAGCCATCTGGTCCTATGCTTTTGTTTGTTGGAAGATTTTTAATCACAGTTTCAATTTCAGTGCTTGTGATTGGTCTGTTTATATTCTCTATTTCTTCCTCATTCAGTCTCGGAAGGTTGTGCTTTTCTAAGAATTTGTCCATTTCTTCCAGGTTGTTCATTTTACTGCATATAGTTGATTGTAGTAATCTCTCATGATCCTTTGGATTTCTGCAGTTTCAGTTGTTACTTCTTTTTCATTTCTAATTCTGTTGATTTGAGTCTTCTCCCTTTTTTTCTTGATAAGTCTGGCTAATGGTTTATCAATTTTGTTTATCTTCTCAAAGAACCAGCTTTTAGTTTTATTGATCTTTGCAATTGTTTCCTTCATTTCTTCTTCATTTATTTCTGATCTGATGTGATCTTTATGTTTTCTTTCCTTCTGCTAACTTTAGGGTTTTTTTGTTCTTCTTTCTCTAATTGCTTTAGGTGTAAGTTTAGGTTGTTTATTTGAGATGTTTCTTGTTTCTTGAGGTAGGATTTTATTGCTATAAACGTCCCTCTTAAAACTGCTTTTAATGCATCCCATAGGTTTTGGGTCATCGTGTTTTCACCGTCATTTGTTTCTAGGTATTTTTTGATTTCCTCTTTGATTTCTTCAGTGATCTCTTGGTTATTTAGTAGTGTATTGTTAGGCCTCCATGTGTTTGTATTTTATACAGTTTTTTTTCCTGTAATTTATATCTAGTCTCATAGCGTTGTGGTTGGAAAAGATACTTCATACGATTTCAATTTTCTTAAATTTACCAAGGTTGATTTGTGACCCAAGATATGATCTATCCTGGAGAATGTTCCATGAGCACTTGAGAAAAAAGTGTATTCTGTTGTTTTCGGATGGAATGTCCTATAAATATTAATTAAGTCCATCTTGTTTAATGTGTCATTTAAAGCCTGTGATTTCTTATTTATTTTCATTTTGGATGATCTATCTCTTCGTGAAAGTGGGGTGTTAATTTCCCCTACTATGATTGTGTTACTGTCAATTTCACCTTTTATGGCTGTTAACATTTGCCTTATGTATTGAGGTGCTCCTATGTTGAGTGCATAAATATTTACAATTTTTATATCTTCTTCTTGGATTGACCCTTTGGTCATTATGTAGTGTTCTTCTTTGTCTCTTGTAATAGTCTTTATTTTATAGTGTATTTTATCTGATATGAGAATTGCTACTTCAGCTTTCTTTTGATTTCCATTTGCATGGAATATCTTTTTCCATCCCCTCACTTTCAGTCTGTATGTGTCCCTAGGTCTGAAGTAGGTCTCTTGTAGGCAACATATATACAGGTCTTGTTTTTGTATCCACTCTGCCAGTCAGTGTCTTTTGGTTGGAGCATTTAATCCATTTACATTTAAGGTAATTATTGATATGTATGTTCCTATTACCATTTTCTTAATTGTTTTGGGTTTGTTATTGTAGGTCTTTTCTTTCTCTTGTGTTTCCTGCCTAGAGAAGTTCCTTTAGCATTTGTTGTAAAGCTGGTTTGGTGGTGCTGAATTCTCTTAACTTTTGCTTGTCTGTAAAGGTTTTAATTTCGCCATCGAATCTGAATGAGATCCTTGCTGGGTAGAGTAATCTTGATTTTAGGTTTTTCCCTTTCATCACTTTAAATATGTCCTGCCAGTCCCTTCTAGCTTGCAGAGTTTCTGCTGAAAAATCAGCTGTTAACCTTTTGGGGATTCCCTTGTATGTTATTTGTTGCTTTTCCCTTGGTGCTTTTAATATTTTTTCTTTGTATTTAATTTTTGATAGTTTGATTAATATGTGTCTTGGTGTGTTTCTCCTTGGATTTATCCTGTATTGTACTCTCTGTGTTTCTTGGACTTGATTGACTATTTCCTTTCCCATGTTTGGGAAGTTTTTGACTACAATCTTTTCAAATATTTTCTCAGACCCTTTCTTTTTCTCTTCTGTTTCTGGGATGTCTATAATTCGAATGTTGATGCTTGTAATGTTGCCCAGAGGTCTCTGAGACTGTCCTCAATTCTTTTCATTCTTTTTTCTTCATTCTGCTCCCTGGCAGTTATTTCCACCATTTTATGTTCTAGCTCACTACCCATTCTTCTTCCTCAGTTATTCTGTTATTGATTCCTTCTAGAGTATTTTTAATTTCAGTAATTGTGTTGTTCATCCCTGTTTGTTTGCTCTTCAGTTCTTCTAGATCCTTGTTAAATGTTTCTTGTGTTTTCTCAATTCTGTTTCCGAGATTTTGGATCATCTTTACTAGCATTACTTTGAATTCTTTTTCAGGTAGGTTGCCTATTTTGTCTTCATGTATTTCGTCTTGTAGGTTTTTACCTTCCTCCTTAGTCTGTAACAAATTTTTTTGTCATTTCCTTTTTTTTTTTTTGATGGGTTGTGCTGTATTCCTGTGTTACTAATTGTTAGGACTGAGACTTTCAGCACTGGAGTTTGTAGGCACTTGGATAGAGCTGGGTTTTGGTGCTGAGATGAGGATCTCCGGGAGGCCTCACTCCGACTGATATCCCCTGGGGTCTGAGGTTCTGTGTTAGTCCAGTGGTTCAGACTTAGAGCTCCCACCACAGGAGCTTGGGCCCAACATCTGGCCTGGGAACCAAGATCCTGCAAGCTTTGTGGTGTGGTAAAAAAAAAAAGAAGAAAGAAAGAAAAAAAGGAGCAGTACAATATCAAAGGATAAAAAACATAATAAAATTAGAAAGATAAAAAACATATTAGGAAAAATAAAACTATAATTGAAACAACTGCAACAAGGCAAAATAAAACCACAACAGAAAATAGAAAAAAAAAGGGGGGGGGGGCAACAAGCCAAAAGGAGAGATCACTAACAAAGTATAAAGAATAAAGTAAAATTAGAAAAATAAAGATTTATTAGCTCTAATAAATAAAAATTTATTCTAATAAATATTTATTAGATTTATTTTTTTAATAAAAATATAAAAGAGTCAACAACTGTGAATCAAGGTAAAACAGAACCTCAATCTAAAAGAGGTAAAAAGAAAAGAAGAAAAAAAAAAGCCTTGGCTGTGGGTGTGGAGTTTAGACAGGGGGTGGACCTTAGGCAGGGGTGGGGTTTAGGGTGGGGCGGGACCTATGCGGGTGGGGGTGACGTTTGCCCGTGGGATGGGGCATCTGCTTAGGACCTGCCCCAAAGGGGAGAGGCAGCACTTCGAAAGGAGGGCTTCTGTGGTGTGCACTTCTGGAGTTTGGACATAGGGCCCTGGGTGAGGGTGTGTGGGTGGGCCTTAGGCCCAGCTCATTGGAGGGGGTCTCTGAGTATAGAGGTAGGGCCCCGGGTGTGGGTGTAGTGGCAGGGCCTGGGTTTTGTGTGGCAGGAGGGAGACTCCGAGGGCAGAGAATGACGCCGGGGAACCCAACAAGCTCCCTGGTGCCTAAGTGGACAGGGAAGGCACTGGCCCCGTTCCCTTTTGTTCCTTCACACCCCTCCCTCACCGTCTCCCCTAGGGTCTCCCCTGTCCCTGCTGGACCCCTAACCGTGCGTGGGTCTCTCTGGGTGTAGGAACTCCTCCCCTCCCCCAGCCACCCCTCAGGGGTGCCCTCCAGGAGGTCCAGCCTTTACTTTGACTCCTCCCCTTCCCTCCCTCCCACTTCCTCAGGACCTGCACGGCTGGAGGATCCTCGGTGGGCAGAGGATCAGGCCCGGGATCTCAGCAGGTTCCTGGGGGCCCGAGTGGGCAGGGGAAACCTGGCCACGCTCCCTTTTGATCCTTTTCCCTCCCACTGGTTCCCCAATTTCCCGCTTCGGGCATGGGATCCCTTCCGCCCCCCTCCCCCCACAGCTGCCCCTCGGGGGCGCTGGTCCTGTTCCACCTCTGCTTCTCCTCCCCCTTCACTCCCCCAACGCCCCATGCCCTACCCCCTCGCTGGGGGTTCCTTCCGTTCCCTTAGGTGTCCGTGGTCCCCCACGGTGCCTGGTAGGTGCCCTAGTTGTGAGGAGACGCGAGTTCCATGTCCTCCTAGTGTGCCATCTTGACTCCACCCCCCTTGGTTATAATTATTTAAGTTGAAAAATTGTAAGACTTATTTAAGAAGGGTTAGTTTATAGGGAAACTTTACAAATAAGAATAAAAAGTAACTTTAAAACCTAACTCTCATGCTGCATTTTTATAAGGAAAAATTTCTGACTTCTCCTTTGGGTCTTGCCTTTTTGAAAAATTAAAACTTAACACAGTGGCTTCATTGCCTTGACTAGTTATGTCAATGGAGAATAGCTATTCAGGATGGGAAAGTAAAATCACATTGAAGGACATACTCAGTTCAGTATACAGCACCTATGCCTGCACCAGTAATGATATATCTCAAAATATTTTTGCAGCATGTTATCAAATTATTCTTCAGTGTCACATGAATTACCCCCTTCTCTCTAAAAATGCACTTTCCCCCCCCAAAAAATGAGCATGGGAAATAGTCATCCTTCACTGGCATGGGTTTTGACAAGAATTTTCATTATTATAGTCAACAAATATATGTTGAGAACCTGTTCTGAGCTGGAAATACAGATGGAAAACTAATTATGTTTTTATTTTAACTGAATGATACTAAGCTAAACCCTGCTGGTAGATTGAGGGGCACAGAGAAGACATAGTGGGGGATGTACTGAAGCTCTCAGATTCCAAGGTCTGAGTAAATTCAGAATATTCAAGCTTTAACAGTACCACCTAAAGCAGCTACCCAAAATGCCTAATTCAACTCACAGCAACAAAAATTTATTAATTCTTCAAAAGAAAAAGTGAATTTTTTTTGCCTGATGTTCATAAAGTTTCACAGTGGGTTTTTTGTTCGTTTTGTTCTGTTTTGATTTGTTTTATTGGTCAAGGAATGTGTTTGGGATTTTTCAGACAGAGTGGCAGTTCTCCAGTCTTTAATTCTCTGTTTTGAAATAAGAAAATTGCCTCCATATTACTATCAAACACGGAGCAAGATCATCTCTGTGTTGATAGAAATAGTTACTCAGCAAAGGTCACACCTGCCTGAAACCACTGTGCAGGTATCTGAAAGGGCACTCACTCGGGGCTGAGGAAGCCCCAGCCATCCTCCCATTAGCCAGATCATCAGCCTGCTCCCAGAGGGAGCTTTCTTCCTCGAAGAAACAGGCCTAATGTTTTCTAGTTGGAACACTTCACAGAGAGCCAGGGCTTCTGGCTTCTATTCCCAGCTGCACCATCAGATCATAGAGAGACACGTCTCTGTGGCGATGTGGAGATGGTTACCCTTGTGCAGGGAAGGGTTAGGATTCATGGTAAATGTTTACTGTGAGCATCTTGCCTGAAAGGTGTTGCATGCTCTTTGAGAGAGGAAGGTTACTGCATGATGTCATTGCTTCCAACATATGCTCAGATGTTAAAAAAAAAAGAAGGGAGGTTAACGAAAGCAATACTGTTGTCTTGGAGGGTGTTTCAGGGATTGTAGGAGGGATGCACAGATAAGTAGGTGGCAAGTTGTTTTCCTACCATAAAGCACAACTTTTGCATCATGTCACTCTGACAAGTGGAATTTAAAAGATATTTCCAGCAAGGTGTACACTGGAAATGTTTGATGAAAGAACATAGGGAAGTGACTGGGGACCAGGAAATATGGACTTGATTTGAACCTTTGGATGAAAATCCTCTTTTCTGGTTTGTTTTCATGACTTGTAGTATTACAGTGATGACATTTGCATTCTCCAGCTCAGGATTAGCTAGAGAGGAAGTAAGGGCTCAATTGCTTTAGTGAGCACATAAACCATGACCTCTCCTGGAAGATAATTGTAATTAAGGGATAGTAAACCCTCAGTCTATTTTCTTCTCAACATGGGTAACAGAATTATACACAATTGTGACATTTGCCTGAATACGAAGAGGAAATTTTTCTTCATCATCCTCTGCATTCTGGTTTTGGGTTGAAAGAAATCATAATTTTCACATGGTGATGTCAGATCCATTCCCACAACAGAGATTAGACAATACCACAAACACAGATTTATGGTTTCATAGGAGAAGTCTCCTGTTTTCAAACATTTATCTTTAACAATAGGCTACTGGCAGGGAGGGAAGGCCACCAGTTGCATATGAAAGGTATGGTATTCTGTTGTCAGTGATGAACACAGACACTGGTTGCTTCTGTTGTCCCTGCTCCCACTCATGACCCCCATTTCTCCAGCATATTTAACATCAGCCATTATAGAGTTAGCACACAGAAGATCAGTGGCATCACAGCTCATTTACGTAAGAGAATTATCAAACGTTCATCACTGTCAACAGTAAAAATACGATAAAATACCTTCTGTTTCTATCAAGGTAATTTCTATTTTCAAGGACTAAAGGAATCTTTTAAAAAATATTCAGTAGTTGAGGAAGCTGAAAGAAAACATTACTTGACTTTCCTCCTCTTTAAAAAGATGATGACTAAAACACCAAAACTTCTTCTAGGTTTAAAATTATTCCATTTTACAATTTTTTAACTTCCTAAAAGTTTCAGATTCTCTAATAGTATCATGACGCTGCACTTAGTAATTTCAGAATAATTACTTAAAAAAAAAAACTACTGCCCCCATCTTAGCATTTTATGGCCATTTATTGCTTTTTCCTTTGTTTCTTTAAATACTGTCTTGTTCCAGAAAAGACTTAAAGGGATTTGTAAGTATGTTCACAGTATAGTAAGATGAAATAAATATGTGATAAAAGTAAGGCAAAGAAAAACTAAGGGATGCAGTTAGAGTGAGGATAGTGTTAACACTTACATAAAGTTCACTCCATTTCCCAGAGATGAGTGATTTGGATCTCCACTTTCCAAAACCCAAATGAAATGGGGAAATAGTGCCAATTATAGATTTTATTTTCCCTAAAGCAGTAGTTCTCAAAATGTCATCTGAGTACACCTAAGTGTCCCTTAGATCCTTCAGGGGCTGCAAAGTGAAATTATTTTCATAATAAAACAAAAACATTATTTGCCTTTTCTATCTTATTCTCTCTTGATCACATGGTGGAATTTTTTCCAAAGACCACATGACCATCATTCTGATGGTGCCATTACTTTTAAGGCTAATGGAATGTGTGCTTGTATATGCTTGCATTTTTAAATTTTTTGTTTCAATTCCTAATGTGGTAGATATTCATAGATACATTCCACATAAACAAAAGCACTTTGGGGGCCTCAATCATTTTTAAGAGTGTGAAAGAGTCCTCTTCTAAAATATGAACAACTTTGTTTCTTTTCACTTTCCTTATATTAAAACCTGAAAATTGTCATTCACAGAAATTTAATATTAGTTATTCTATCTGATCATGGGCAAATGAATAACTTTCTATCTGATCATGGGCAAATGAATAACTTTCAGGTTATTTATGATGTACTGTAATCATCAGGAGAGCAGTGGATCTTATTGGCCTCTTTTTTTTTTTTTTTTTTTTGCAGTACGCGGGCCGCTCCCTGTTGTGGCCTCTCCCGTTGCGGAGCACAGGCTCCGGATGCGCAGGCTCAGCGGCCATGGCTCACGCGGCATGTGGGATCTTCCCGGACCAGGGCACGAACCCGTGTCCCCTGCATCGGCAGGCGGACTCTCAACCACTGCGCCACCAGGAAAGCCCTGGCCTCTTATTTTGAGGGTATTGGTCAAAGCTCCTTTGAGGAACTGATGAAAGCCATGAACCCTCTCAACTAAATACAACAACAGAAACACAGAATTTTAATGTCTTCAAATTGCTTTAAAATACAGTTTTAAGGTAAATTTGGGTAATAAGATACAGAGAAGCTTAATGAATAGTGGTTCCTTTTTATCCTCTCTCTTGTCATCTTTGTTTCTCCCCAGAGTATAAATTAAGGTAAAGTATTTCTAGTTATACTGTAACTCATTCTACACCAGAAAGGAATATTGTTTCTGGTCATGTTGATGAATGGAAGGTTTTATAAGCTCAGCTTTCCTTCCTTCGATCCTAAAAATAATAACCTCAACTACATAGCATAAATCTATTTCCTTGGAATATTCTGATAATCTCAAAAATAGAAATGCTGAAATCTCATAGATTTAAAAACCTTGGCTACATGCAGCTAGGTGAGCTGATATAGGACTGTAGAGACTCTCATTAGGACTGTTTACTTCCAACTACAGCTTCTGAATTTGCTAGCATGTATTTATTGAGTGCCTCCCATAATATAGACCTGGGCACTATAGGGACTGTTTTAGTACAGTATGACATTTGGCTGAGACTCAACTAATGCATAAGATGTAATTCATTTATGAATAGACATTTTTTTATGTGGCAGATAGTGTAACATGATCAAGCAGAATGGTTAAAAAGAATGTTTCTAAATTCAGAAATCTTGGTGGGTGATAACATTTATTGGCTGTATGACTTGAGCAAATACTTTAATCTGGTCTGTTGAACTGGCATAAAGAGCGTTCCTGATACATAGAGTTATTGTGAGAATTAAATTTAGTAATGCATATAAAGTACAGAGGAGTGTGTGTCATATAACAAGTGCTCAATAAATGTTATTACAGAAAGTGCTGTGCGATGTGATGCAATGAAAAACGCAATATGAATTTGGAGAAGGAAAGGATCACCAGAGGTCAGAAGGGTCTAAGGGAGAGTTCATGAAAGAGGTAAGACTTCAGCTGTGGGGCTACTAAGTGGAGTGGGGAGTTATAAAGTTGTTGGTGCACCATAAATTTAAAATCTAATGGAGGAGAGAGGATCAGCCCCAATACGTATAAGCACAAGTGTCAGAAACATGGAAAGAATGCTTAGGTCTCTAGAGATATACATAGAAGTGCTAAAACACAGGCAAGTGAAAAGGATAAAGAGTGGGTGTGAGTTATTAAAATGACTGGAATACAGCTAAGTATATTGCACCACTTATGGGACCATACTATTCCATTCATCCCTCCCAAATTAAATTTCACTTTTCTCGTAGGAATCTTTTGTGGTTAATGGTTCCAAAGGGAGGAGTTATCTTTTATTTTATTTATTTCTGAGCAAACACACCTTATACACACACAAAATACACCCACATGCACACCCACACCACAAAAACGAAGCACCAGAACTCTATGTGCCTTTTAGACATTTATACTTTTTGTCTCTTCATTCAACAAATTTTAAAAAATATGGAAGGAATTTTGGAAAAGGCTCACAAGTACCTGTTAATGGGAACAGATATTTCTGTAGAAAATTTTCAAGGCTATTCTAAAGTAATGGCTTTGCCGATTTTTTTAATGGTCATGATGTATCCTGGCTTTGTTAGTACACTTTTCCTGATTAAGAGCCCCCATTACTCTAATTAAAATAACACCATCTGGTTTTAATACTGCACAGTAACTCTTCTACTCCTTAATCCCAGGGCTGGAACAACATTCAGTCTGGACCAAGCAGAGGTTATGCGGTGTTAGTTTACTTGCTGTTATAATTTATGGATTTGTTGGTGGAGGATCCTGAGAGATAGTGGTGCTGGAGATTTTTAAAAGTAGGTAGAGGATCCAGAAGAAAGAACAACATACTAGAGTTGTGTGCATACATGCTAGATTCTCCTTTCAAAATGGATACTTCAAGTTCTAGAGAGAAGACCTTTTTGAAGAGATAGCATTGAATGGACCTCTATGAAGTAAGGCAGCAAGCCATGTGAACTTCAGGTGGGAGTGTGGCTATGGAAACTACACTAGGCAAAAGGACTGAAGGAATGGTGGGTTTGATGAGAACAACCTTGGTGAGTTCAAGGAATAGGATAAAACAATAAGCTTGGCTGGAGTGGAGTGCGAGAAGGGGAGAGAGATGGGAGACAAGGTCAAGAAGATAGGCAGAGGCCAGACCATGTTGGATTTAGAGGCTCTTCTGAGGGTAATGAGAGACTGGAGTATTTGTAGCAGAGAAATGTGTGATATTTCATTTTTTTTCTAAATATACAACAAGAAAAGATCCCAAGCTCAATTAAAAAAATAGCAACTGATACGCAGATGTGGGAGTGGTGGGAATTGAAAAGAGTAAGACTCCAGCTCCCCTAGGCTGTAATCAATTGCTGCTAGGCAGAAATGCAGGCCCAGCATTTTCCTATAGTTCAGGGTGTTTATGCTTTGTTTTGTTTTTCAGGAGAATCTAGAAGTCCAGATTTTTTTGGCAGGGAGGGCGGTGGGTGGAGATAATGTAGTTTTTATTTTATACTACTATTGCTTTAATATTTTTACACAAAAAATTACTTGTAAAGGCACAGCGTATGAATAATGAATACTCCTTTTACATACCATTGGCAATTAGGTTTTCAGATAAGTTAGCTGTCATATTGAAAAGAGCACAGGTATCAGATTATGGGATGCTAAGCAGATAAGAATAAATGCTGGACACATCTTCAAAAAACATTAGTGATTCAGCGGGTTGTCCTGGAAACATAAGGAGTAACAGAGTGAAAGAGGAAGGAAACAACCCTAACCAACAGGACCTACTGTATAGCACAGGGAACTCTGCTCAGTATTTTGTAATAACCTAAATGGGAAAATAACCTAAAAAAAATAGATTCATGTATATGTATAACTGAATCACTTTGCTGTACGCCTGAAACTAACACAACATTGTTAATCAATTATACCACAATATAAAATTTTACAAAGGTATGTTTAATTAAAAAGTCAAGCTGTATCACATGTAGATGGAGTGAGAATTCTGCAAAAAGTTTTTTAAAAATTAAATTGATGGGGGCTTCCCTGGTGGCGCAGTGGTTGAGAGTCCGCCTGCCGATGCAGGGCACACGGGTTCGTGCCCCGGTCCGGGAAGATCCCACATGCCGCAGAGCAACTTGGGCCCGTGAGCCATGGCCGCTGAGCCTGCGCGTCCAGAGCCTGTGCTCAGCAATGGGAGAGGCCCGCGTACCGCAAAAAAAAAAAAAAATTAAATTTATGTATAATGTGCTAGAAGTCCAGGTCTTTATGTAAAAACTTTCTATTTTCTAAATGCTAGCAAATAATACACATTTTCCTAAAATCAGTATACAAGCCAGTGTGCTAGATACAAGTGGTTAGTAGACAACAGTAAACAAACTTGGAAGCCAAATGAAGCCCTGGCCTTGATGATTTACCATCTTTATGATGTTACTTCTTAGCTTTAATAGACTATGAGGGAGAACAGTGAAAAGGAAAAGCAGATTAACATTTAGACCTAGGTCAGGTGTCAGTCAGGGTCCTGGCAGGAAGCAGGTGGCAGACAGAGACAGGTCATTGAGTAGAGATTGATGAAGTACTATTTATAATAGTGTGGGCAGTGTTAGGAAAAAGCAACAAGGAACGTTAATGTGCTCAGGGCTAGGATCAGCATGAGTCAACATCGCTATGCCTGAAGGAGTCGTTCTTGAAACCTGGAGAGGAGTTAGGAAAAGGATGCTCATCCCTGCCTGTGGCTTTTGGTTGAGGAATACAGCCACTACCAGACTCTGCCACGTCAGGGCAAGAGCCAAGAGGAGATATATGAGCCTCCTATTCTCATTCCCAGACTTTCCTCAGGTGTCTCCCAATGGCCAAACCCAGAAAGGAGCTAGAGATTTAGGGAGCCCACTGACTGCAGTTGATGTTGGTCAATCTTGTGGGACACAGGAGGACCAAGACCATCTAGCACAGTCAGGCACTGCTTTTAAAAAGTGATTTCAAGTACTTTACAACCTTTGATAATTATCAATCCAATAAGCAATAAAGAGCTTGCCAGCTTAAGATATTTTTGAAGTTGTGGCTTCTTTGAAGACTAGCCAATTGTGGTCATTATACACAGTCTTTTATTACCTGACCCTGATTCTTCAAGTTTTTGCTTTTATTCGAGGAAAGAAATGCTTCTCAAGAGTAAGCATTTCATATTCTGGTGAAAATTACTCATCCAGCCCAGGGTTTTTAAGAAAACAAAATCTGAATTCACAGTCAGCCTTACTTTCCTATTTAAGGAGCCAAACATAATGAATGAATGAATGAATGGAGGGAGGAAGGGAGGGAGTGAAGGCAGGCATCTGTGAAGCACTGTTTATAATACAAGAAATCACCATTCTTCCAGAAGCTGTTAAATTCTCTAGGCCACACTAGGCAAAGAAACAAAAAACTGTAGTAATATTTTAAAAGAATACATAAAAGAACTTGGCCCACAAGTAAAGCACAGGTGTCAAGTCAAAGCGTATTGGAAATAGTTTGGGCAGATCACCTTCACTTCCTCTAGCCCCCAACCCAGTGACGTTGGCAAGTCATTTGGTTCAGTTTGTATTTCCATTTCCCTGACAGATGATTAGACCTTCTTTGAATATATGCAGTCAAAGACTGATTAACACATTTGTATCATGTTTAGTAATTCTGTATATTATCTAAATAGAGATAATGTTTTGGTATAAGGGAAATAGAGTATAAGCTCAGTGGAATCTTAAACTGAGTTTTTTACAAAATAGCAATATGTTCAAAGAAGTGATGATTAATTTTCTGATATGAATTATGTTTCACAGCAGAATGTGAGGTGAGGTGGGATGGAGATTCAATCACTATTTTAATGTGTTAGTCATACCAAAGCTAATTTCAGCCATATATTCTCCAAATCCTGCTTTGAAAAATCCCATTCCTGCTTTCCATTCTTATGGTGAAATTTTGAACATTTAAATTACCTTTCAGTTGTCCACCTATCAAATGATAGATCATTTATTTGTAAACTTTATAAACTGTTACATAGCCATAAGCTGTTCTTGGTGACATTGTCCAAAATACTAGACAGATTTGTCCCCTGAAGAGAAGTCAGTGGGAAGGAATATCTGCTGGGGAGAAAATGATATATTCTCCAATTAGCCCAAATTCCAGCACTGACTACTATGATTTCAGGGGACATAAGGAAGCTGCTTTAGGAAGTACCCAGCAAATCTTGGAGTGAAGAAATGGTTATGAAAAACATCCTTTAACATCAGCGCTGATACTTAAGAGCTCTGTGACAGTAGGCAAGCCACAGAACCCCCCATAATCCTGAAGGGGTCATTATTTCCAAATGGAGGCAGCACAGGCTCATTGATAAGAGTGCAGAGTCTGGCATCAGAGAGTCAGAGTCTCAAATCTTGGTTCCACCCCTCTTTGCTGTAGAGTGGTTGCACACTACAACCACTGTGACAATGGAGACACATCACTAATCCAGAGCCTGATCCATACTCAACATTCAGAAGAGACCGGAGTTGCAAGCATATTGCAAGGAATCAAGCGTAGTAACACGTGATGACATTTCTGAAGCAAAGTAAGAAGTGCTACGTAAATAATAACGATTTTTATCATCACTATCGTTTATGTTTCCTATGGGAGAATCTTTATGAACGCTCTTCTTTGCCAATTGACGATGAGATAATAGCTGGATTCTCAGTAAGATGACCCGAAGCATCAGAAAGGAATGTTGGACTAGCACAATGTTCTTTTTGGGTAGTCTCTTCAAATCATTGTTTTTTCTGTGAAGGCCCCACCCATAACAGCCAGTTTTCACCCAGTCAGTCCTTCTCTTCAGGTGCTCCTTTGACTTGTTTCAAGGCTACCAAAACAAAAGTTTTTCCAAGGAAAGTTCACATATCTCCTGCTCCCTGAACATTTTCTTGAATTGCCTCTGCCTGTCTCTTTCTTCCATGTGGTCACTCTCTTCAGCCTATCCCACTCTTAACACTGAGTAGGTTTTTTCCCTGGTTTTTCCCTGTTAAATAACAGATACCCACTCTGGTCTGTAACCTTAAAACAGTGTTTTGAGCGACTTCACACTCATTTACGAAATAAATACTGTTTTCAAGGGTTTTTTTTTTTTTTTTTACAACTTTTATTTTAAGGAAAGTTTGCACAGCATCCCCAATTTTGTCCTTAGCTAACGTTGATTTTTAGCAGTCCCAAACTGAAGTCCATAATGTATTGGGGTGTTTACTCCCCATAGAGAACACAAGATCCCTTGAAATGTAAAATACACAGTTTTGCTATGCATTCCTCTCAGGCATTATAGAAGGCAGTATCACTATATTTGGGTCTTAGAAAGTTATAAGACGTGGACGTATGTTAAATAGCTTGAATGTTTGTATGAAATTTCCATAGACATTGCTTAGTCTTCCTGTTATCTAAATAAGCTTTAAAAGTAATGGCATACAATTGGGCACAGAATACATAGCTATTGGAACAGGCAAAAAACACAGCTGCCAGGAGCAATAGGCAAGGTAAAGAAAGAAATGGAAGATGAAATGATCTCCATTTCAAACTCTGCCTGCAAAGCTTACGCAGGACGTAGAATATTTTACATGCACTTGCTGATCTGATGTTCTCCATCTGTTACGAGGCCCTGGAGGCTGACTGGCCATTAAACACAGAATGATGACTGTTGTAGCAGGTGCAGTGAAGTGGGAAGGTGTGGAACAAATAAAACAAGTTCATGACATCTGTAAGAAATGTCGACCCCCAGGACATTTTAAAAGGTCGTGTACTGTGGTATTCATGACGTATGTGTGAGACGTGTGATGGCAAGTTTATTTCTCATGAAAGCACTTCAATTACTTGCATATTGTTATTTCTTTAGAATCCCCAGGTCCTATACTATACAGCTACTTAAGACCCAAAGAGAACTGTGACTTGCTTTGACAAATGGCCCTTTAATGCAGTGCATTGGCCCAGTGTCAACAGGAGTGTTGCCTCAGCTGCACCCTTTGCTAAAATAGTTTTGTAAGCCTACTGCTGTGAGTCAACTCTTCTCTTCCTGTAAGTTCTCCTTGGCACCCTTTGACATCTGCATCGACTTGGAGCTTCTTGTTAGCACCCTTTAGGATTCCCAGCGTGCCTCTTGATGCATCTCTTTCTTATACTCTCTCTCCTCAGTCTCTGGCTCCTGTTGATTCCCTTTTCTAAATCTTCCCGATGCCCCCTCATTCTTCCATTTGTCTGCAACTGCTTCCTTTAGTGCATCCAACAAGTCCTCTCTTTTTGTTGATGCAATCCCTCCTTCATATAATTTTTTCTTAAGTTCTCAAGATGGCTGGTGAGAAACTTACAGAGGGCAGTTTTCTAAAGAATTGTCAGTATTCTACTGAGGGAAATTCTTTCTTGACGACAACGGCACTGTACAGGAAAGAGGTGGTTTTTTTAAACCTTTCTTTTCTCATCAATAATTTCTCTATGTTTTTGATCCTCACGTGAAGCTAAAGATGTTTACTCTTTCTCTCACAATCCTCATCCAGTTCAGCAGCATATCCAGTTGCCTCTACCTCTAGCATATCCTAAGTCCGATATCTGCCAGGATCTCTACCTTCCCTCACCAGTTAAGTCACCAGCAGTTCTTGCCTAGATGCCCTAGTCTCTTCTCTATGCAGCAACTTACGTGATCCTTTCAAAGCATGTCAGCTCATGCAACTCCCCGGCTCAAAAGCTCTTGCCAACTTCATATCTCTTTCAAAATAAGTGTATTTATGATGGTCAATAAAGGTCTTCATAATCTGACTCAACTCTGTCTGACCTCATCTCCTTTCTCTCCCCCCGTTACCCATTTGATACCAGTCTCCCCCTCAACTTCTTCCCATTGTCAAATGTTTGCCCTTGCTCTTCCTGTGCCACTGTTTCTTCAGACCACCCCTCATTTCATTCAGGTTTCTACTGATACTTGCTTCCTCTGAGAGATCTTTCCTGACTGCAAAGTCTAAAACAGTGCTCCTTGTCTCCCTCTGTTCCTTCACGCTGCTTCAGTTTTCTTCATAGGGCTCGTATCTGTCTCCTGTAGTGTTTATACAATGGTTATTTAGCAATTTTCTGCCTCCTAGATGTTGTCCTGAAAAATAACTGGAGGACAAAAGCAGCGAATGGATGAACTTTATTGGTTTGGTTCTGTTTCTGCCCACTGTGCCTACAAAGCTGCCCAGCACAGTAGACGTTCCTCTTCGTGAGTTCGTGTTGAGTGAAAGAATGTTAAGTTGGGATTGTCTTCTCTGTCCCTGGGCACCCTTCACTAAAATCATTTTCAGAAGTATCTGTAGCATTTTTATTTCAGGAATGTGTTGGTGTGCTTCTACAATTAGAATAAATGCAGGGTGGAGGGAAAAATTCCACACCAAGTGGAAGCAGCCACTCTGGTCACCCCTAAAAAAGGTCAGCTTGCAAGATACTGTGGAGGCCACATTGCCCAACCAAACCTATCCTCAGTTAAGCACTGGTGATGCTTTGAACATGCTGGGTGCATAAGAAAGAAGCCACAATGGGGCTTACACCATGGTGAATTTCTAAACTTGACCAGTTTTACCTGAAGGCAGCAATGCCTCAAATACCACTCACTCTCTCTAAAAGTAGATGGAGAACATAGCTGGATTCTCCCTGCCTCCCCGCCCTGCTTGATGGTAGAATATACTGCAGTAGCTAATGTCTTGGTGGGACATTTTCCCAAGTAAGTTTTTAAGTATATTGGTCATGGGTTCCAGACAACTACTTTGGATTGGTTTAACATTTTCAGCAAAGCAAAAACAAAGATTTTCTCCATCCATCTTCCTTCACTCAGATTCCAAGCATCTTTGCTATGGTCTTTGACAACACCATGTCCTAGATGTGTTAATAGCACATTGCCTCAGACACCTGCTCTGTGAAGTAGAGATAGGCTTATTTTCTAAATGTGGTGACAGTTTTTACTTAATCTTGTGCATCCTAAAGATTTATTGGATTTCGTTAGAAGTGAAAGTCTATTATTCCAGTGAGACACTGTCCAGGCCATAGCTGTTGAAGGAGTCCCACTTCACCCAGGCATCAAGAACTTCTCTGGCACTCATAGACTTAGAGAATGAACATATGGTTACCAGCAGGGAAGTGTAGCGGGGAGGGATAGATTAGGAGTTTGGGATTGCCATGTATACACTGCTATATTTAAAATACATAACCAACAAGGACCTACTGTAAAAAAATTTTTTTTAATTAAAAAGTGAATTAATTTACAGTGGAAAAAAATAAAGAACTCATCTGGTTGAGACAGCAGAATATGGAATGAGGGAGAAATACTTTAGCTAGTAACTGGAGAATTTTGATTTGCTTTGACTCCTTATTCGAAACAGGAAGATAGCAAGTGTATAGTATCATGTCATCTGCAAACAGTGACAGTTTCACTTCTTCTTTTACAATTTGGATTCCTTTTATTTCTTTTTCTTTTCTGAATGCCATATGTAGGACGTCCAAAACTATGTTGAATAAAAGTGGTGACAATGAACATCCTTGCATTGTTCCTGATCTTAGAGGGAATGCTTTCAGCTTTTCACCATTGAGAATGATGTTAGCTATGGGTTTGTCATCTATGGCCTTTATTATATTGAGGTAAGGTCCGCAATGCCCACTTTCTAGAAAGTTTTTATATAAATGAGTGTTGAATTTTGTCAAAAGCTTTTTCTGAATCTATTGAGATGATCATATGGGTTTTTTTTTTTTAACATCTTTATTGGAGTATAATTGCTTTACAAGGGTGTGTTAGTTTCTGCTTTATAACAAAGTGAATCAGCCATATGCATACATATATCTCCATATCCCCTCCCTCTTGTGTCTCCCTCCCACACTCCCTATCCCACCCTGCTAGGAGGTCACAAAGCACAGGGCTGATCTCCCTGTGCTATGCGGCTGCTTCCCACTAGCTATCTATTTTACATTTGGTAGTATATATATGTGAGTGTCACTCTCTCACTTCGTCCCAGCTTACCCTTCCACCTCCCTGTGTCCTCAAATCTGTTTTCTACGTCTGCATCTTTATTCCTGTCCTGCCCCTATGTTCTTCAGAACATTTTTTTTTTCAATTCCATATATATGTGTTAGCATATGGTATTTGTTTTTCTCTTTCTGACTTACTTCACTCTGTATGACAGTCTCTAGGTCCATCCACCTCACTACAAACAACTCAATTTCGTTTCTTTTTATGGCTGAGTATATATGTGCCACATCTTCTTTATCCATTCATCTGTCGATGGACACTT
The DNA here is from genome assembly GCF_039906515.1 of Pseudorca crassidens. NCBI lineage: Eukaryota > Metazoa > Chordata > Mammalia > Artiodactyla > Delphinidae > Pseudorca > Pseudorca crassidens. Next base: position 32,570,931 of record NC_090299.1, on the reverse strand, counting down.
AGGTTGCTTCCATGGCCTGGCTATTGTAAATAGTGCTGCAGTGAACATTGTAGTATATGACTCTTTTTGAATTATGGTATTCTCAGGGTATATGCCCAGTAATGGGATTGCTGGGTCATATGGTAGTGCTATTTTTAGTTATTTAAGGAACCTCCATACTGTTCTTCATAGTGGCGGTATCGATGTACATTCCCAATAACAGTGCAAGAGGGTTTCCTTTTCTATACACCCTCTCCAGCATTTTTGGTTGTAGATTTTTTGATGATGGCCATTCTGACTAGTGTGAGGTGATACCTCATTGTAGTTTTGATTTGCATTTCTCTAATGATTAGCGCTGTTGAGCATGCTTTCATGTGTTTGTTGGCAATCTGTATATCTTCTTTGGAGAAATGTCTAATTAGGTCTTCTGCCCATATTTGGATTGGGTTGTTTGTTTTTTTATATTGAGCTGCATGAGTTGCTTGTATATTTAGGAGATTAATCCTTTGTCCGTTGCTTCATTTGCAAGTATTTTCTCCCATTCTGAGGGTTGTCTTTTTGTCTAGTTTATGGTTTCCTTTGCTGTGCAAAAGCTTTTAAGTTTCATTAGGTCCCATTTGTTTATTTTTGTTTTTATTTCCATTTCTCTAGGAGGTGGGTCAAAAAGGATCTTGCTGTGATTTGTGTCATAGAGTGTTCTGCCTATGTTTTCCTCTAAGAGTTTTATAGTGTCTGCCCTTGCATTTAGGACTTTAATCCATTTTAAATTAATTTTTGTGTATGGTGTTAGGAAGTGTTCTGATTTCATTCTTTTACATGTAGCTGTCCAGTTTCCCCAGCACCACTTATTGAAGAGGCTGTCTTTTCTCCATTGTGTATTCTTGCATCTTTTATCAATGATAAGATGACCATATGTGCAGGGGTTTATCTCTGGGTTTTCTGTCCTTTTCCATTGATCTATATTTCTCTTTTTGTGCCAGTACCATACTGCCTTGATTAATGTAGCTTTGTAATATAGTCTGAAGTCAGGGAGCCTGATTCCTCCAGCTCCGTTTTTCTTTCTCAACATTGCTTTGGCTATTCAGGGTCTTTTGTGTTTCCATACAAATTATGAAATTTGTTGCTCTAGTTATGTGAAAAATGCCAGTGGTAGTTTGATAGGGATTGCATTGAATCTGTAGATTGCTTTGGGTAGTATAGCCATTTTCACAATGTTGATTCTTCCAGTCCAACAACATGGTATATCTCTCCATCTGTTTGTATCATCTTTAATTTCTTTCATCAGTGTCTTACAGTTTTCTGCATACATGTCTTTTGTCTCCTTAGGTAGGTTTATTCCTAGGTATTTTATTCTTTTTGTTGCAGTAGTAAATGGGAGTGATTCCTTAATTTCTCTTTTTCATCATTAGTGTATAGGAATGCAAGAGTTTCTGTGCATTAATTTTGTTTCCTGCTAGTTTACCAAATTCATAGATTAGGTCTAGTAGTTTTCTGGTAGCATCTTTAGGATTCTCTATGTATAGTATCATGTCATCTGCAAACAGTGACAGATTTACTTCTTCTTTTCCGATTTGGATTCCTTTTATTTCTTTTACTTCTCTGATTGCTGTGGCTAAAACTTGCAAAACTATATTGAATAATAGTGGCGAGAGTGGGCACCCTTGTCTTGTTCCTGATCTTAGTGGAAATGGTTTCAGTTTTTCACCATTGAGAAAGATTTTGGCTGTGGGTTTGTCATATATGGCCTTTATTATGTTGAGGAAAGTTCCCTCTATGCCTACTTTCTGCAGGGTTTTTATCATAAATGGGTATTGAATTTTGTCAAAAGCTTTTTTGCATCTACTGAGATTATGTATCGTTTATATCCTTCAGTTTCTTAATATGGTGTATCACCTTGATTGATTTGAATATATTGAAGAACCATTGCATTCCTTGGATAAACCCCACTTGATCATTGTGTATGATCCTTGTAATGTGCTGTTGGATTCTGTTTGCTAGTATTTTGTTGAGGGTTTTTGCATCTATGTTCATCAGTGATATTGGCCTGTAGTTTTCTTATTTTGTGACATCTTTGTCTGGTTTTGGTATCAGGGTGATGGTCACCTCATAGATGTGTTTGGGAGTGTTCCTCCCTCTGCTATATTTTGGAAGAGTTTGAGAAGGATATGTGTTAGCTCTTCTAAATGTTTATAGAATTTGCCTATGAGGCCATCTGGTCCTGGGCTTTTTTTGTTGGAAGATTTTTAATCACAGTTTCAATTTCAGTGCTTGTGATTGGTCTGTTTATATTTTCTATTTTTTCCTGGTTCATTCTTGGAAGGTTGTGCTTTTCTAAGAATTTGTCCACTTCTTCCAGGTTGTTCATTTTACTGCCGATAGTTGCTTGTAGTAATCGCTCATGATCCTTTGTATTTCTGCAGTGTCAGTTATTACTTCTCCTTTTTCATTTCTAATTCTGTTGATTTGTGTCATCTCCCTTTTTTTCTTGATGAGTCTGGCTAATGTTTATCAATTTTGTTTATCTTCTCAAAGAACCAGCTTTTAGTTTTATTGATCTTTGCTCTCATTTCCTCCATGTCTTTTTCATTTATTTCTGATCTGACTTTAGGATTTCTTTCCTTCTACTAACTTTGGGGGGTTTTTTGTTCTTCCTCTAATTGCTTTAGGTTTAAGGTTAGGTTGTTTATTTGAGATGTTTCTTGATTTCCTTGAGGTAGAATTGTATTACTATAAACTTCCCTCTTAGAACTGCTTTTGCTGCAACCCATAGGTTTTGGATCGTCATGTTTTCATTGTCATTTGTCTAGGTAATTTTTGATTTCCTCTTTGATTTCTTCCGTGATCTTTTGGTTACTAAGTAGTGTATTGTTTAGCCTCTATGTGTTTGTATTTTTTGCAGTTGTTTTCCTGTAATTGATGTCTAGTCTCATAGCATTGTGGTTGGAAAGGATACTTGATACAATTTCAATTTTCTTAAATTTACCAACGCTTGATCTGTGACCCAAGATATCATCTATCCTGGAGAATGTCCCATGAGCGCTTGAGCAGAAAGTGTATTCTGTTGTTTTTGGATGGAATGTCCTATAAATATCAATTAAGTCCATCTTGTTTAATGTGCCATTTAAAGCTTGTGTTTCCTTATTTATTTTCATTTTGGGTGATCTGTCCAGTGGTGAAAGTGGGGTGTTAAAGTCCCCTACTATGATTGTGTTACTGTCAATTTCCCCTGTTATGGCTGTTAGCATTTGCCTTATGTGTTGTGGTTCTCCTATGTTGGGTGCATAAATATTTACACTTGTTATATCTTCTTCTTGGATTGATCCCTTGATCATTATGTAGTGTCCTTCTTTGTCTCTTATAATAGTCTTTATTGTAAAGTCTATTTTTTCTGACATGAGAATTGCTACTCCAGCTTTCTTTTGATTTCCATTTGCATGGAATATCTTTTTCCATCCCCTCAAATTCAGTCTATATGTGTCCCTAGGTCTGAAGTGGGTCTCTTGTAGACAGCATATATATAGGTCTTGTCTTTGTATCCATTCAGCCAGTCTGTGTCTTTTGGTTGGAGCATTTAATCTATTTACATTTAAGTTAATTATCGATATGTATGTTCCTATTACCATTTTCTTAATTGTTTTGGGTTTGTTATTGTAGGTGTTTTCCTCCTCTTGTGTTTCCTGCCTAGAGAAGTTCCTTTAGCATTTGTTGTATAGCTGGTTTGGTGGTGCTGAATTCTCTTAGCCTTTGCTTATCTGTAAAGGTTTTAATTTCTCCATCAAATCTGAATGGGATCCTTGCTGGGTAGAGTAATCTTGGTTGTAGGTTTTTCCCTTTCACTTTAAATATGTCCTGCCATTCCCTTCTGGCTTGCAGAGTTTCTGCTGAAAGATCAGCTGTTAACCTTTTGGGGATTCCCTTGTATGTTATTTGTTGCTTTTCCCTTGGTGCTTTTAATATTTTTTCTTTGTATTTAATGTTTGATAGTTTGATTAATATGTGTCTTGGTGTGTTTCTCCTTGGATTTATCCTGTATGGGACTCTCTGCACTTCCTGGATTTGATTGACTATTTCCTTCCCCATGTTAGAGAAGTTTTCAACTATAATCTCTTCAAATATTTTCTCAGTCCCTTTCTTTTTCTCTTCTTCTTCTGGGACCCCTATAATTTGAATATTGGTGCATTTAATATTGTCCCAGAGGTCTCTGAGAATGTCCTCAGTACTTTTCATTCTTTTTTCTTTATTCTGCTCTGTGGTAGTTATTTCCACTATTTTATCTTCCAGGTCACTTATCCGTCCTTCTGCCTCAGTTAATCTGCTATTGATTCCTTCTAGAGAATTTTAAATTTCATTTATTGTGTCATTCATCATTGTTTGTTTGCTCTTTAGTTCTTCTAGGTCCTTGTTAAACGTTTCTTGTACTTTTCCATTCTACTTCCAAGATTTTGGATCATCTTTACTATCGTTACTCTGAGTTCTTTTTCAGGTAGACTGCCTATTTCCTCTTCATTTGTTTGATCTGGTGGGTTTTTACTTTGCTCCTTCACCTGCTGTGTATTTCTCTGTGTTCTCATTTTACTTAACTTACTGTGTTTGGGGTCTCCTTTTCGCTGGTTGCAGGCTCATAGTACCCATTGTTTTTGGTGTCTGCCCCCAGTGGGTAAGGTTGGTTCAGTGGGTTGTGTAGGCTTTCTGGTGGAGTGTACTGGTGCCTGGGTTCTGGTGGATGAAGCTGGATCTTGTCTTTCTGGTGGGCAGGACCACATCCAGTGGTGTGTTGTGGGGTGTCTGTGAATTTAGTATGATTTTCGGCAGCCTCTCTGCTAATGGGTGGGGTTGTGTTCTTGTCTTGCTAGTTGTTTGGCATTGGGTGTCCAGCACTGGAGCTTGCTGGCTGTTGAGTGAAGGTGGGTCTTGGCGTTGAGACGGTGATCTCTGGGATAGCTCTCGCCTATTGGTATTACGTGGGACCAGGAGGTCTCAGGTGGTCTGATGCCTGAACTCGGCTCTCCCACCTCAGAGGCTCAGGACTGACACCTGGATGGAGCACTAAGATCCTGTCAGCCACATGGCTCAGAAAAAAAGGAGGAAAGAAAGAAAGAAAGAAAAATAAATAAATAAGGTTATTAAAATGCAAACTAAAATTATTAAAATAAAAAAATTAAAAAGTAAAGAAAAGAGAGGAGAACAAGCAAACAAATCCACCAATGATAACAAGCACTAAAACTATACTAGGATAAACATATAAATCAGAAACTAGTCAGTTGCATACAGCAAACCCCAAGTCTACAGTTGCTCCCGAAGTCCACCGCCTCAATTTTGGGATGATTCATTGTCTATTCAGGTATTCCACAGATACAGGGTACATCAAGTTGATTGTGGAGATTTAATCCGCTGCTCCTGAGGCTGCACAGAGAAATTTCCCTTTCTCTTCTTTGTTCACAGCTCCTGGGGTTCAGCTTTGGATTTGGCCCTGTCTCGGTGCATAGGTCGCCTGAGGGCATCTGTTCCCCACTCCGACAGGATGGGGTTAAAGCACAGGCTAATTAGGGAGTTCTGGCTCACTCAAGCCGGGGTGAGGGAGGGGTACGGAATGTGGGTTGAGCCTGTGGTGGCTGAGGTCCGCGTGACATTGCAACAGCCTGAGGCATGCTATGTGTCCTCCTGGGGAAGTTGTTCCTCGATCAC